>NC_137027.1:22342973-22745473 GCF_032717465.1 Coenobita brevimanus | reverse complement strand
CGTGATTGGCTAGCTATTATGACGTCACTAGCTCCGCCCCCTTACCACACTTGCGGCTGCTGGGCCAGCCGCCACAAGCGTGGCGGATGCAGGGCTTCCATTTTAGGGTAAAATACCCTAAATTAGGGTAATCAGACCCCTTCTAGGGTAGCATTTAGGGTAATACATAACATAGGGTAATTTTAGGGTAATTTTTTGCCAAAATACACACACAAAAAAAATGTGTCACAATCAGTCGAAAATCAAGAATATTTCTCAAACCTAATATAGAAATGAACGCAAAACTCTAAAGTTTCAAACTGCACGCCACGTTTAATTCCGAAACAGTTAGGCCGGGTTGGCTCAGATGAGTGTTCTGATTAAACCAGAAATCTAATAGAAATGAGATAAAATATAGAGAAACTTGTTTTCTCTTACTTTATTGGTTTATTTTTGTTTTCTTTAAATCAGATATATGGAATTCTTTACATACTTCATCCAGTTTGCCTTTTCCTTAAATAGTGTATTTTTGTTTTCTTTAAATAAAAATATGGAGTTCATTACATATTTCATCCAATTTGCCTTTTTCTTTGATTCATATACCGTATATATATATATATATATATATATATATATATATATATATATATATATATATATATATATATATATATATATATATAATCGAAGTCAGTGTTGCCTACTATTTAGGGTAAAACATAAGAATTTAGGGTAAAACTGACTTGACTCTAGGGTAAGATGAGCGGAGCTTATGGAAGCCCTGGGCGGATGTGCCATGTGGGAATTCAGTGTGGACCCTGACACTGAGGTAGATGAATGCCATGGCTCTTTTCGCTCTGCTCTGCATTTTACTGGCTGTTCTTCCTGCTTTGAGTTCAGGTACGGTAATTTATGAAGTTTTTTGAGATTCGGGATGTTACGTGCCTTTTGGAATTTCGTTATAGATCTTCACTAGCGATTTATTCTCCGCACAACGATATCCTCTCGCATCTTATTGATGCAAAGTACTCATCTCGATATGGAATTTTAAACTGAGATTTCGTTGCACATTTTCCTCAGCGGTTTCTCTGATCATTGCACACTGATATGTTCTTGCATTAGTGGGAAGTTTCTCATTACTAAACAATATATATCGCCCAATAATGCAGTTATGTTTTATGCTAAAACTGAATAATAATAATAATAATAATAATGATAATAATAATAATAATAATAATATTATTATTATTATTATTACATCGCTAAAGAAGAGCTGTTACGAAGCCTTTTATGCCACTAAGAATAATAACATACGTTATGTATAATGTTGCTTGTTTTCGCCACGAAAGATCCACCATTGACATAATCTCCTAACTCATACCATCCATCAATCAATTGATCTACATGGAGAAACTCATGCAGTAGCTCTTGATATTTCTAAAGCTTTTGACAGAGTATGGCACCGTTCCCTGCTGTCCAAACTCCCTTGCTATGGACTAACGTCTTTTGTTCCTTTGATTTCTTCCTATCTTAGTGACAGGAAAATAAGAGTAAACGTAGATGATGTATATTCCAATTTTTACTCAACGCTGGCGTGCCGCAGGGGTCAGTTCTGGCGCCAACCCTATTCCTGGTTCATATTAATGATCTCTTATCTGTCACCCACAATCCCATCCACTCATACGCAGATGCCTCAACACTACTCAGTTCATTCACACTCAGACACCCATTTACAAAGTCTAATATCTCGACCTCTCAACTCAGTACAGTAGTCATCTCCATAAATCAAGATCTATCTACGATCAGTGAATGGGGACAAAACGACCTTGTCTCATTTAATGCTAGTAAAGCTAAATATATACAATTTACTAATAGACAGACATTGCCAGTTCGTACATTACCTTCAGTGCTTCTAATATTCCCGTCTCCAAAAGTATTGAAATTCTTGGCGTCTCACCTAATAATGCCCTCAGCTGGACCTCTCATGTTAGATCACTTGCTAAAACCGCCTCAAAAAAACTTGGATCAATGTACAGAGTCCGTAACTTCTTCACTGATGAGCAGCTGGCTATAATTTATAAGAGTCATGTGCGCTCTCAGCTTGAATAATGCTCATCCTTGTGGAATGGATGTGGAGAGGTTGCATTAAAACAACTAGACAAACTTCAGAACAAAGCTGTTAGAATTATTAACAACCCTGCCATTACAAAAAAAACTACCTCCCCTGCAAGTAAGAAGGAATGTTGCCTCCCTTGCATTATTTTACAGATATTTTTATGGTTGTGTCCATGGTGCCACCTCACCATGCCTTCCCTCGTGCTTCACGGGCATCTGGTAGCGCTCATGACTGGAATGTCACTCAGCCATACTGCAGAACTTCTGCCTATCAGAATTCATTCCCCGAATTGCATCTCTCTGAAACTCGCTTTCCCAGAGTTGTTTCCCTCCAGATTTCAACTACAGCTGTTCAAGTCTAACTGTTACAGATATTTTATGAACAGAGGACACCAGTAATCTGGTGTGTGGATTATTTTTTTTAATTCATTTGTTTTTCCTTCCTCCGTTCTGTTATATATATATATAAAAAAAAAAAAAAAAAATTACACACAAATTTTTTTGTCTGACATTTTTCTTCATATTTGCCCGTTTCGCTGTATTTTTTACTTTTATTATTATTATTATTATTATTATTAATATTATTATTGGTGATAGCAGTAGTAGTAGTAGTGGTAACAGTATCATTACTACTACTACTACATTATCATCATCATCATTATTATTATTATTATTATTATTATTATCCTCACGAATTTTTTCGTATGGTGGGGATATCGGAATCGCCCCTGTCCGTCCGTCTTTCCGTCCGGGCCTGTATCTCGTAAACTACCAGGTGGATTGGCTTCCTATCACACAGAAAGATAGAGTATGTGTCGTAGTTGATGCCCGTATAGGTAAAATTGCCATATTGTCTGTGCTTCACGAGCTATGACCATATAAGGAAAAATATGTCTTGTTACCTCCACCAAGTAGGTTATGTTTTACCCCGTGTTGGTAGGTTGGTTTGTCTGTCTCCCTGACTGTTAGCTAGATTACCCAAAAAGTTATGAGCGGATTTCGATGAAATTTTGAGGAATTGTGGGCCATGGGACAAGGAAGGATTATTAAAGTTTGAGGCGGATTCGGATCCGGAGTATCCCGCACAATACCTCCAAAAGTTTGCAATGAATTTCAATTAAATTTTATGGAAAGATGGGCCATGGACCAAAAACGAAATGTTTAAATATGGGAGGGATCTGGATCCTATATCCATTAGTACGGATTCGGATCCTTTTTAATGGCAATGGTATTGACGGACGTATGCGGTCTCTGAGCGCTTTCTAGTGTTATATTTTGGAAACTTCTTACTGGATTCTCTTCATATCTTACAGAAAGATGGAGTACAAGCCCTGGTTTATGTCCTTATCTATGAAATTGCCACATTGTATTTTACGAGCAATACCCATACAAGGAAACTAATCTGTAAATAGCTGTATCCTGGAAACTGCATCCTGGATCATCTTAATGTCTTAAAAAGTAAGGTGCCAAGGCACAGCAAACCTGTGCCCGACAGTCATTTTAGTGCTGACGTATAAACACAATAGGATATCTAGTCAAAGATGTCCCATAACATTTAGAGTAAATTGGGTAAATTTTCGGAAAACTACATTTCTCCATATCAAAACCAAAAATATTTTTTCCGGTCAATTTTAGTGTGTTTCAAATGAATTTGACCTTCATTTTTGTCTGAAATCACTCGTTTTTGAGATTGGCCTACCCAAGCCTATTTCGAAAAAGAATGATTTCCAACAAAAACGAAAGTCAAATTCATTCAAATCACACTAAAATTGACCAGAAAAAATATTTTTGGTTTCGAAATCAAGGATATGGGTATACCCTAACTGGGGGGCTTTGCCCCCTCAGACCCCCCATATTATTAACCTAATCTTAACCTAACCTAACCTAACATTAACCAAACCTAACTTAACCTTACCTTAAATATCGTCAGAGAAGGATGAAGTGGAAAGGTTTGCCTCAATCCTTGGGTAGTCAAGGGGAGGATAAAGTTTGGCAGCCTGTAGAAGGAAGCTGTGGAGGAGGCTCTCACCCTTCTCGAATGGGTGGATGAAAAGGTACCGTGAGAAGTATTGGTGGAAGTATTCTCCCCGAATATTTGATCTGACGACCCAAGACTTGAGGTCCTTCTACAGCCTTTCAATATTCTGAGTCTGCCAACCAGTCCCGGGGTCTACAAAGGATGTTTTGTGGCACACCGTTTTATGTTCATAGCCGAGGGAGCTCAACTTCTATTATGTCCGCCACTCGTCACTGTACAGTAGATAATTGTCCCAGGTAAATACATTTCTGGCACAATGGGATAAGCGTGTCAGCGTCGCGCCTCTGATTTACAGGTGGCGCGATAAACCTCAGTCTACTTCCACGCTCAATCCCGCCGAAAACCCAAATCTGAGACAACCGTCTGCCACGTCCGTACTGTGACTTGCCAAAGCAGCTCTCGTCTATCTCGACGATTTTCCCTTGTCCACCAATGGGCTTTTGGTTGTTAAACCAAAACTCAGTCATCTCACTACAGTTCGACCTCCAATTTACACTTGTTTCTGCACTTATGCCCAGGTTTTGCGTAATAGTATCGTGATTCCAGACTTTCAGAAGTCAGTGGTTTATGAACTGCAGCACCTTCCAGGGGTCAAAATGGCAATTTTCAAGTAAAGTTCCCAAATAATATGATACACTAAACCCACATGCCCTCCGATTCTTTGAATATGCATTACTCTTAAAATTCTGACAGCATCACCGATGAAGGTCCTGTCTGTAATGTAGGTCCATTCCACACTTCCTACACTTCGGGGACGAAGGCAGAACACTGTGACTGCGTAGGAAATTCACACCTTCCTAAATATTCTTTAAAAAATAAGCGATGGCCTCGTATTCACTCACGGCACACCCACTACAAGATGACGACATCGTGGAACTGACTAAAGTAAGGGATGTTTTATCTCTGAAAATCTCCAAACAATATAAATAATTTGATTGGCCCGCCTTTTGGGTGATTTTAGTTTCATTGGCCGTGACATCCAAGCATGCACTGTACAGTAACTGCATGACGTCACGCCCGGCAGCTGCTGGGACAGGGACAAACACCGACACGAAAGTTTGAAACTGAGGGGAGATCCAAGATAATATTATATAGGATTTTAGGTTAAATAACATTTCCGACAACAAATATATAGTGGAATAGATTCAGAATAACATGGTCTATAACGTGGTTGTTGTCAGATTTCCTGGATCAAGAAATGTAGTTTTCCAAAAATTAACAGTAAATCGGGTTAAAATAGACGATTTTTAGCCCATTTGAAATTTTAGACCCGACCCACCTGACATTGACCCTCCTACCGCTAACTGGGGGGTAACTCCCTTGATGGAATAAAGCATGTTATAGGAAGCAAATTTGAAAGATGCACCTTTAGGTTTTGGTTCCATGTCGATGTGACGAATTTAAAAAGAATTATGGTGATTTTTTTTTTTTATATATATATTTTGGGTCTACAACCTGGGCCTTGACCCAGTTTGGCCCAAAATCACTCAGGTGTTCAGGAGCTAGTAGCCCATCATCCCTGTAATTTTAGTCAAAATCGCACCACAAGTTTTCACGTAAAGTTGTAAACATACAGACAGACAGACAAACAGACTGAAAACAATAGCCTGCCAATCTCCAAGTCCCTCAGGGGCTCGGACGGATAAAGATTGTGTACGAGTCCTAGTTTATGCCCCTATATATATATTGTTATGGAACAGAGAGAGATAATGAACACTTCAAGTGAGAATACTAAAATCACTACTGTCCCGCAACGTTCCAGGTTCAAAACAAAAGAGTTAGGTGAAATTACAAGTTAAAGTTTAACCCGCGGCGTCCCGTCGACGTACTTCCACGTCCTCACGTTATGTCACAGCTAATCCCGTCAACGTACTTCAACTGCAAGGTTCATAATTTCCACAATTTTCAAAATTCGCGCGAGATTATCGATTTGCCCATGTACTCAAGCCTCCCCTACCTGCCGCCAGGCGGGCAGCGTCCTAGACCCCGCATGACCCGCGCTCGCCCTTGTCTCGGTCACTCACCTGCTAGCAGTGACCCAGGTCAGACATGGCGCGGAAAGGTCTCTCAGATGAGGAAATCGCATCCGCCCTGGAAGCCTTCACTGGAGATAGTGATTCACCACTCGACGATGATGTGGTAGATCGCGATTACGTCCAGCCAGAGGAAGAAATAAGTAGCAGTGATGAGGAGGTCCCTTCGCCCCGAAAAACGCGGTATGTGACATACCGTCAGGCAAGGGAAGGCCAGCCTGCTCCCCAACCACGTGCACAGCTATCTCTTCATCCCGAATCTGATGAGGACGAGGATGAGGACGATGAGGATGATGGAGGCTTAGGACGTGATATCGCCGCGTGGTTGGGAAAAGAGAAAATATCACCACGAGGATCAGAAGGTGGGGCGAGACGACATATAAGGTATGGTGAAAGTACTTTGTCTGGGGAAGTGGCAAGTGGTGTGGTGGGATTGCTGGGAGAAAGGGAAAGTGTTGTGGCGGCAGCGCGGGGTGAAAGTGAGAGTGGTGTGGGGGTAGTGCGGGGTGAAGGGGCAAGTGGTGTGAGGGAGGCAGCACGAGAACGTGGTGCTCGTAGGCCTAGGGGAGAGGAGGTGGAGTCACTCCCCAGCACTTCTTTCGCCCCTGAATATTCCCAAACTTCCTCCCCACAGCCCCAGGATGTGGGTAAAGGAAAGAAAGGGAAGGGAAAGGGTAAAGGAAAAGGGAGAGGGAAGAGAAGTGCGAGTGATGAGAGGCGCCGCTCTCCACCTCCCCAACCTCCCCCACCACCCTCACCTCCTCACCCTGACGAAGGTGACGTGGCTGGAGACGGTGGTGTCACGTGGAACTGGGAAGATGGGAGTAATTTTACTCCCATCATTCACCCTTTCACTGAGGAGTGGCGGTCAGGTTGGACGGCTCCAGGTGTAAATGCAGGTTCGTCACGGGTGGATTTTTTCAACTTGTTCTTTGGTGAGGCGTTTGTGGGGCACATAGTTGAACAAACTAATATTTTTTCACAATCACAGTGCCGTGAAAGTGAACGTTTGGGAACCACGAGCAGGCATTCCCAACAGTATGACTATCCCGTGACAATTTCAGAGATGTTCCTATTTTTGGCCCTGGTTATCTTGATGGGTGTGGTAAGGAAAAACCAAATTCCTGCCTGCTGGACAACTGACCCAATCATCCTCACACCTTTCTTTGGAAAGGTGATGAGTCGTAACTGATTTCAGTATATTCTCGGCCGCCTCCACTTTTTTGATGCAGAAGATCCAGCCAATGCAAATAACACCGATAAAATGAGGAGAATTAGGCTGGTATTTGATCATTTACGGCAAATGTTCCGCTCCTCATTTTATCCCTACAGAGACCTCGTCATAGACGAGAGTCTTGTGTTGTGGAGAGGCAATATTTCCTTTAGGCAGTACATACCCAGCAAGAGACACCGTTTCGGGTTCAAGATCTTTGTTATGTGTGACTGTAAGACCGGTTATGTGCAAGACATAGTCTTGTACACGGGCGCACAGACAGATATAACAGAAGATCGGAGTATAGGACTCTCTGGGGCCGTGGTGAAGACAATGATAGAAGAGTACCTTCATCGTGGTCATGTGTTGTACCTGGACAACTGGTACACTAGCCCTCTTCTCGCTAGGTTCCTCCACCAACACGACACCGGAGTCTGTGGTACAGTCAAGAGAAACCGTTGCCATATGGTCAAGATAGGGAGGAAACTTGACAAGAACGAGGTGGTTTTCTTCCAGGCTAATAACATCCTTGCAACCCTGTGGAACCACAACAGGGAAGTTTGCCTCCTATCAACTGTTCACAGCCCCCTGATGCACCGCACAGACTCCGTGGATCACCGTAGCGAGAGGAGGCGCAATGTATGGAAACCCGAGTCTGTACTTGCCTATAATCTGAACATGAGGCAAGTTGATCAGTCAGACTCGATGATTTCAAGTGTTGACTGTGCCAGGACCACGATGAAGTGGTACAAGAAACTCTTTTTCCACTTGCTCGACATCACGGTCCTGAACGCCCACTACCTGCACGCAATGACCACTGGAGTATCCGAGACCTTTGAGGGGTTTGTGAGGGAGCTGGCACGTGAAATAATCGCCAAGCATGCCCAGGACAGACCCACACACCGCACCCGCACCCCCATGGCTGCTCAGACTCCCCTACGTCTTGCAGGACGCCACTATCCCAGCACAATCCCTTCCGGCCCAAACCGTCATAAACCCCAGCGTTGCTGCCATGTATGTAAGCACTCGACAGTCAGACCATCCACTCAGAGAAAAGACACAAGATACGAGTGTGTCGAGTGCAATGTTGCGTTGTGCCTTCAGCCTTGTTTCAAGGAGTATCATAATTTCCTACACTACTGAAACTGTGTGGGAAGGCGAAATGACGCTCATTATAATGGTAAGGCCAGTCAGTAGGTGCTAAGTCAAATATAAAGTTGAAACGGGTGTTATTTTTTCAGAAAAGTAATGTATAAGTTGAGAATTAGTGTAAGTGGAAAGAATTGATATCAAAACTACACCCACTGTGTAAATCTGGTCAGTAAATATGTGATAGCAAGGAAATAAAGTGGAAACGGCTGTAATGTTAGCATGAATAAAATGTATAAGTTGAACAATAGTGTAAGTTGTAATAATTGATGTCACGAGTACACCCACATTCTGGTCAGTAAGTATGTGATAGGAATTATATACAGTGGAATTTGTTGTAATGTTAGTAGTAAGGTATTTTATAAGTTGAATACTAGTGTAAGATGAAACAAATGATATCGCGATAACACTCCCTGTGTAAGTACGCGCAAATATGACGCTCAGTTCCATTGTAAGTTCAGAAATTATGTGATATCAATTATATCAAGAGTAAACATGTGCAATGTTAGTGGAGAATTATTATATAAGTACAAAAATAGGTTGTAAGTTGAAATAGTTGTCATAGCGACTTCACCATGTGTGTTATTATGCGCTATTATTACGCTATATATTTACGTAAGGCCTGAAATAATCTCAAAACAGTTCTATAAAGTTGAAAAGTGTATAATAATATTAGAAAAGTATTATGTAAGTAGAAAAAACACAATACGAGTTGAAACAACAGTCACAGCGAGTTCATTCACTACGTAAATAAGAGCTAACATTACGCTAAATGTTATCAAAAGGCCTGTGAATACGTAAAAACAGTTCAATAAAATGTAAAATGGTATAATGTTATTGTAGAAGTATTATGTATGTAAAAAAAATTATATGTATCATGATTTTAGAATGTTAGCGATTCATCGTGACCAAGTTGGCCGATTTTGCTCGTTTCGCACGATGGTACAATACTTATTTCTGCTCTATTTTTGTATAAAATCCAATATACTCTTTTATCACATGTTTTTATGTTTGTAATAAATACATTTCTACTTACTTTCATTGGTTTCCCAGACTTATAATACCAAAGAAAACGTTAGAGGCTCAGACCGCCTACGGAGAACACGGGGCCAGGTGGGACCAAGGCATACCTGGTTAGGGTAATTAGGGACCCCGGGGACCAATTTCTTTGCCACTGACCATTGTTTCTGACCAAAAGCGAAAGTTTAAGCAAAAAAAAAAAAGGGTCGAAAAATGGTCGGGATTGGGGGGTACCAGTGGTCGAAAAGTGGTCGGGACGGGGCGGGTTAATGCTCAAACTAACAACTAAACATTCAGGACTCATAAGGATAATGTAATGGCAAAACAGGTTACATATATGGTTAACTGCAATAGCCTCTATTAACTTGAATTTAGCAAGAGCAAATTTATCTAAGTCAGCCCTGATAAATGAGAAAACCGGATAATGCTCAGTTAAAGCAAGATATATTATTACAGATACAATATATTATTAATATTGGCTGACATCAAAACTCTACACGAGTCACAAAAACCCTACCAGGCCCACGAATCAACACCCCAGGCCATACAGTACAAGAAAAATGGTAACAACACTCACACTCAACCATACAGCAGCTAGATGGCTGGAGACTTCCTGAGCACTCACAAAAATAATAATACTATACAGGGAAGGACAGAGATGTGAACAAAATGAGGAGTAGATCTAAGTGGCAACTAATGCAGAGACTGAGCTCATTATATAGGGGCCGGCAGAGCTTGATACAACTTATAAGAAGGACGCGCAAATGAAGCCATAGGGGACAAAGAGTTGACACTCCTGCTCTAAACAACAGAAAGAACGACTTACTCTACTATAAGGGGGAGGAGGGAGGAGTGAGGTAGAACACGCAGGCCTGGTCACTATGGAAGCCACGAAGCGAATCGTTAACAAACATGCAGCATACTGTACATTAGAATTATACAAAGGATGATGAAATCATAGGCTATGTAACACCTCCCCACAAAGAAAAAGAAATTTACAAAGGAAATTTCTTATTACTCTAAAACAATCTGTCTAAAGTCTAGATAAGCAATCTGCAATAACATTTTCTTTCCCCTTGACATGTTGTATGTCTAATGAATACTCCTGAAGAAGTAGACTCCATCTTGCCAATCTCTGATTTTTATCTTTAAACTTACTAAGGAATTTCAGTGGGTTATGATCGGTATAAATGACTATGGGGTCAAAACCAGAACACAAATAAAATGAAAAATCCTGTAAACCCAAAATCAAGGCCAAAAGCTCTTTCTCAATAGTTGAGTAGTTCCTTTGAGGTGGAGTGAACTTCTTACTGTAATAAGATACAGGGTGTTCAATACCCTGATCATCCTCTTGCAGTAAAACAGCCCCAGCTCCTGTATCACTTGCGTCAACAGCCACCTTAAAAGGCTTAGCAAAATTCGGAGTAGCGAGCACTGGCTGACTTGATAGGATAGCTTTCAGTTTACTGAAAGAGGATTCACAGTTATCGGTCCAGACAAATTTAACTCCCTTTTTCAGTAGGTCTGTAAGTGGTGATACAAGAATTGAAAAGTTAAGAACAAATCTCCTGTAATAACCTACCATTCCCAAAAATCTTTGTAGCTCTTTCCTACTTTTAGGTCTGGGAAGATTACTTATAACCTGAACCTTAGCTCCTGGTGGTGCAACATGTCCATCACCAATTACGTACCCAAGGTACTGAACTTTAGCTTGACCAAACTCACACTTTGATAAATTAGCTACAAGATTAGCCTGAACCAAACGCTCAAGAAATTTACTGACATGGCATAGGTGACCTTTCCAGTTGTCACTGAAGATTAATACATCATCAATATAAACAACACACCCTGCCAAACCCTCTGTTACAACATTCATGAGCTTCTGAAAAGTGGCTGGTGCATTCTTCATACCATATGGCATTACAGAACATGCAAAAGTCTTTCCTAGTGTTACAAAACATGAGATCTCCCTAGCACGTTCAGTCACAGGTACTTGCCAGTATCAAATCAAACTTACTTATGTACCTAGCCTTTCCTATCTTGTCTATGCAATCTTCCACGCGAGGAAGAGGGTAGGTGTCTGTTTTGGTTATCTGATTAACACGTCTGTAGTCGATGCAAAGCCGCTGTGACCCACCTGGCTTAGGGACTAGAATGACAGGAGAACTCCACTCGCTCTGACAAGGCTCAATCATCTTGTGGTCCAACAGGTAGCCAAGCTCCTTCTGGATGAGAGGAACTTTCACTGGGTTCACACAGTAAGGAGGCAGTTTAATTGGCTTTGCATCTCCAACATCGACATCATGCATCACCACAGTGGGTCTTCCTGGAGTGGCACGGAACACTTGCAGGTACTCCTGCAGTAATGCCGAAAACTCCTGCCTTTCCTCGGGAGCTGGATGAGAAAGCTTAGTCTGGAGATCATTCATGATATCGGGATTCTTCCCCAAACTATCACTCAGGCTCATACTGCATGGGAAAACTTCACTTGCAGACTCGGGTGGAACAGCTACAGTGCAGACTGGGTTATTTTCGTCCCGCCTGTGATATAACTTTAGCATGTTGATGTGACAAAGTTGCTTGTTCTTTCTACGATCTGGTGTGGCGATGACATAGTTGACATCACTGAGTTTCTTCTCCACGAAATAAGGACCACTAAACTTGGCTTGAAGAGGTTGCCCATGCACCGGTAGCAGAATCAAAAACTGATCTCCTGGCTGAAAGTGGCGTAACCTGGACTTCTTATCATACCAAGTCTTCATCTTCTCCTGAGCAGCACCTTAATTCTCTCTCGCCAGCTGTAAAGCAGTGGACAGCCGTTCTTTGAACTTCATCACATACTTCAGCAGGTTGACATCATCTTCCTCTGACAGCCAGCATTCCTTGAGTAGCTTAAGAGGTCCTCTTACTTCATGGCCAAACAGTAGTTCAAAGGGTGAGAAGCCCAGTGATTCATTTGGAGATTCTCTTGCGGCAAATACAACGAATGGAAGACCTTTATCCCAGTCTTTCTGATGTTCCAAACAGTATTTCCTGAGCATCAATTTGAGTGTTTGATGATATCTCTCCAATGCTCCTTGGGTCTGGGGATGGTAAGCTGAAGACGTGATCTGGGTGATGCCCAACTCTTTCAGAGACTGCTTGAAAACATTTGACATGAAGTTACTTCCCCGGTCTGACTGTACCTCCTTGGGCAGACCAAACTTGGTGAAGAACCCCAGCATTTCCTTAACCACGTTCTTTGCTGAAATATTTCTAAGTGAAATGGCTTAAAGATAACGAGTAGCCATATCAATCAGGGTCAACACATAAGAAAATCCTGAAGAAGTCTTAGGAAGAGGGCCCACAATATCCATCAACACACGGGTGAATGGCGCCTCAAAAGGAGGAATGGGAACTAGAGGTGCAACCTTTTCGGTCTGATTACACTTCACCACAACTTGACAGGTGTGACAAAACTTACAATACCAGGAAACATCTCTGAAGATACCTGGCCAGTAGAAGTGTTTCAAAATGCGTGCCACAGTCGTCCTCACTCCAAGGTGTCCTGACAAATTGGAATCATGAGCCACTCTAATGATATCCTGCCTACAAACACGAGGGATGACAACTTGATGTACAACCTCCCATTCACAGTCGGCTGTTGCTGTTGGGGGTCTCCACTTTCTCATAAGTACTCCTGACTTTATATAATAACAAGTAGAAGCACCAGCTGACTCTTCCTCACTGCAAGCAGAGTTAGCTAGACCTTTCAACTCAGGGTCAGCAACCTGCAACTCAACCAACTCTTGATGAGACAAATTATCAACACTACGGGGTACTGCCACATCTGGTGAGTGGTCCAAATTAGCAAGAAAAGTGTCAGCTAGGATAACATCATCATCATCATTATCCTCTAAGTCACCAGTAACTTTAGACTTAGCCCTAGTGACAGCACATGCAGAGAACACCTCAGGGATATCACAATCCTGGGTCGCAGTCACTGGTTCACTAGACAACTGAGGAGCTGGACACACTTGACTTCCACCAATATCATTTCCAAGTAAGAAAGTTACACCTGACATTGGGAGTGTCCCAACCAACCCAACCATAACGGAACCATTAACAAAACCAGACTCTAAATTCACTCTGCACAGAGGGACAGAGAAGTAATTATTCCCTACACCTTGTAAGATTACAGTTTCATCAGAGGAATTAACATTAGAGCCTAGAACACTGGTCAGCATAAGGGATTGGCAAGCACCTGTATCACGATATATTTGAACTGATTTCCTGTCATTACTGTCCAGAGGACTGACAAAACCATCGGACAGGAAATTAGCACATGAACTCTTGAGAGTGTCACCCACGTTACTGCTGAAAAGAGGAGCTTCATTATGAGAATTTAATTTACCCCTCAAAGCAGGTTCAGTTAACTCGGTTAAAGAATTCTGGGAACTCTCAAGGGTGGACACTAGACCAATTGACTGAATATTTAAAGACTCCTTTTTGTTCACATCACTCTGTCTCCTGAAACATTTCTCCGTAGTATGACCAAGCTTACTGCAATAAGTACATTTACTTTTCTCAAATCTAGAGGTAGAGCTGGTATTTACTTCCTGAGAAACATCATCTTTATTCTCTTTCCTATTACCTGTACTCTGAGTGGAGGCAACGTACTTACTCTCAGCTTTCCTTTTTTCTTTAGAATATCTCTTGTGAGTGAGAACATATTCATCAGCTAAAACTGCAGCATCAGACAAATTATCTGTTCTGTTCTTATCAAGATATAGGCTTACATCTTTATTAATACACCTTTTGAAGTCCTCCAGCAAGATCATCTGCTTAAATTTATCAAAATCAGAATTTACATTCTTAGAATTTAACCACTGCTCTAACAGATCTTCTTTGATTTTTGCATACTCAACATTGGATTGCTTATCTTGCTTATAAGTTGTCCTAAATTTTACTCTATAGGCTTCAGGAACAAGCTCATAGGCCTTAAGAATCAAGCTCTTAACTACATCATAATTATCAGATTGATCCTGAGGCAAAGATGCATAAGTTACTTGAGCTTTACCGGTGAGAACACTCTGTAGGAGTACTGGCCAATACTTTTTGGACCAATTAAAACGTGTAGCTTCCCTCTCAAACAACTGAAAATACTTTGTAAAATCAGATTCATTAAAAGGAGGGACAAGTTTAACATTTTTAGCCACATCAGAATCATCAGAGCTAGATGATCCAGTTCCACCTTGTTTCATGCGATACTCATGGTCTGCCTGAATCCTAGCAATTTCAATTTGTGCCTGCGCCTCCTGAATACGAGCCTGAGACTCAGCCTCCTTAGCACGAGCCTCCTGCAGGGCTAGCTGTAACTTAGCTATTTCAATCTGCGTTTGCTCATCTGGAGGAGTTACATTAAACAAGCTTTTATTAATAATGTCAACAATTTGATCTTTAGACTGATGAGAGCGAACAGCAATTCACAATTGTTGAGCAACAAGCTTAAGTTCATTCTTTGTTCTGTTTTCTACATCACACATTGTTTGCACATTTGACAAAAAATCTTTGGCTTCATCAAGAGTAGTAATAGTAGACATCATGAAAAAATCACAGTCACAAAATATCAAGCAATATCCTTATGATAATATCCTGAATATCCTGATAAGAGGTCGCCAAATTTATGTTACGGAACAGAGAGAGATAATGAACACTTCAAGTGAGAATACTAAAATCACTACTGTCCCGCAACGTTCCAGGTTCAAAACAAAAGAGTTAGGTAAAATTACATGTTAAAGTTTAATGTTCAAACTAAGAACTAAACATTCAGGACTCATAATGATAATGTAATGGCAAAACAGGTTACATATATGGTTAACTGCAATAGCCTCTATTAACATGAATTTAGCAAGAGCAAATTTATCTAAGTCAGCGCTGAAAAATGAGAAAACCGGATAATGCTCAGTTAAAGCAAGATATATTATTACAGATACAAAATATTAATAATATTGGCTGACATCAAAACTCTACACGAATCACAAAAACCCTACCAGGCCCACGAATCAACACCCCAGGCCATACAGTACAAGAAAAATGGTAACAACACTCACACTCAAACCATACAGCAGCTAGATGGCTGGAGACTTCCTGAGCACTCACAAAAATAATAATACACTATACAGGGGAGGACAGAGATGTGAAGAAAATGAGGAGTAGAGCTAAGTGGCAATTAATGCAGAGACTGAGCTCATTATATAGGGGCCGGCAGAGCTTGATACAACTTGTAAGAAGGACGCGCAAATGAAGCCATAGGGGACAAAGAGTTGACACTCCTGCTCTGAACAACAGAAAGAACGACTTACTCTACTATAAGGGGGAGGAGGGGGGAGTGAGGTAGAACACGCAAGCCTGGTCACTATGGAAGCCACGAGTCGAATCGTGATCAAACATGTATCATACTGTACGTTAGAATTATACAAAGGATGATGGAAATCATAGGCTATGTAACACTATATATATATATATATATATATATATATATATATATATATATATATATATATATATATATATTGCCAGACGCCTCAATCCCCTACTGGGTGGCCACAAACAAATCGCCTCCACGTCGCCCTGTCCCCCGCCATTTCACTGCCTTTCTCCCAACTCCCACCCCTTCCGCTGTCATATACCTCTCCACCCCATCCCTCTATCTCATCCTCGGCATCACCCTCCCTCTCCCTCCATCCACCTCACTCATATACACTTTCCTCGTAAGTCTCTCACCCTCCATGCTCTCCACATGGCCAAACCACCTCAGTGTGTTGCTCCTAACGCTTCCTATCACATCCACATCCACACCACAATGCTCCTTTGTATCCTCATTTGTCAGCCTGTCTCTCCATATGACTCCACAGGGTCCTCTTAAATAACTCATTTCCAGTGCTTTCACACTTGACTTGTGTCCTTCCAACAACGTCCAAGCTTCACTTCCATACGTTAGAGTTGGTATCAAAATACTGTCATATATGCTGTATATACTCGTGTGTGTATATATATATATATATATATATATATATATATATATATATATGTATATATATATATATATGTATATATATATATATATATATATATATATATATATATATATATATATATATATATATATATATATATATATATATATATATATATATGTATTTTATGTGAAGCTACAGAACGTGGTGAATGTTTTTGGTGTATCCGATGGAGACAGGATCCCGGGGGCTTGAATGATGAGTGAATGGAAGCGTGGCTCGTTGGAGTGGGCAAATTTGGGCTGTCTGGACATTGCTACTCCTTACCCCGCCCTTGGGTGGGAAAAGAGGTCCGGATAATGATGATTATATATATATATATATATATATATATATATATATATATATATATATATATATATATATATATATATATATATATATATATATATATATATATTGGCGTAACTATTAGTGCATATCTATATATTTTTTACTGCATGATGGGGATATGTCTTGGATAAAGGCTTGTTATTATTGCTTTTATCATCATTAGTATTACTACTACTATTATCATTATCACTACTATTGTTATTATCATTATTAATATCATTTTCACTATCACTACTACTATTGTCATTATACCACTGCTATTATCATCAGTACTATTAATATTATCACCACTACTATTATTATCGTCACTAGCATTATTATTGTTATCACTACAGCTATTATTGTCATCACTACTACAGTTATCGCTACTGTTATCATTATCACTACTACTGTTATTGTTATCACTAGTACTATTAATATTATCATCACTACTACTATTATTAGCATTACAGCTATTATTATTAAAATAACTACTTCTATCAGTGCTAATATTATTGTCGTCACTAATACTATTATTGTTATCGCTACTACTGTTATTATCACTACTGTTATTATCATCATTGCTACTATTATCACTGCTACTTTTATCATTATAACTACTGTCATTACGACTACAATTATTATTATCACTACTGCTATTATTATTAAGATTACCACTATTATTATTATTATTATGACTACTAGTATTATTATCACTATCACTGCTGCTATTATTATTATCATCACTACTGCTAGTATCATCACTACTGTTTTTACTTCCTAACCCACAACAGGTCAGAGCGAGCTCCGGCGTGAGGCCACTCAATGGGGCTTCCCGAAGGCAGACTGCGAATGTATCTTCTGTCCCTGCGACAGGAGGAGGACGTCGTCCAGGGAGCCCACCACGACCACAACGACAACGAAGACGACCAGTACGACTCGAGGTGACCCCAGCATCGGCAGTGTGAGTCGTGGTAAAGGTCGTCGTGAAGCCCCCAGTGGTCGTCGCGCAGTATGACAGTCGTAAGCAAGAACTAGGCTCCATTATCCTCAACAAGAACGACAAGAACACCAACAAAAACAACAATAACAGAACAACAAGAATGACAAATAAACAAGAACAAGAACAACAATGCCACCACCACAACTACAAGAACAACAAAGTAAAAAAACAAGAAATAACAAAAACATTAACAAGAAACCATCAACAACAAGAACAATGACAAATACTGTATAGTCCTTTCACCTTAGCTTGGCCCAGATTTTCGTCCTTTTGCTGCTTATTTCACGTAGCTCAGTGGCAGAATAACACAATGCTACGGCTCTACATCCCTCCCATAGCACTTCTTCGTTACTAGCAGTTTCAAGGGGTTAATGAGGGTTATATCTGCCCCCCCCCCTGTTCCAAAATTCCCTCCTGTGCTTAATAAAATCGCTTGGATGTGATATGGATTACATGAGGACAAAAAAAAAATAAAGATAATGCATCTCTCTCTCTCTCTCTCTCTCTCTCTCTCTCTCTCTCTCTCTCTCTCTCTAAATATATTGTTCAGAGAGTGAAATACCATGTTTCATTATCCTGTGTGGTGTGGTATGGTGCGGGTATTTCTGACTTTTGTGGTTTTATCCTGTGTGGTGGTGTGGTGTGATTGTTCCTGACTGGGGTGGTATTATCCTGTGTGGTGGTGTCGTGTGGTTATTATTGATTAGTGTGGTATTGTCCTGTGTGGTGGTATGGTGTGGGTATGATCGACTGGTGTGGTATTATCCTGTGTGGTGGTGTGGTGTGGTGTGGTTATTATTGACTGGTGTGGTATTATTCTGTGTGATGGTGTGGTGTGGGTATTACTGACTGGTGTGGTATTGTCCTGTGTGGTGGTGCGGTCTGTTGTGGGTATTACTAACTAGTATTATAGACAGAGAAGTCGAGACAGCAACAGCCCCCTTGCGCCTTTCAGGCTGTCTGATAGAGAGTTTAAAAGGCTGGAGGTCATAGGAAGAGGGAGAAACTGACTGAGGGAGATAGTTCCTCATCTGACATACGGTTAAGATGATGATGACGACGAGGAGGAAGAAGAAGAGGAGAATGATGGTGGTAATGGTGGTGGTGGTGATGGTGGTAATGGTGGTAGTGATGGTGGTAATGGTGGTGGTGGTGATGATTCTGGTAATGGTGGTGGTGGTGATGGTGGATAATGAGAAGAGGAGGAGAAGAAAAAGAATGGTATTTGTGGATATTCCGTAACACCTCTTCCTTAGCAATTTAATATACTCATTACACCCGTTTTCTTCTATATCTTATTAACGCAAATTATGAAGATATTTAAAAGATACTCATAACATTCGAGGGAATAATAACATGGAGTACGTAAAATAATTAGCCAAACAGTAACTGTTACGCTATGTAGTTCTTGAGAGAGAGAGAGAGAGAGAGAGAGAGAGAGAGGTTAGTTTTTGCTGGTTTTACTGAATGAGATTTTTCCTATATCTTTAGGAGAAATACACTGAGGTGGTTTGGACATGTGGAGAGAATGGAGAATGAAAGACTGACTAAGAGGGTGCATGTAGGTGAGGTGGAGGGAGGGAGAGGGAGGGGTAGACCGAGGATGAGGTAGAGGGATGGAGTTGAGAGGTATATGAGGGAGGGGGGGGTGAGTTGGGGGGAGGGTAGTCAAATGGTGGGTGACAGAGTGACTTGGAGGCGTTTTGTCTGCGGACACCCTTTGCGGGATTAGGGCGTCGGGCTATAGATAGATAGATAGATAGACTTCTCTCGTATTACATCATCCATCCCTTCCTTCTCCACTCCCCCCTTCCCTCCCTCTTTCCCCCTCTCAGTAGAAATGGTAGTGGTGTATAGACGTTGATGCTGTCTGTGCAGCCTAGCAGACCCATCGACCACAAACAAGCAACACCTTCATGTGGCAGACAGCGCCTGGCCAGAGTGGGAACAGGGTCCTTTCTCAGGGCAAGGTACAGGTAAAATGAAAGAGGCATACCCTCAAGAGGATGAGCTGTGTATAGGATATGTATTATTAGTAGTGTCACCCAGACTTTGTCTACTTGGTAAATATGGCTGAGTTCCCCGTCTGGGAGTGTTGTGTATGGCCAGCTACAACGTCACTGCTATGGTAGTACCTCCCTGGACTATGGTAACCATGTAGCTACTACCTTTTTGGTGGGCTAACGGGTGCTATACCTTGCCCAAGGGTGACCCGGGACAGTGCAGGGCAGGAGGGTCAATCTGCTCTGAACCGGACAAATCACGCGGCCGCATACCCATGATGTGTCTGGTAATGATGAGCAATTAAGCAAATTATACTCGTTTTACTCTAATTTGGCCCAGATTTTTTCGTTATTATGTAGTTTATTTCACACTCTATAATCCTTCCATAGCACTTCTTCATGACTGGCATCATATTCTGGTTTTAATCTCTGGTAACAGCTTAGAATTCAAGATGGAGAGATGGCAATTTTAGGCCAAGTTAAAGTGAAAATGGTATATTACACAATGGAGTAAAGAGGAAGGCAAACAGTAGTAGGAAATCCATCATATTTTTTTATAATGCAATATGTTTTTCAAATTATTTAACTATAACCCCATATTGAAATCGTGCTTAAATATGGAAAAGCAGTTTTTGTCTCAAATCATCTTCAGATGTAAAATGAAAATAGTCACCTATCTATAGTGATCAGTCTATTATCTATCTGCCTATCTATTATCTACTGTTTCTCTATGACTACTTGTGTGTATGTATGTATGTATGGATGGATGGATAGATGGATGGATGGATGTACAGTATATGACCATACAAGTATACAATGCTGAGAGAGAGAGAGAGAGAGAGAGAGAGAGAGAGAGAGAGAGAGTGTGTGTGTGTGTGTGTGTGTGTGATTTTATATATATATATATATTGTTACATAGCCTATGATTTCATCATCCTTTGTGTAATTTTAACGCTCAGTATGCTGCATGTTTGATCACGAGCGTGTTCTGCCTCAGTTCCCCCCTTCTACCGTTATAGTAGAGTAAGTCGTTCTCTCTGTTGCTTAGAGCGGGATTATCAGCTCTTTGTCCCCATGGCTTCATTTGCGCGTCCTGCTTACAAGTTGTATCAGGCTCTGCTGGCCCCTATATAATGAGCTCAGTCTCTGCATCATTGCCACTTAGATCTGCTCCTCATTTTGTTCACATCTCTGTCCTCCCCTGTACAGATATTATTATTGTGATTGCTCAAGAAATCTCCAAACATCTAGCAGCTGTGTGTAATTTGAGTATGACTGTTGTATTTTTCTTGTACTGTATAGCATAAGTTTAATTTGTAGGCCTAGTGAAGTTTTTGTAATTCATGTAGGGATCTTTATGTCCATCAGTTTTAATATTATTTTATATCTGTAATAATTTATCTGGCATTCACTGAGTATTATCTGGTATCTCATTTTATCAGGGCTGACTTAGATTAATTTATTCTTGCTAATTTCGTGTTAATAGAGGCTATTGCAATTAACCATATATTTGACCTGTTTATTTGCCATTACATTATCCTTATGAGTCCTGAATGTTTTGTTGTTAGTTTGAGCATTAAACTTTAACTTGTAATTTTACCTAACTCTTTTGTTTTGAACCTGGAACTTTACGGGACAGTAGTGACTCTTCGTATTCTCACTTAAAGTGTACATTATCTTTCTCTGTTCCGTAACATAAATTTGGCGACCTCATATCAGGATATTCAGGATATTATCATAAGGATATTGTTTGATATTTTGTGACTGTGATATATTCATGATGGCTACTATTTCTACACTTGATGAAGCCAAAGATTTTTTGTCAAATGTGCAAACAGTGTGTGATATAGAAAACAGAACAAAGAATGAACTTAAGCTTGTTGCTCAACAATTGGGAATTGCAGTTCACTCTCATCATTCTAAAGATCAAATTGTTGGCATGATTAATTAAAGCTTGTTTAATGTAACTCCTCCAAATGAGCAAACGCAGATTGAATTAGCTAAGTTACAGCTAGCCCTGCAGGAGGCTCGTGTGAAGGAAGCTGAATTTCAAGCACTTGCTAAGGAGGCTGATGTTAAGGAGGCAAATGCTCGTATTCAAGAGGCAGAGGTACGGGCTCAGGCACAAATTGAGCTTGCCAGGATTCAGGCAGACCATGAGTATCGCATGAAACAAGGTGGAACTGGATCATCTTGCTCTGATGATTTTGATGTGGCTAAAAATGTTAAACTTGTCCCTCCTTTTAATGAATCTGATTTAACAAAGTATTTTCAGTTGTTTGAGAGGGTAGCTACAGGTTTTAATTGGCCTAAGGAGTATTGGCCAGTACTCCTTCAAACTGTTCTCACCGGTAAAGCTCAAGTAACTTATGCATCTTTGCCTCAGGATCAGTCTGATAATTATGATGTAGTTAAGAGCTTGATTCTTAAGACCTATGAGCTTGTTCCTGAAGCCTATAGAGTAAAATTTAGGACAACTTACAAGCAAGATAAGCAATCCCATGTTGAGTATGCAAAAATCAAAGAAGATCTGTTAGAGCAGTGGTTAAATTCTAAGAATGTGGATTCTGATTTTGACAAATTTAAGCAGATGATTTTGCTGGAGGACTTCAAAAGGTGTATTAGTAAAGATGTAAGCCTATATCTTGATGAGAAAAGAATAGATAATTTGTCTGATGCTGCAGTTTTAGCTGATGAGTATGTTCTCACTCACAAGAGATATTCTAGAGAAAAAGGGAAAGCTGAGAGTAAGTACGTTGCCTCTACTCAGAGTACAGGTAACAGGAAAGAGAATAAGGATGATGTTTCTCAGGAAGTAAATACCAGCTTCACCTCTAGATTTCAGAAAAGTAAATGTACTTATTGTAGTAAGCTTGGTCATACTACGGAGAGATGTTTCAGGACACAGCGTGATGTGAACAAAAAGGAGTCTTTAAATATTCAGTCAATTGGTCTAGTGTCCACTCTTGAGAGTTCCCAGAATTCTTTAACTGAGTTAACTGAACCTGCTTTGAGGGGTAACTTAAATTCTCATGATGGAGCTCCTCTTTTGAGCAGTAACGTGGGTGACACTCTCAAGAGTTCATGTGCTAATTTCCTGTCTGATGGTTTTGTCAGTCCTCTGGACAGTAATGACAGGAAATCAGTTCAAATATATCGTGATACAGGTGCTTGCCAATCCCTTATGCTGACCAGTGTTCTAGGCTCTAATGTTAATTCCTCTGATGAAACTGTAATCTTACAAGGTGTAGGGAATAATTACTTCTCTGTCCCTCTGTGCAGAGTGAATTTAGAGTCTGGTTTTGTTAATGGTTCCGTTATGGTTGGGTTGGTTGAGACACTCCCAATGTCAGGTGTAACTTTCTTACTTGGAAATGATATTGGTGGAAGTCAAGTGTGTCCAGCTCCTCAGTTGTCTAGTGAGCCAGTGACTGTGTCCCAGGATTGTGATGTCCCTGATGTGTTCCCTGCATGTGCTGTCACTAGGGCTAAGTCTAAAGTTACTGGTGATTTAGAGGATAATGATGATGATGATGATGTTATCCTAGCTGACACTTTTCTTGCTAATTTGGACCACTCACCAGATGAGGCAGTACCCCGTAGTGTTGATAATTTGTCTCGTCAAGAGTTGGTTGAGTTGCAGGTTGCTGACCCTGAGTTGAAAGGTCTAGCTAACTCTGCTTACAGTGAAGAAGAGTCAGCCGGTGCTTCTACTTGTTATTATGTAAAGTCAGGAGTACTTATGAGGAAGTGGAGACCCCCAACAGCATCAGCCGACTGTGAATGGGAGGTTGTACATCAAGTTGTCATCCCTCGTGTTTGTAGGCAGGATATCATTCGAGTGGCTCATGATTCCAGTTTGGCAGGACACCTTGGAGTGAGGAAGACTGTGGCACGCATTTTGAAACACTTCTACTGGCCAGGTATCTTCAGGGATGTTTCCTGGTATTGTAAGTCTTGTCACACCTGTCAAGTTGTGGGGAAGTGTAATCAGACTGAAAAGGTTGCACCTCTAGTTCCCATTCCTCCTTTTCAGGCGCCTTTCACCCGTGTGTTGGTGGATATTGTGGGCCCTCTTCCTAAGACTTCTTCAGGATTTTCTTATGTGTTGACCATGATTGATATGGCTACTCGTTATCCTGAAGCCACTCCACTTAGAAACATCTCAGCAAAGAGCTTGGTTAAGGAAGTGCTAGGGTTCTTCACAAAGTTTGGTCTGCCTAAGGAGGTACAGTCAGACCGGGGAAGTAATTTCATGTCAAACGTTTTCAAGCAGTCTCTGAAAGAGTTGGGCATCACCCAGATCACGTCTTCAGCTTACCATCCCCAGACCCAAGGAGCATTGGAGAGATATCATCAAACACTCAAGTCGATGCTCAGGAAATACTGTTTGGAACATCAGAAAGACTGGGATAAAGGTCTTCCATTCGTTGTGTTTGCTGCAAGAGAATCTCCAAATGAATCACTGGGCTTCTCACCTTTTGAACTACTGTTTGGCCATGAAGTAAGAGGACCCCTTAAGTTACTCAAGGAATGCTGGCTGTCGGAGGAAGATGACGTCAACCTGCTGGAGTATGTGATGAATTTCAAAGAACGGCTGTCCACTGCTTTACAGCTGGCGAGAGAGAATTTAGGAGCTGCTCAGGAGAAGATGAAGACTTGGTATGATAAGATGTCCAGGTTACGCCACTTTCAGCCAGGAGATCAGGTTTTGATTCTGCTACCAGTTCATGGGCAACCTCTTCAAGCCAAGTTTAGTGGCCCTTATTTCGTGGAGAAGAAACTCAGTGATGTCAACTATGTCATCGCCACACCAGATCGTAGAAAGAGCAAGCAACTTTGTCACATCAACATGCTAAAGTAATATCACAGGCGGGACGAAAATAATCCAGTCTGCACTGTAGCTGTTCCACCCGAGTCTGCAAGTGAAGCTCTCCCATGCAGTATGAGCCTGAGTGATAGTTTGGGGAAGAATCCTGATATCATGAATGATCTCCAGACTAAGCTTTCTCATCTACCACCCAAGGAAAGGCAGGAGTTTTCGGCATTACTGCAGGAGTACCCGCAAGTGTTCCGTGCCACTCCAGGAAGAACCACTGTGTTGATGCATGATGTCGATGTTGGAGACGCAAAGCCAATTAAATTGCCTCCTTACCGTGTGAACCCAGTGAAAGTTCCTCTCATCCAGAAGGAGCTTGGCTACCTGTTGGACCACAAGATGATTGAGCCCTGTCAGAGCGAGTGGAGTTCTCCTGTCACTCTGGTCCCTAAGCCAGGTGGGTCACAGCGGCTTTGCATTGACTACAGACGTGTTAATCAGATAACTAAAACAGACACTTACCCTCTCCCTCGTGTGGAAGATTGCATAGACAAGATCGGAAAGGCTAGGTACATAAGTAAGTTTGATTTGTTAAAGGGATACTGGCAAGTACCTATGACTGAACGTGCTAGGGAGATCTCATTTTTTGTAACATTAGGAAAGACCTTTGGATGGTCTGTAATGCTATGTACAGATTGTTTTAGAGTAATAAGAAATTTCCTTTGTAAATTTCTTTTTTCTTTGTGGGGAGGTGTTACATAGCCTATGATTTCATCATCCTTTGTGTAATTTTAACGCTCAGTATGCTGCATGTTTGATCACGAGCGTGTTCTGCCTCAGTTCCCCCCTTCTACCGTTATAGTAGAGTAAGTCGTTCTCTCTGTTGCTTAGAGCGGGATTATCAGCTCTTTGTCCCCATGGCTTCATTTGCGCGTCCTGCTTACAAGTTGTATCAGGCTCTGCTGGCCCCTATATAATGAGCTCAGTCTCTGCATCATTGCCACTTAGATCTGCTCCTCATTTTGTTCACATCTCTGTCCTCCCCTGTACAGATATTATTATTGTGAGTGCTCAAGAAATCTCCAAACATCTAGCAGCTGTGTGTAATTTGAGTATGACTGTTGTATTTTTCTTGTACTGTATAGCATAAGTTTAATTTGTAGGCCTAATGAAGTTTTTGTAATTCATGTAGGGATCTTTATGTCCATCAGTTTTAATATTATTTTGTATCTGTAATAATTTATCTGGCATTCACTGAGTATTATCTGGTATCTCATTTTATCAGGGCTGACTTAGATTAATTTATTCTTGCTAATTTCGTGTTAATAGAGGCTATTGCAGTTAACCATATATTTGACCTGTTTATTTGCCATTACATTATCCTTATGAGTCCTGAATGTTTTGTTGTTAGTTTGAGCATTAAACTTTAACTTGTAATTTTACCTAACTCTTTTGTTTTGAACCTGGAACTTTACGGGACAGTAGTGACTCTTCGTATTCTCACTTAAAGTGTACATTATCTTTCTCTGTTCCGTAACAATATATATATATATATATATATATATATATATATATATATATATATATATATATATATATATATATATATATATATATATATATATATATATATATATATATATATATATATATATATATATATGATGAAGTGCGAAGGAGAACTGGAGTTGTTCGGGAGATGGTTGGTAGAGTTGAGCAGAGGGTGTTGCAATGGTTTGGGCATATGGAGAGAATGGATAATGAGCGATTGGTGAAAAAGATAACTAGATCTGATATGAGAGGTGTAAGGCTGAGAGGAAGACCACGAATAGGATGGATGGACAGTGTGAAGAGAGCGCTGGATGCGAGAGGGATGTCTGTTGAGCAAGGAAGAGTGGCTGTGCGTGACAGAAATGGGTGGAGAGAAATTGTGAATGAATAAGTGATGACGCAGCCCTG
This sequence comes from Coenobita brevimanus, assembly GCF_032717465.1. NCBI lineage: Eukaryota > Metazoa > Arthropoda > Malacostraca > Decapoda > Coenobitidae > Coenobita > Coenobita brevimanus. Next base: position 22,718,772 of record NC_137027.1, on the reverse strand, counting down.
AGGGGATATTTTCCCGCATTTGGTCTGATCAGCTATTTCAGGTCAGGTGCGGGTAAGGGGATGAGTCTGTTATGATGTGGCAGGGGTAAACCAGGTCTGCTGTCGGACCCTGCTGCGGATGTCACTGTTTGCATTGCGCAGTTGACCCTTGTGCAGTGTGGTGCGGTGAGGATCTGTCCGTTCTCCCCTTTGGGGCTAAGATGCGAATGAATGTGTTTGAATGGATGAGTAAATGGGGAGTGTGTCGTCCTGTCTCGGCTACCTCCCTTTCCTTGGGGGAAGCAGCCTAGGTATATATATATATATATATATATATATATATATATATATATATATATATATATATATATATATATATATATATATATATATATATTTCAGTTGACACAAGTGAAATACCTGAGGTAACACCAGACGAAGTATATATTTGTCTTAAAAACAGGAAAAGAGGGAAGGGTCCGGGAGAAAATGGAATAGTAACAGATTTACATCTGGATGCCGGAGTAGAATTACAAACTAGGCTTGCTCACTAATTTACCCACTGCATAAAACAGAAAAAAAATTCCAAAGCATGGTGTAATGGAATAGTTATTTTACACAACAAAAAATGTGACTCAAAAGATCTTAGTAACTATCGACCCATTAGCTTATTATCAGTCATTTACAAACTCTTCACTAAAGTCCTTACGAACAGAATAACAACAATTTTGGAGGAAAACCAACCTCGTGAACAGGCAGGATTCCGAAGTGGATATTCGACCATTGATGATCTACATACAATGAACCAGCTAATTGAGAAAGTTATAGAATATAATAAACCACTGTGCTTAGGTTTTGTTGATTACGAGAGGCTTTCGACTCAGTGGAGCACATAGCAATTATAAATTCATTGCGAGAACAAGGAGTGAATGAGAACATTGTAAACCTGCTCGAGAACATATATAAAGAGGGAACCGCTACAGTTAAATTACATAAGGACTCAGAAAAAATTAAGATTGAGAAGGGTGTGCGTCAGGGAGATATAATTTCACCAAAATTATTTACAGCATGCCTAGAAAGTATTTTCAGAAAGCTAAACTGGGAAAACAAAGGAGTGAACATTGATGGAGAAAAGCTAAACCATTTAAGATTTGCAGATGACATTGTCTTAATCTCAGAAACAGCGGAGGCATTGCAAGAAATGTTAAATAACCTGAACAGCGAAAGTCTGAAAGTAGGGATAAAGATGAACAGAAGTAAAACTAATGTTTAATCCACAAATACCAAAAAGCGTCATCAGAATAAGCGAGGAAATTCTAGAAGTTGAGGAGTACAACTACTTGGGACAAGTACTAAAATTAACGAAAGGTCATGTTAGCGAAATAAAAAGATGCATTACAATTGGATGGAAAGCTTTCGGTAAACATAGATACATTATGAAAAGTAGCTTGCCAGTTTGTATGAAACGAAGAGTATACAACGAATGCATAATTCCAGCTATGACGTATGGTTGTGAGACCTGGAAACTAACAAAATCAATGGAAAATAAGTTAATCCGTTCTCAGAGAGCAATGGAAAGGTCAATATTGGGAATATCTTTAGGAGACAGGAAAAGATCAACTTGGGTGAGAGAGCAGACTAAAGTCAAAGATATTGTGGGGGTTATAAAGGAACAAAAATGGAGGTGGGCAGGCCATATAGCAAGAATAAGGGATAACCGATGGAGCAAGAGGCTTACTGACTGGACACCAAGAGAATGTATGCGTAGCAGAAAAAGGCCAGACAGGAGATGGAGAGATGAGATAGAGAAATTTGCAGGGAAAACGTGGCAAAGATTGGCTCATTCAAGGAATTCGTGGAAAAGGTTGGGGGAAGCCTATGTTCAGCAGTGGACTAGTTTATATATATATATATATATATATATATATATATATATATATATATATATATATATATATATATATATACATATATATATTCAGGGTATATATACCTTGAAAGTAATACAAGTATGTGCACCAACTTCTCAAAGCTCAGATGGAAAAATAGAAAAATTCTATTATGACATCTCCCACATTATGGAAGAAGAAAAGACCACATATAGTATACTCAGACTTCAATGAAGAAGTTGGTAAATCAAAAAATGGAGAAGCATGTATGGGAAAATTTGGAGTGGGAGAAAGGAATGAAAGGAGAAATGGTGGTAAATTTTGCTGAAATGTATAATATGAGAATAATGAACACATCCTTTCATAAAAGAACAGGGAGAAAGTCGACCTGGAGAAGCCCAAATGGAGAAACAAAGAATGACATTGACTTCTTCATAGCAGATAAGAATAACGCGATCACAAATGTCACAGTTATCAACAAAGTAAATATAGGAAGTGACCATAAAATGGTGGGTTGCACACCCAGATTCATTTCAGAAGTGAGAGAAAGAAGGTGGTTAAAGATGAAAGATTTGTCCAATAAAAGTAAACGAAAACAAAGCACAGCCTTTCAGTTGGAAATAAAGAACAGATTTCATGCTCTAAGTAATGCTGAATGTGATATTGATGAGCTGAATGACAGACCAACAAAAGTGCTAAGAGAATCAGCGGAGGTAGTAGGAAAACCTAATACAACCAAAGCCAAGAATTTTTAAGGAAAGGCACTGGAGATTATGAAAAAAAAAAAAAAGAAAGTAAAAACAAAGAAAAAAGAAATAGAACAAGCACAATCAAATAAGCTTATCAGCAAGAGACAAAGAGAAGAAAAATGAAGAGGAACATGGATCAGATCAAAGAAACCATCAAAAATGGGAAAAAGTCTGAAACAGGTCCGAAGTAAAATTGCACTAGGAATGCAACAAACTACATAACGCAAAGACAAAAACGGTGAAATTTTTAAATGCAGAGATAAAATGGTGAACAGAGTCGAAGAATTTTACAATGAAATGTATGCATCAAAGACAGTAGTAATGATAACTAACTTTCAGTTGGCACAAGTGAAATACCTAAGGTAACACGAGACGAAGTAAATATTTCCCTAAAATGAATGTTGATGTTACATGGCTCCCTGCACCAAAGGGCACGGCGCCGGAGGCGGAGGTCTACCACTTGTTTCGTAACATCATAATTCGTCACTTGGGGTCCCATCACTTGTACACCGACGGTTCCAAGTCGAGTGAATGTGTGGGTGCAAGTGTGTGGTCGACTGAATGTGCCCTCAGGTATCGGTTGCCGACTCATACATCTGTGTTTACCTCCGAACTTTTTGCTATTGACAAAGCCATAGACTATGCTCTCAATTGTATGCATGACTCATTTGTCATATTTTCAGACTCGAAATCAGCCCTTCAGGCAATTGCTTCTTGCACTACGGACTCGCACGATATCCAGGGCTGCATTGTTGATAAGCTGCATTCATGCAACAAGTCATTCACGCTGATCTGGGTGCCTGGTCATTGTCGTATCTACGGCAATGAGCAGCCTGACTTACTTGCAAAGTCGGCTGTAGAGCTCGCGGAGACTTGGGACGTTCCTCGTGATCTACGGTCGAGTCTCTCTCTCGGAAAGAAATCAATAAATCTTCTGTGGCAAGGTCAGTGAACCAGACTAAATACTCCAACTTGTAAGCCCTACCTGGGCGACTGGGACACTGCCAACCGTCCCAGTCGCCTGGAAGAAAAAGTGTTGGCACGGTTACGGCTTAATGCCACCTTAATAACTCACATGAAACCTTATATGGAAAAACGATTCCCGCAGAATTGTGACATCTGTGATGCTGTGTTATCTATCAGTCATATCATCCTGCGCTGTCGGCGATTTATTCATGAACGCGCTTCACTTATAAATTACTGCGGCACAGCAGACGTCCCCTTCATCCTTTCCACCATCCTGAGTGATGGGGACATTGTTATAACTAATAAATTGATGGCTTTCTTGAGAGAGGCCGGACTGATCAGAGTGATGTGACTTTTTTACTGTGTGGTTATGGTTTCTATCAATGGTAAATATGTATATATTGTAACAATAATTAGGGTTGACAGTTGACATATTTTAAATAGTTCCTCCTCCCACTGATCTATTTCTAATATAGATGTCCCCTACATTAAGCCAAGTTCCTCGCCTGACAGTCACCAGCTGATGAGTGCAAGTGTGCAAAACAAGAAGGTATTGGGCACTTGCAGTCGATGGTGGTCTGCTGGGCGAGATTCTTCACTTTTTGTATAAATTATGTAAATACATTATACCATCTTGCGCAAGTTATTCTAATTAGGGACGACAGCTGACGTATATGAAAATGTTCCTGACTCGTCTGGTTCCCTTTCATATATTGATGTCCCCTATATTAGGTTGTGCCTCGACTGACAGTCACCAAGTGATCAGTGCAGGTATGTAATGTAGAAAGGCATTACATATCTGCAGTCGATGGTGTTCTCTTGTTCGAGGCTTTTTTACCATTAGTGTAGGTCTAGTTATTTGTCTCTTAGGACTTAGTATAGGTTAGCGATTTGTCTGTTAGGTGATTAGTTTTAGGGTCTTTATATTAGTCATTTTTGTTTATAAGTAATTTAAGGTTAAAAATATAAAAAAATACAAAAAAATAATAAAAATAAAAATAAAAAAATAATAAAAAAATTATTACATATATATGTACGTGTGCATGAAAGTGTGTATGTTCATATGCATGGATGTATATATATATATATATATATATATATATATATATATATATATATATATATATATATATATATATATATATATAATTTTGCCTTAATGACCAGGGGCTCCGGCCTCAATGGTCGATAGGCAAAAAAAAAAAAAAAAAAAAGACAACCGCCGACTTTGATGGATGGTTGTGGAGAGAGAGGACGTGTGCTGATCTCTCCTCTAGCTACAGAGTTGCCTCACTGGTGTTAGTTTTGTAATTAGAGCGAATAAAAGTTAGGTTAGCTAGTACTAATTTTCCTCCCAGCTCTTTAGAAATATAGTAATTGTCTATATCTGTTTCCTGAGATCGCCTTTGCTTAATCACCTCTGGAGTGTACCCCCCATTGATTGCTATGGGGTGTGAGTCACACACAGGTGCGTCCTCCCGAGAGTGGTTTGAGAGGGTAATCTCAGACTAGGTGTGTGTTCCCCAGGTGCTTTGTCCCTTGCTCGTTTTTCTTTCTTCCCACTTCCCCGGCGAGGGGGAAGTAGTACCTATGGCGGACGTCCCTACTGCCTTCCCCCCTTCAGGGTGGGAGATAGTCCTGACGATAATAACCTTACCATGACTGACCGGCCCCAGACTGACGGACGCCAGACTCGATCCCCACTTGACGTTCCCCTTGAGAATGCGACCTACGTGACACTTCATGCTTTAGGTTCCATTCCCCTGTCCAGACTCAAGCCCTTCATTGTCAAGAAGGTGAGTGACCACTGTGCAGGAGAGGTGGAAGAAGTTATAAAACTTGGAAATGGAGGTCTACTAGTAAAGACTTTCAATTCCTCTCAGGTTAAAGACTTGTTGAAGCTGCTCAAGTTTCACTGCCATGATATCGAAGCCAAGATCCCAACATCCATGAATTCCTGCAAGGGTGTTATCACTTGCAGGGATCTCATGGTGATGAGTGAGGAAGAGATCATACAGGAACTTGCTTGGCAGGATGTCATTGATGCCAGATTCATCACTCGTTTTCAGGAAGGCATAAGGACGAAGACAGCCACTGTTGTCCTCATTTTTGGCAAAGTTTCTCTACCTACAAATGTGAAAGTAGGAAATGAAATTGTAAATGTCAGACAGTACATCCCCAATCCCTTTCCTTCTTCAAAATGTCAGCTCTATGGACACCATGTAAAGGCTTGTCGGGCTTCCAACATCGTGTGTGGCAAGTGTGCGGCTGTAGGTCACTCTGCTGACAACTGTACATCCGACACTGAGTGCTGCTTTCAGTGCAAGGATGCTCACTCCACTTCTTCGTGGGCTTGTCCCAAATGGAAGGAGGAGAAGGTCTGCACAGTGAAAGCGACAGACGGCATTTCCTTCTACGATGCTAGGAAGAAGGTGAAGGAGTTGCATGCAACTCCCAAGCCTAATATCTCCTATGCATCGGCGGTTGTGTCCCATCCTGTGATGTGCACCGTTGAGACACAGACTGACCTTACATTCTCTCCTCATGCCCCACGCCCTACCTCTCAGTCTAAGTCTCCCATACGTTCCAACTCTCTTACGGACATCCCTGTTGCTACTTTATATTCTCAGGCTGCCGCTGCTCCTTCACAGTTAGTGCGGCCAAAACAAAAGTCCGACAAGTCTGACAAAACTAATTTGACCACCCTCACTAAACAGTCACATCCTCAAGTTCTTCCCGCTCCTGGTCCAGCGAGGGAGAGAAAGAATAGCTCTTCCTCGGTGGAGTATGGGAGCCTTATCATTGACAAAAATATGGAGGTCTCCATGAACAAGCACCGGGAAAGGTCCGCCGGTAGCCACTCGCCTGGTCGTGGGGGGCATAAAAAAACTAAGCACACTGGCCACCCTCAATAATCTTAAACCGCCACATTCACTCTATTACAGTGGAATTGTAGAGGTGTCGGGAATAAGTTACCAAATATAGCAATCTTGCTGTCAATACACAGGCCAGACGTTATTTGTTTACAGGAGACGTGCCTGGAGGATCATTCTGATCCTCCACAGTTCCAACACTACCACTCGTATAGAAGATATGAAGGTCACGGAGTTGCCATATACACACTCAAATCACACCCACAAATGGAAGTGATTCTAAATTCTACTCTGGAAGCTGTCGCGTGCAGAGTAAAATTTAATAACAAGTATCTGTCTATTTGCTCTCTCTACTGTCCTCCACATGGTCCCATTGATAGTGATGCTTTGAAATCACTATTTGACAATCTGCCTGGAAATAAGATTGTGTTGGGCGATTTTTACGCCCATCACTATCAGTGGGGTAGCTTGAGGATAGATGGTCGTGGGGAGCAAGTAGCCGACCTAATACTACAGTCCAACCTCTGTCTTTTGAACGATGGTAGAGCGACTCGTGTAGATGGTCGTACTGGTAACTTTTCGGCCATTGACTTATCTTTGGCCTCCCCTGGTATACATCAAGTTTTCTCATGGGACCCATATGACAACTCCTTGGGAAGTGATAATTTACCCATCTGTCTTTCTTATACATGCGACATCATTTCGGACCCTCCACCTCCAAAATTTAACTATAATAAAGCGGATTGGGGATCCTTCTCAAGGATCGCCAATTTAGATATATCTGGGGAGACCATAGATGTTAAGGTCGAAAATTTAACCCAATCCATATTACACGCAGCTGAGCCTGCTATTCCCAAGACTTCTACAGTTCGTGCGAAGCATAGAGCACATTGGTGGACGCTGGATTGCCGACAAGCATTAAGGAAATGCAATAGGAGATACAGGATTTTTGATAGTCAGCCCACTGAGGAAAATTTTATTGCATACAAACAGGCACAGGCTGAGGCAAGGAGAATAATAAGAAGGGCCAAACGTGACTCCTGGTGGTCCTTTGTGTCCACGGTGACTCGTACAACTCCATTAAGTAAAATCTGGTCCACTATTAGAATATTAAATAATAAAGGCCCATACTTCCCTGTAAAAACCCTGCAGGTGAACAACACCATCTAAGACGAGCTCGTGGACATTGCTAACACCCTCGCCAGGAGTTTTTCTCATATAAGTAGCTCAGCCAATTACGACCTGCGTTTTCAACATCATAAACGCACAGCTGAGCTACAGATCATTGACTTTGCCACAGAAGACGTAGACTCCCCGTACAACCAAGAGTTTATGCTAAATGAACTGCTCCTTGCCCTTAAATCCTGTAAAGACACCAGCCCTGGACCAAACATCATCACGTATGGTATGATCCAGCATCTTAATCAGGACAACCTGATTAAGATGTTAGCATTGTACAATGAGATTTGGGCGTCTCGAACGTTCCCAAACTCATGGCACTTTGTGCACGTCATACCGATACCCAAAGAGGCTGGTCGTCTTATGAATCCCACATCATTTCGTCCTATTGTGTTGACTTCTTGTCCATGTAAGGTCATGGAACGAATGGTTAATAATAGGCTTCTTTTTGTCTTAGAGTCGAAGAATTTGTTAAATGATCAAAAATGTGGCTTCCGTAAATACAGAAGTTCACAAGATCATTTAATGAATTTGGAGCATTGTATTGCAGAGGCATTTGCCAATAAAAATTTCATGATAGGGGTGTTTATGGACATCCATAAAGCCTATGACATGACATGGCGACACGGTATACTAATGAAGCTCTATGCTTATGGTTTAAGAGGAAATTTGCCTATTTTTATTTCAAATTTCTTAAGGGACAGGACTTTCTCTGTCAAATTGCCCCGTAATGTAACATCGGATATATTTATCCAGGAAAACGGGGTGCCGCAGGGGAGTGTGCTTAGTCCTACTCTATTTAGGATTATGATCAATGATATTCTGTCATCAGCTCCCATCCCGAGGAATCTTAAATACTCGCTCTACGCTGACGATTGTGCAATATGGCACTCTTCCTATAATGCACAATTTTCAGCTGGGCGGATTCAAGCAGCCCTTGACTCCGTGCACCAATGGGCCTTGCAGTGGGGATTTAAGTTTTCTGTCCCTAAGTGTGCCACTGTAGTCTTCACTAATCGTAACGTACCTAATTTGTGCTTAACTTTGGATAATCAGGCAGTACCTTTTCAAAATTCTGTAAAGTTTTGGGGAATTCATTTTTATCGTTGGTTGAACTTCAAAATTCATGTTAATAATTTGCATGCTCGTTGTGATAAACCTGTTAATGTCCTCAAGTACCTAGTGGGTACTACCTGGAGTGCCAACAGAAAATCTTTATTAATGACATACAGTATAAGTCCCTTATTCGATCAAAGCTAGACTATGGCATCCGATGCCACGCTGAAAAGATTGGATGTGTTGCAGTATAAATGTTTGCGAATGTGTCTTGGAGCCATCAGGTGTACCCGTGTAGCTCGTATGGAAGTGGAGGCGAATGTGCCTCCCCTCCATATTCGTCGTGACCACCTGGCTTGGTCCTATGGCTTCAGAACATCGAGAAAAAGTAATATTGGTAATGTGGCCTGTACCACCCTGCGTCAATACCACCACCTTATGCTGAGGGGTGCGTCGGCCACTTGCCGTTCGCCTCCACTTACTGACTCAGGAGCTTGGTGTGCACCTCAGTGACTGTGACAAGTTGTTGTTAAAAAAATATAGCGCCTTGGGAGCCACCCGGCTTTACCATTGAAGTATCATGGCTCCCAGCACCAGAGGCCCAGGCGCCCGGAGGCGGAGGTCCACCACTTGTTTCATAACATCATCGTGCGTAACTTGGGGTTCCACCAATTGTACACCGACGGTTCCAAGTCATGTGAATGTGTGGGTGCAAGTGTATGGTCGACCGAATGTGCCCTCAGGTATTGGTTGCCGACTCATACATCTGTGTTTACCTCTGAACTTTTTGCTATTGACAAAGCCATAGACTATGCTCTCAATTCTAGGCATGACTCATTTGTCATATTTTCAGATTCAAAATTAGCCCTTCAGGCAATTGCATCTTGTACCACGGACTCTCACGAGATCCAGGGCCGCATCATTAATATGTTGCATTCATGCAACAAGTCATTCACGCTGATCTGGGTGCCTGGTCATTGTCGCAGCTACGGCAATGAGCAGGCTGACTTACTTGCAAAGTCGGCTGCAGAACTCAAGGAGACTTGGAACGTTCCTCGTGATCTACGGTCGAGTCTCTCTCTCGGAAAGAAATCAATAAATCTTCTGTAGCAAGGTCAGTGGACCAGACTAAATATTCGAACGTGTAAGCCGTACCTGGGCGACTGGGCCACTGCCAACTGTCCCAGTCGCCTGGAAGAAAAAGTGTTGGCACGGTTACGGCTTAATGCCACCTTAATAACTCACATGAAACCTTATATGGAAAAACGATTCCCACCGCATTGTGACATCTGTGATGTGGTGTTATCTATCAGTCATATCATCCTGCGCTGTCGGCGATTTATTCATGAACGCGCTTCACTTGTAAATTACTGTGGCGCAGCAGACGTCCCCTTCACCCTTTCCACCATCCTGGGTGATGGGGACATTGTTATGACTGATAAATTGATGGCTTTCTTGAGAGAGACCGGACTGATCAGAGTGATGTGACTTTTTTACTATATGGTTTTGTTTTTTATCGACTGTAATTATGTATATATTGTACTATTAATTAGGGTTGACAGTTGACATATTTGAAATAGTTCCTCCTTCCCACTGATTTATTTCTAATATTGATGTCCCCTACATTAAACCCCGTTCCTCGACTGACAATCACCAGCTGATGAGTGTAAGTGTTCAATATAGAAACGTATTGGGCACTTGCAGTCGATGGTGGTCTGTTGGGCGAGGTCCTTCACTTTTTGTACAAATTATGTAAATACATTATACCATTTTGCTTAAGTTATTCTAATTAAGACCGACAGCTGACGTATATGGAAATGGTCCTGACACGTCTGGTTCCCTTTCATATATTGATGTCCCCTATATTAGGTTGTGCCTCGACTGACAGTCACCAAATGATGAGTGCAGGTATGTAATGTAGAAAGGCATTACATATCTGCAGTCGATGGTGTTCTGTTAGTCGAGATATTTTTACCATTAGTGTAGGTCTAGCTATTTGTCTCTGTAGGATTTAGTATAGGATAGCGATTTGTATGTTAGGTGATTATTTTTAGGGTCTTCAGATTAGGTTTTTCTTTACAATAAAAGGTATAAAAAATATAAAACCAAGAAAAAATTAAAAATACAATATATATATATATATATATATATATATATATATATATATATATATATATATATATATATATATATATATATATATGTCCGACTCTGGGCATAGGCTTCACAGCCTGCATTCAAGGCCCAGAAGTCCTACATACCATGCACCTCTATATGTCACCACTTCGGCGTTAACACCCACCGTCCATATTGAATACATGCTAGGGCTGTCTCATACAGGAATTGTGTATTGGTATTAACAAAGGTATTTTTACATGACGGCGGGTCTTCTGGTAGATTGGTAAAGTCTGCATATTTATGTACGTGTGCATGAAAGTGTGTCTGTATATATGCATGAAAGCGTGTGTGAGTGTATGTATATATATATATATATATATATATATATATATATATATATATATATATATATATATATATATATATGTTTGTATATATATGTATTTATGTTTATAAGTATATACATATATATATACGGCCTTAATGACCAAAGGCTTTGGCCCCAATGGTTGATAGGCCTGAAAAAAATAAGGAAAAAAAAAAAACGACAACCGCCAGACCACCGCTTCTCTTCCTCATTGCAGGTTAGTGTCGAACTCTCATCCTCCCCCCCGCCCACTCCCTCGTGTAATAAGTCATCATACACGTTCGTGAATTAACTTGGTAATATTTTCCCCTGATCCCTCTTGTACTGATTTATGAGACCGCTGCTTCTCTTCATCACTGCAGATCGTCCGTTTTCAAGCCACTGCCAACGCCTCACACAATCATCCCCCCCCCCTCCTCTTCTAAATTCATGTAGCTTAAGTAAAGAATATATTGATTGGTCCATTTTGATTACAATCCATTTGATTGCTGTTCATACAATTACTGTAACTTTACTGCATATGATTCTTGAGTTAGACGAATTTAACCTTAAGAGAATATCTTGGTGGTAAACTTTGAATCTTCCCGCGAGTCCAACTCTGACCACGAGATTAGTATATCTAAGTGTATCAATATTCTATCAGTATTAATTTAGCTTGTAATGTTTCATATTTCTAGTGATGTAGATCCTCATTATTATTTTGTTTGAGTTCATTCACAGTGTGCAGAGTGATCTGTCTCAGTTCTTAGTGCTTAGTAAATCTTAAGATAAGTCATTTTGAGTTCGAGTTTTGGTATCCTCCAAGGTATGGTACAGACGAGATTCAGTGGCCCACAAAGTGTGCTTATATCTAACGGCTCACGCTCTCTCAAATAAGATCACGCTACCAAATTTCCCATAAATTCTCAAATAAGATCATGTTACCACATTTTACTTAAACTCTAATAAGATCACACTACCTCATTTACCATAAATTCTCAGATAAGATATCACCACTCATTTTCCATAATCTCTAAAATGTTCAGCATTCCACTGGTGTCGTTTAGTGATGACTAAAATTTCTAAGCTTTACGCTGGGCATTAGATTGGTGGCAGTATCCTAAAATTCTTCGGCGTTACACTGGTGGCTAAAGAGTGGGATAAGATATTGTTGTGGGATAATATATTAATTAACGAAACGAGTTAGTATCTGTCACGGGGTTTTTATAATATCACTGTACTTTTGATATAAATGGTTAAATATTATTTAATTTGATAATAATATTCAATAATATTGAAGAGCAGAGACAATGATTGTCTTGCTATATCAAGCAACGATTACTTTACGCTGATTTGCTAAGATTCTCTAAGAACGAGAATTTATAAACTTTCTCAACAGTACACAGCAGAGACTAATTACTCACAATTGCTGAATTACTGTACTGTTAGCCTCTGGAGAAAGTTACATCACCCCTGACAATAATTAACTAATACTAATAATAATAACATCAGGTTCTTGCTGATGCATTAACTCCTGGCACAACGGATTTTAAGTTAATACAAGACTGGTCTAAGTACCAGTTATGAATAGTAAACGTTTATGCAAGCTAGGAGCTGTATGGAAAATAAGCTTAATTATGGAGAAATGAAACAAGATTTTTACTCTACATTAAGCTCAAGAAATAGAACTGTTAAATTTATTAATCACAAAAATAAATTTAACATTACATTTCAAATCAAATTAAATGAGACGCACTCGCTCACTCACACAGAAGCTAAATACTTACGCCTAGGAAAAACACCTTAACTAAGCTCTTAAAACTACAAAATACACAAAAGAAATACCAGTCGATGAATACTATGTATCACCACTAAGGTGGGAGTACTGGGATTAACTGTACTAATGGAGCTTGGGGTGCTAGCTGACCTCTCCACTTCTGAGCACAGACCCTTTCTCCGTCACAGCAAACACAAGACTGAATTCAAATACATTGAATGGGCAGGACGCAAGGCGTGGCTAACAGTTGAGGGAAGCAGAGGCAAACGATAAAGAAATAATTGTATCGCTCAGTAGTGCACTTAGTGACGTGCATTAAATCGGTCACTTTTTGAAAACGGTGACGAATTATTTGAAAAGTATACCCCGAAATGGAGAGAGAAACGGTTAACTGAGCGATACACAGTGAGTTTTCCACTATTAGTTCGTGGCTTCTCACAAAAAGGAAATGTCGCGAATTGATTCGTGACATTACGCCCCATGAAAATTAAATCTTTCTTCCTTCAGAAGAAAGATTTCAATATACATATATATAAATCCTAACTCAGTCACACAAGATTCACACTGTGGTGTGTGTGCTATCCTGCTACAGGAGAAAGTCGCAGTCGTCAGTGAGCGAAAAAACCTCGTATTTACGTTAATAGAAGCAAGCTTGAGGGAAAAACTCCGTGACGACGGTGAAAATCCTGTACTCAGGTCAAACTGAGCGAAAAGTCGCTACATTTACACTGACAACTAATTGTTGTGTAGTGTGGTGTATGTAATACACAGTGTAGGTGTGACAGTTGTAGTGTAACTGTACCTACGTGTAAAATGACACAGTAAATAATATTATGGCGACGACGGAGGCAGAGGAGAAGAGGCGGCAGCGTGCGGCAGACGATCAGCTGGTCCGCACAGCAAAACTGCTACACCCATTGCTGAACCTGCAAAACCAATTGAGGTGGAGCATCAAAAGTGTCAATGGGACAAAATTTTATTATGTTACAATTACTCTCTGCCTAGCAGTCAGTGCTACGACGTGCATTCGAGGTCGCCATTAATTATAGCACACGATTATGGTCGGCAAGTTGAGAATCCCTGTGCAAACTCGGGTCTTCCATAGCCTCGAACTGCACACAGGTCCTCAACCTGTGCCTTAACCTACAGTTCTTATATTAATATCGGGAAGCTGAGAATCCTTGTGCAAACTTGGGTCTTCCATAGCCTCAAGTCGCCTCTGCAGAGTTCTCACTTCCCCCTTAACCTACAATACAATACTTATATTAGTACCGGAAAGCTGAGAATCCTTGTGCAAACTTGGGTCTTCCATAGCCTCAAGTCACCTCTGCGGAGTTCTCTCTCGAACTTCCCCCTTAACCTACAATACTTATATTAGTATCGGGAAGCTGAGAATCCTTGTGCAAACTTGGGTCTTCCATAGCCTCAAGTCGCCACTGCGGAGTTCTCTCTCGAACTTCCCCTTAACCTACAGTACTTCTATTAGTACCGGGAAGCTGAGAATCCTTATGCAAACTTGGGTCTTCCATAGCCTCAAGTCGCCTCTCAACTTCCCCCTTAACTTACGGTACATATATTAGTACCGGGAAGCTGAGAATCCTTATGCAAACTTGGGTCTTCCATAGCCTCAAGTCGCCTCTCAACTTTCCCCTTAACTTAAGGTACATAATATGCATGTACAGGCCCTGGACATACTGTGTCCTGTGGGGCCAATGGGCGAGACATCAGGTCTGCACCCACTTCACCACTACCCTGTCTCTCAACTGACTCAGAGATTACAGGTGTGGTTATGAACGGCACAGGAAGGACATGTCCCTGATCAGTGGTGATACTTTGGCACACACTGCAGGAACGGACAAAACTGTCTATGTCTCGTCCCATCCCTGGCCAGAAAAGTCAGCTCGGATACGGCCCTGGGTCTTCCTTTTGCCCAGGTGACCTCCTGAGGCTGAACAATGACCCCATTGTAACACTGCTGGGCGGTACTTGGCGGGAAAGACAAACTGCAGTCGAACCTCGCCCTCGGGTGTTTGTGACTCACGGTAGAGCCGTCCTTGTTTGCGAAGGAACTTGGCTCGACCTCCCGTGAATACTTAATCACTCGACCCTTTTGTTTATTCCGCACGGCAGCAAGTGTCGGGTCAGAATGTTGTTCTTGTACAACAAGTTGACTGCACATCAGATCTTGCGGCGATTCAATGATCACTGGGGTGACACAGTCTGGAGCCTCAGTCATGGCTCGTGTCACCGCAGCAGCCGAAGTCTGAGTGGCGCCATCATCGGAGCAACTATCCTTGGCTCCTTGAATATTGCCTACTATCAAGTCAAATAGAGGCTCTGGCATGACAACTGCAAGTGTCGTACCAGTATAAAATGGAGATGCCACCTGGATACATGCCTCAGGGAACAATCTCACTGATCCATCAATAAGGCTTGCATGGATCTGTCGACCTGTATACTGCTCAGGCCGAACTAAACTCTGCTTAACAGAGCAACCTGAGGAACCATTGTCTCTCAGGACCTTCACAGGAATGCCTCCCACAAACCCTGGCTGAACAAGGAAGGTACTGTCACCTGTGGGAGGGCCTGTGGAGGAAGCAGCTAGCCACTCATGAGGCTGCTGAATTGATGTGGCAAACATTGTGCCTTGTGAATTATATTGGGAAGATGGAACATTGGCCATCTGTGGAGGGGGGTTCACTGTCACTGTGGGACTAGTGAACTGTGGGGAAGTACCCACACTGATAGGGACGTGACCACCATGCTGCTGCTGAGGAATGAAGGCTGCATTCGCTTCCTGCCTCTTTTGAGCTGGTGGTGAACAAGTTTGTCCCGACGGTCGGTTGCGTGGCTGATACTGCTGCTGGTTAGGGTACTTGTTGTACCTCTTCCACTCAGGTTTCTGAGTGTTTTGCCCCTGGTCCTTCCACTGCGGTTTTGGACCTTGGCCATTACTCTGAGAATGGCCTTGTTGCTGGGATTCAGTCTGAGACGGCTTCCCAGACTTGGCAGTATCTTTTCTGCTCCAGGTGTTTTGCTTACGAGTTTGATACCCTTATGCAGTAAAGAATGCGTCAGCCTTCTCTGCCATTTGGCTGGCATCTTTCACCTGGCAGATCTTAAGCTGTGCTATGAGCTCAGCAGGCCACGACCTCTCTAGCTGTGTACGCAGCATAAGGTCAATTATCCCCTCACGCGTGGAAGGAGTTTCATCTTTCTCCATCCACTCATTTAAGTAAGCTGTGAGACGATCAAGGAACTGAACAGCTGTCTCCTTGTCTTGGAGACGAGCTCGCATGAACTGAACTTTGGCGTCGTCTACTGTGAGACCATACGCCTTAATGAGTGCAGCTTTCATCATCTCATATGTGAGATTGTCTCCACGAATTCTGTGGAGAATATCGAGGGCAGGGCCCTCAAATAGGCTAAGAAACTGAAGCCGCTTAGCTGCCTCATCCAGTTGATATAAGTCTGCCATGTCCTCAAACCGAGCTATGTACGGCTCGATTCGCTCGCTTTCCTTGTATGAAGGAAGCTTGATGCGTGGGGTCGCCAGGACATGTGCAGGGAGAACGCTCGTGGAGCTTTGACCAACTGCACCAGACGTGTCTGAAGCCAAGGAATCTTGCTTGAGCTTCAGCACTTCAAGTTCATGTTTTTCTCGTGCTTCTCGCTCGGCACGTTCGTGTTCTCGTTGTTCCCGCTCGTATTCGCGCTCTTTCTCACGCTGCTCTTGTTCATATGCACGCTCTCTTTCACGTTCCTCACGCTGTTCTCGCTCGTATTCGCGCTGAATCCTACGCTCTTCACGAGCATCTTTCTCACGTTCTTGCTCGTAATTGAACCGTGAGAGAACGTAACTCTGTATTTTCTCTGGGTCTGTGAGACCCATATCTTTGGCTTCCTGTACAAATACAGCGGTAGCCATGGCGCTAATTTATTAAGCAACCGAAACTGAGTACTGACTGCTTAGCGACGAATACTAATGACACAAGTAAAGAGTACAGACCTAAGCTAGTGGTGACCAGTCTTATCTAGTTAACTGGCAAAAATAAATAAAAAATGTAAATGACTGGGAAGACTCAATAATAAACACAATGGGTACGCCGACTTCCCAGGAGCGAATAAAATCGTGTGGCATTACCAAGAACAAACTAGAGTTAAGTACTCTATTGATTAATAAAGCAAAAATTCACTTGTTAAATTAAGGGTAAACACCAGTAAGCTTGTGCCTATAAACTTTAATGATAAATACCTAAATATGAATGAGTGAGCACTATCTCGTTAATAGCTTTAGAGCTAGGAGTTAATATCCTGGAATGAGGTCGCCAATTGTCACGGGGTTTTTATAATATCACTGTACTTTTGATATAAATGGTTAAATATTATTTAATTTGATAATAATATTCAATAATATTGAAGAGCAGAGACAATGATTGTCTTGCTATATCAAGCAACGATTACTTTACGCTGATTTGCTAAGATTCTCTAAGAACGAGAATTTATAAACTTTCTCAACAGTACACAGCAGAGACTAATTACTCACAATTGCTGAATTACTGTACTGTTAGCCTCTGGAGAAAGTTACATCACCCCTGACAATAATTAACTAATACTAATAATAATAACATCAGGTTCTTGCTGATGCATTAACTCCTGGCACAACGGATTTTAAGTTAATACAAGACTGGTCTAAGTACCAGTTATGAATAGTAAACGTTTATGCAAGCTAGGAGCTGTATGGAAAATAAGCTTAATTATGGAGAAATGAAACAAGATTTTTACTCTACATTAAGCTCAAGAAATAGAACTGTTAAATTTATTAATCACAAAAATAAATTTAACATTACATTTCAAATCAAATTAAATGAGACGCACTCGCTCACTCACACAGAAGCTAAATACTTACGCCTAGGAAAAACACCTTAACTAAGCTCTTAAAACTACAAAATACACAAAAGAAATACCAGTCGATGAATACTATGTATCACCACTAAGGTGGGAGTACTGGGATTAACTGTACTAATGGAGCTTGGGGTGCTAGCTGACCTCTCCACTTCTGAGCACAGACCCTTTCTCCGTCACAGCAAACACAAGACTGAATTCAAATACATTGAATGGGCAGGACGCAAGGCGTGGCTAACAGTTGAGGGAAGCAGAGGCAAACGATAAAGAAATAATTGTATCGCTCAGTAGTGCACTTAGTGACGTGCATTAAATCGGTCACTTTTTGAAAACGGTGACGAATTATTTGAAAAGTATACCCCGAAATGGAGAGAGAAACGGTTAACTGAGCGATACACAGTGAGTTTTCCACTATTAGTTCGTGGCTTCTCACAAAAAGGAAATGTCGCGAATTGATTCGTGACATTACGCCCCATGAAAATTAAATCTTTCTTCCTTCAGAAGAAAGATTTCAATATACATATATATAAATCCTAACTCAGTCACACAAGATTCACACTGTGGTGTGTGTGCTATCCTGCTACAGGAGAAAGTCGCAGTCGTCAGTGAGCGAAAAAACCTCGTATTTACGTTAATAGAAGCAAGCTTGAGGGAAAAACTCCGTGACGACGGTGAAAATCCTGTACTCAGGTCAAACTGAGCGAAAAGTCGCTACATTTACACTGACAACTAATTGTTGTGTAGTGTGGTGTATGTAATACACAGTGTAGGTGTGACAGTTGTAGTGTAACTGTACCTACGTGTAAAATGACACAGTAAATAATATTATGGCGACGACGGAGGCAGAGGAGAAGAGGCGGCAGCGTGCGGCAGACGATCAGCTGGTCCGCACAGCAAAACTGCTACACCCATTGCTGAACCTGCAAAACCAATTGAGGTGGAGCATCAAAAGTGTCAATGGGACAAAATTTTATTATGTTACAATTACTCTCTGCCTAGCAGTCAGTGCTACGACGTGCATTCGAGGTCGCCATTAATTATAGCACACGATTATGGTCGGCAAGTTGAGAATCCCTGTGCAAACTCGGGTCTTCCATAGCCTCGAACTGCACACAGGTCCTCAACCTGTGCCTTAACCTACAGTTCTTATATTAATATCGGGAAGCTGAGAATCCTTGTGCAAACTTGGGTCTTCCATAGCCTCAAGTCGCCTCTGCAGAGTTCTCACTTCCCCCTTAACCTACAATACAATACTTATATTAGTACCGGAAAGCTGAGAATCCTTGTGCAAACTTGGGTCTTCCATAGCCTCAAGTCACCTCTGCGGAGTTCTCTCTCGAACTTCCCCCTTAACCTACAATACTTATATTAGTATCGGGAAGCTGAGAATCCTTGTGCAAACTTGGGTCTTCCATAGCCTCAAGTCGCCACTGCGGAGTTCTCTCTCGAACTTCCCCTTAACCTACAGTACTTCTATTAGTACCGGGAAGCTGAGAATCCTTATGCAAACTTGGGTCTTCCATAGCCTCAAGTCGCCTCTCAACTTCCCCCTTAACTTACGGTACATATATTAGTACCGGGAAGCTGAGAATCCTTATGCAAACTTGGGTCTTCCATAGCCTCAAGTCGCCTCTCAACTTTCCCCTTAACTTAAGGTACATAATATGCATGTACAGGCCCTGGACATACTGTGTCCTGTGGGGCCAATGGGCGAGACATCAGGTCTGCACCCACTTCACCACTACCCTGTCTCTCAACTGACTCAGAGATTACAGGTGTGGTTATGAACGGCACAGGAAGGACATGTCCCTGATCAGTGGTGATACTTTGGCACACACTGCAGGAACGGACAAAACTGTCTATGTCTCGTCCCATCCCTGGCCAGAAAAAGTCAGCTCGGATACGGCCCTGGGTCTTCCTTTTGCCCAGGTGACCTCCTGAGGCTGAACAATGACCCCATTGTAACACTGCTGGGCGGTACTTGGCGGGAAAGACAAACTGCAGTCGAACCTCGCCCTCGGGTGTTTGTGACTCACGGTAGAGCCGTCCTTGTTTGCGAAGGAACTTGGCTCGACCTCCCCGTGAATACTTAATCACTCGACCCTTTTGTTTATTCCGCACGGCAGCAAGTGTCGGGTCAGAATGTTGTTCTTGTACAACAAGTTGACTGCACATCAGATCTTGCGGCGATTCAATGATCACTGGGGTGACACAGTCTGGAGCCTCAGTCATGGCTCGTGTCACCGCAGCAGCCGAAGTCTGAGTGGCGCCATCATCGGAGCAACTATCCTTGGCTCCTTGAATATTGCCTACTATCAAGTCAAATAGAGGCTCTGGCATGACAACTGCAAGTGTCGTACCAGTATAAAATGGAGATGCCACCTGGATACATGCCTCAGGGAACAATCTCACTGATCCATCAATAAGGCTTGCATGGATCTGTCGACCTGTATACTGCTCAGGCCGAACTAAACTCTGCTTAACAGAGCAACCTGAGGAACCATTGTCTCTCAGGACCTTCACAGGAATGCCTCCCACAAACCCTGGCTGAACAAGGAAGGTACTGTCACCTGTGGGAGGGCCTGTGGAGGAAGCAGCTAGCCACTCATGAGGCTGCTGAATTGATGTGGCAAACATTGTGCCTTGTGAATTATATTGGGAAGATGGAACATTGGCCATCTGTGGAGGGGGGTTCACTGTCACTGTGGGACTAGTGAACTGTGGGGAAGTACCCACACTGATAGGGACGTGACCACCATGCTGCTGCTGAGGAATGAAGGCTGCATTCGCTTCCTGCCTCTTTTGAGCTGGTGGTGAAAAAGTTTGTCCCGACGGTCGGTTGCGTGGCTGATACTGCTGCTGGTTAGGGTACTTGTTGTACCTCTTCCACTCAGGTTTCTGAGTGTTTTGCCCCTGGTCCTTCCACTGCGGTTTTGGACCTTGGCCATTACTCTGAGAATGGCCTTGTTGCTGGGATTCAGTCTGAGACGGCTTCCCAGACTTGGCAGTATCTTTTCTGCTCCAGGTGTTTTGCTTACGAGTTTGATACCCTTATGCAGTAAAGAATGCGTCAGCCTTCTCTGCCATTTGGCTGGCATCTTTCACCTGGCAGATCTTAAGCTGTGCTATGAGCTCAGCAGGCCACGACCTCTCTAGCTGTGTACGCAGCATAAGGTCAATTATCCCCTCACGCGTGGAAGGAGTTTCATCTTTCTCCATCCACTCATTTAAGTAAGCTGTGAGACGATCAAGGGAACTGAACAGCTGTCTCCTTGTCTTGGAGACGAGCTCGCATGAACTGAACTTTGGCGTCGTCTACTGTGAGACCATACGCCTTAATGAGTGCAGCTTTCATCATCTCATATGTGAGATTGTCTCCACGAATTCTGTGGAGAATATCGAGGGCAGGGCCCTCAAATAGGCTAAGAAACTGAAGCCGCTTAGCTGCCTCATCCAGTTGATATAAGTCTGCCATGTCCTCAAAACGAGCTATGTACGGCTCGATTCGCTCGCTTTCCTTGTATGAAGGAAGCTTGATGCGTGGGGTCGCCAGGACATGTGCAGGGAGAACGCTCGTGGAGCTTTGACCAACTGCACCAGACGTGTCTGAAGCCAAGGAATCTTGCTTGAGCTTCAGCACTTCAAGTTCATGTTTTTCTCGTGCTTCTCGCTCGGCACGTTCGTGTTCTCGTTGTTCCCGCTCGTATTCGCGCTCTTTCTCACGCTGCTCTTGTTCATATGCACGCTCTCTTTCACGTTCCTCACGCTGTTCTCGCTCGTATTCGCGCTGAATCCTACGCTCTTCACGAGCATCTTTCTCACGTTCTTGCTCGTAATTGAACCGTGAGAGAACGTAACTCTGTATTTTCTCTGGGTCTGTGAGACCCATATCTTTGGCTTCCTGTACAAATACAGCGGTAGCCATGGCGCTAATTTATTAAGCAACCGAAACTGAGTACTGACTGCTTAGCGACGAATACTAATGACACAAGTAAAGAGTACAGACCCAAGCTAGTGGTGACCAGTCTTATCTAGTTAACTGGCAAAAATAAATAAAAAATGTAAATGACTGGGAAGACTCAATAATAAACACAATGGGTACGCCGACTTCCCAGGAGCGAATAAAATCGTGTGGCATTACCAAGAACAAACTAGAGTTAAGTACTCTATTGATTAATAAAGCAAAAATTCACTTGTTAAATTAAGGGTAAACACCAGTAAGCTTGTGCCTATAAACTTTAATGATAAATACCTAAATATGAATGAGTGAGCACTATCTCGTTAATAGCTTTAGAGCTAGGAGTTAATATCCTGGAATGAGGTCGCCAATTGTCACGGGGTTTTTATAATATCACTGTACTTTTGATATAAATGGTTAAATATTATTTAATTTGATAATAATATTCAATAATATTGAAGAGCAGAGACAATGATTGTCTTGCTATATCAAGCAACGATTACTTTACGCTGATTTGCTAAGATTCTCTAAGAACGAGAATTTATAAACTTTCTCAACAGTACACAGCAGAGACTAATTACTCACAATTGCTGAATTACTGTACTGTTAGCCTCTGGAGAAAGTTACATCACCCCTGACAATAATTAACTAATACTAATAATAATAACATCAGGTTCTTGCTGATGCATTAACTCCTGGCACAACGGATTTTAAGTTAATACAAGACTGGTCTAAGTACCAGTTATGAATAGTAAACGTTTATGCAAGCTAGGAGCTGTATGGAAAATAAGCTTAATTATGGAGAAATGAAACAAGATTTTTACTCTACATTAAGCTCAAGAAATAGAACTGTTAAATTTATTAATCACAAAAATAAATTTAACATTACATTTCAAATCAAATTAAATGAGACGCACTCGCTCACTCACACAGAAGCTAAATACTTACGCCTAGGAAAAACACCTTAACTAAGCTCTTAAAACTACAAAATACACAAAAGAAATACCAGTCGATGAATACTATGTATCACCACTAAGGTGGGAGTACTGGGATTAACTGTACTAATGGAGCTTGGGGTGCTAGCTGACCTCTCCACTTCTGAGCACAGACCCTTTCTCCGTCACAGCAAACACAAGACTGAATTCAAATACATTGAATGGGCAGGACGCAAGGCGTGGCTAACGGTTGAGGGAAGCAGAGGCAAACGATAAAGAAATAATTGTATCGCTCAGTAGCGCACTTAGTGACGTGCATTAAATCGGTCACTTTTTGAAAACGGTGACGAATTATTTGAAAAGTATACCCCGAAATGGAGAGAGAAACGGTTAACTGAGCGATACACAGTGAGTTTTCCACTATTAGTTCGTGGCTTCTCACAAAAAGGAAATGTCGCGAATTGATTCGTGACAGTATCCCTCAATAACAGTTCACTGGAGGCCCACTTAATCTCGTGATATTTCTAGAGTTAATGATCTTTTAATCTCTTGGAGGACGAGCAAAATTATTCTTCACCAATAATAGAATGATTATCGAGATGGAAACGCAACTTGTGTATTTTGTGGATTGGTCTAGTGAAAGAAGGAGTAAGGTGGAAGATACATTGTTAACAGAATTAAGGGTCACATGTCAAGGAGAACAGAGTGAGACAGTGTAGAAATAAGAAGAACCCCCCCCCCTCTCTTAACACCATGAGCTGGCGAGATAGTATGAAATTTAAAATTAAAGTGGAGGTGAAACCTTGATCCAGATCTTAGGTAGAATTAGACGGGTCAGAAACTCAACTGTCCCCCACGAATCCTTTCTAACATCCACCTTCTAACCCTCACCCAACAATGAGAGCAGAAGGGAGCCTCACAAAGCCTCGCGATATCCCGATTCTAGAACTCCACCAGTTACAGGGTATCAAAGCAGCAGCACGTCTGGAAATGTATTTTGAATTAGTTGAGCAATGTGATTCTGATAATGTAATGCGCATGCAGATTGCGAAGGGTAGAGTGAGCTCTGAACTTGCCATTTTCATTCATAACAACCAGACAAAGCACAGAATAATTTCATGGCTAGTACTTAAGGAATTTCTTAGGAGTTTGTCATTGAAGTCAGTATTGATCGGGCTTAGCAGGAATTAGAATCAATGTGTTATGATTGGATAGAGTCACCCCAAGCTTTCACGCACTATTTCATCTGCCAGCATGAGGTGATAGAACAAACATTCCCTAACGAAAAGTTTCCTAACCGCGACAAAGCAATCAAATGGAAGCTGTGGTATGGCTTACCTCTCCCATCACGAGAAAAACTCGAGAGATTCCTAGACGATGAGTACCCATGAAAAAAGTTCCTAGATAGAGCTGAACATGAATGTCAGTTGTTGGAAGTGAGTCAGATCCCCTCGTGTCAATGCAGTGCCTGCCGAGAATAACGTCAAGGAAAGGAAACATGAGAATCAGCCGTTCCCGTCCATCTCGGTGAACCAGACAGATCACTCGAGTCCAACTGGGCTGAAAGACGAAGTGGAAGAATTAAAACGCCAGGTCCTCAAACTCAAATCGAGTGCTAGTGAATAATGGGCAACCTAACAACTCCCGAACACCTAGTGGTAAATATAGTGCACACTGTTTAGCTTCATCACAGTCTTCAAGAGAGTTGGCAGAAACCTCCTCCCGAACATTGTTTTGACTGCCATAGAGCCGGATGTCGTCGTGGTGACCGTGGGTGACCTGGACGTAATTGTAAACCTTCAGATCAAAATGACTATTAATCGAAAGATTCACAAAATCCACACCAGAAGTTATGACTAACCGGTGGTCATACATCCCCCACCATCAGTGCAATGACTAATGGAAAGATAGTAGAAGCTATAGTTAATACCAGGTGTAGCTACACTCTAATTAAGGAATCAGCAGTCAAGCGAATTGGGGGAGAGGTAAATACACAGCGAACCCACCTTGTTTGCATGGAGTCACAGGCTCCCCTTTGAGAATTATAGGAATGCTGTAGGCAGAAATTGGAGTTGGAGATGAGAAGATCCATTAACAATGGTTCCCGGTAGTGCCAGTTTCTTATATTAATACGGATCTGCTTCCAGGTTGCGATGTGCTAGGTCAAGCTCCTCTCATGTGGGATGGAGTAAGGAGAGTCATGGTATGGGGAGGTGCCCTTTATGTTGTGAATCACATTCACTGACAAAGGAACAAGGTCGAAAGAGTGAAGGCTGACCCAGTCGAACCTTCCAACCCATCACAACATTTCTCGCAAATCAATCTTCAGACCACCATGAAAGTAGATCCATATCAGTCAAAGTTTATGCCCATCCCTGTAAGGGAAGATCCAAGCACTAAGCTTTTCGTTTATCCTCAACCAAGGGTCAGTCATAACAGTCACCCATATTTGGTCAAATCAGTTCTGAGAATTCAATCTGTTTCCCTCTCACTAATGGGACTAAGAAGGAGAAGGTGTTTCGTAAGGGCACAATCATTGGATCGTGCGAAAGAATTGATAATCCACCTTCTGGTAGGGTTAATGTCACTAAAATTCACAATGACCTACTACAAGAAAATGATCAAGTCAGACAAAGTGGGACACGTGTTCAGAGGTTGAAAGAACTAATTGGAGAACTAAACTGGCAACATCTCACTAGTGCCAAGCAAGAAGACTTATCTCGGTTAATCCTTAAGACTGACCCTCTCTTTATTCTCGACAAAAGTGAGTTAGGTTTTATCAGTGGCCCTTCTGCTCATCTCAGAGTAGCTGATCTTCAGCTCAGTCGTGGACCTATGTATCGCTATCCTGAACAAGCAAAACAGATCATTGCGGATATCATAGAACGATCTACTGCAGCTTGGCTATCACTATTGTACTTGTAAATAAGCCGGATGGTAGCAAATGTGCGTGTCTCGATTATCGTCATGTGAATCAGCATCTCGCGACTGACATCTACCCCCCTCCCACGATTGGATGAACTAGTAGAACAGTCGGCCGGATATCAGTATTATGTCACTCTTGACATGTGAGAGGTGTATTTCCAAATTCTGTTAGATGAAGAAAGTCATGACCTGACTACCCTCAGTGATGGGGTCGTACTATGCAGATTCAGACGACTCCCATTCGGACTTAATTGACCCCCTGCGATCTTTTCCAGGTGAATGAGTTCAGTACTACCACCTCTCCTACAGAAAGGGTGGGTCAGAAATTACTTAGACAATTTGATCTTCTGGGCTCCAGACTTCCCAGCTTTACTTGACTGCCTGAGGCAGCTTTTCCAGTTGCTTGCTGAAAATGAAGTGAAATTAAATCTCGGTAAATGTAAATTAAGCCTTAAAGAAGTCACTTTCTGAGGTCATAAGATTTTTGCCGAAGGAAGCAAACCTAATCCAAAGAATGTTGAATTGGTTGCAAAGATGAAACCTCCCACCACAGTAAAGTAAGGCAATTTCTAGGAATGTGCGGGTTTTGCAGAAAACACGTTCCATCGTTTGCAAAGATTGCTATGCCCCTCACTAACTAAACTAAATCTCGTATAACATTTATCTGGATGGACGAATGCCAGAAATCCTTTGAACATCTAATGTCTTGCCTCATGAATGCCCCTGTCTTAATTAGAGTTCAGGCAGAACAATCATTCATTCTCACTACAGATGCTAGTAACACCCATATTGGTGGAGTCCTGAGCCAGATTCAATCAGATGGTACCAACAAACCGATTGGGTATTTCTCTAAAAAGTTGAACCCCTGTGAGACTTGATATTCAGCGACAGATACAGGCCCTAGTTGTAGTCCTTGCGTGTTGTAACTTCCATCATTATCTGTGGGGTACCCGTTTTTCCATTGTTACTGATCACCAACCTCTCACTAGTTTATTCAAGCAGAAGACTAAATCGCCTCGAATGAATCGATGGATCCAGTATCCAGTATCTCAAGGGTAAAAACAATTTTGTAGCAGATCAGTTGTCACGCCCAGTTCGAGTACTAGTCTGTCCACATGAAGCCACCTGGCTCAGGTTGGATCGAGAACATATGAAGGCCCATCAGTGAGAAGAACTTGTGTGGGGAGAACTTGTGCAGTATCTCGAAGGTGGTCGAGTTCCCACCAAAAGACTACCCAAAACCACCTTAGATCAGTTTGTCTTAATGATGAAGTGTTATATTTTTGTGTGGGAGAAGGCAGACTAGTCTTCATTACAGCCTCATAGTCCCTCGTGCCTTAGTTGTACAGGTCCTTCAACTTACACATGAGTTAACTGGTCATCTAGGACAAACGAAAACTATCAAAAAGGTTGAAGAACTGTATTACTGGAAAAATCTTAAGGTTGATGTGTGTGAATATATCAAAAAATGCATAACTTGTCAGAGATTTAAAGGGGACACTGGACTGCAGCACCAATGGAAGGAATTGCCTCCAATGAATAAGCCGCTGGAGAGGATAGGGATAGATCTTACTGATATGGTTGCTGGAGCCCAGGGTTACCGTTACGTTCTTACAGTAGGGGAACATTATAGCCGATTTGTTAGGATCTTCCCCCTCAAAACAAAACAGTCCACACGCATCACAGACAAACTCAGACAGTATGTGGTAGACTATGGGATACCTCGCAGTATCATCCTGGACAACAGAGGCGAGTTCACCAGCAGAGACTGTCAGCGATTCTGCCAGTGACACCAAATCATCCTCTACTACATGACCCCCTATCATCCCCAAGGGAATGACGTCACCGAGCGGATGCATTGGACCCTGATGTCGGTCCTCTCTGCCCTATGTCAGGGCCACCCTCTTCAACGGCCCCAACTGCTTTAGCCATGTCAGATCACCATGAAACAGGCAGTCCATACATCCACGGGACTGCAACCCTACTTTGCCTTCTTCTCTCACCATCCACCTAGACTGGTTGGTGCACCCTTGTCCTCTGTTGACGGTGAGGAAGATGAGATGATGGCTGTCACCCATGATCTCATTCAGGAAATGCACCGGAAGATGATGTGTCTGTATAGAGACGTCGCAAACCGAAGGTGGAAAAATCAGATGGTTGGAGTTGGAACCCTTGTGTGGATTAAGAGGGAAGCTGTGGCACCTGGTATGTGTCGAAAACTTAATGTGAAATGGGATGATCTGTACTGTGTAATGGAAGTGTTGATGGATGGAAGTGTGTACGTGGTAGAAAATGTGGTTATGGGGAAAAGGGTACAAAGAGCTGCAGGACAAGTGAAGGCCTTTTCTGGAGGTGAAGAGTGGCTCTTAGAACCCCTGGAAGAGGCCTTTGAACCTGATCCTAGTGATGAACAATTACCGCCCCATGAGAGACACCCTCGCCGGAGACTTACTGAAGAATGTTGAGTGTCGAAGCCGGCTATTGCAGTAATAAGATATGGTTAGAGAAATGTACGCAGGTCGGACTGTCTAACTATTGACTGTGAAAACTTAGAGTTCAAGAGGAGTTTCATCTTACGTCGAGGGTTCATAGGAGTTTGGGTTATCGGCGCAGCCCAGTTCAGTGGAAAATTAATGTGTCTTAATTCGAGGGGCAGTGCACATTTACCCCCTTAAGTTACAGTCAGCATGGTCCAGGGTGTAACAGTGACTTCAGGACCTGACAGGCACTCATCAATTGCTAGGTGAGAGCTGGAAGCCAAAGAATGAATGGATGAGAGTATGAGTGCGATTAGCCTGTATGATGTGTGAATGGAAAGCGCCCCTGGGATGATCCTGGCAGAGAGAGTACAGGTCAGTTCGGGTGAGATGACCGTGGTGCCACCCAGGCAGGAGGTTGGCTGGGGGACACCTCTCTACTGGATTTCGAGAGGGTACCGTGACAAGAAGCAACCCCCTGAAGTATGTGATTTTTACTTGTGGACCAACAGGTGCCACTTATAGGAGGAAAAGTCAGGGAAATCTTTAAATAGAAAGATTCACAGTCAATTTTGGTAAGTCCGTCCCTTCTGCACACACGTCCCTAGGAAATGTAGATGAATGATTTGAATGTTGATTTCTGATGTGAAATATTTTTTCTCCGGAGGAAGGACCCATGTAGTGCCAAAATATTAAGTATAAGTATAAGTTAGTATAAGCTAGTATTGTAAGTGTAATCTTAAAACTTAGGTAATATTGTAAATATTCTGTACAGTTCATTTAGCCATTAGATCTTATATTTAAGTCTAGTCTTAGTTGACATTCATATTGTGAACATGATTCTGATTCTGATAGTAATGAGACAAGTATTTGTGCAAATATGATTAATTGCTATAGTATACATATGACCAGCTGTTCCAACAAAGACGTAAAACCGTGAAATTTTAGTAGGGATTAAAATTAGTGAATATCTTCCTTTATATTCTGACCTAGAAATTTACCTGCCGAAGTCAATAGATTTCCCCTTTTGAACTATGCAGTGGTCAATTAAAAATGTCTAAATTATGACTGTTGAAGGTAATAATTTGTGAAGCGCGAAATTCATGTTATTGAAACGTGTTTACAGTCATGTAGGCATATAAATCGACGCAGGTAATAAAACTATATGAATTGATTAGGCTTCCTTATGACTGAAGTTCCTGTATGCTTATCACAAAAATTTCAGCATCATAAGTCATTTATCTATAAATGTTAAGTGCAAACGTATCTCGTATTCTTTAAAGATCCTAGAGAGTCTAAAATATTACAAAGTAATTAGTTAAAGTTTTAGCCTATTCCCGGACACTGTCTTGGTTTAGTATAAAAAGGCACGAGGTGGCGACAACCGTCAGAACGTCGCGTCTCTTCATCGTTGTAGGTTAGTGTCGAACTCTCATCCTCCCTGCCTCCCCCCCTTGTGTAATAAGTCATCATATACGTTAGTGAAATAACTTGGTCATATTTTCCCCTGATCCCTCTTGTACTGATTAATGAGACCGTAGCTTCTCTTCATCACTGCTGATCGTCCATTTTCAAGTCACTGCCAACGCCTCACACAGTCACCCCCCCCCCTCCTTCACCTAGTTTATCTAGCTTAACCCCTTAACTGCAGGGCGTCACTTTCGTGACGCTCAGGCGCAATGGATCATACCGCGGGGCGTCACTTTTGTGATTCTGTTATTTTGAATTATCCCGGGCTTTCAAGTGGTGGCTTGTATCATCTATCAGTACTGCCAATGTCCAACACTAGTCAGTACTGCCAATGTCCAACACTAGTCATCTGTACTCCCATCCATTGCTGACATTTTAGCGATTTTCCGCCTTCCTGACTCCCCTCCCTACCTCCCCTCCGTTACCCTGTCCTCTCACCTCCCAGGCCGTGCTGCGCTAAGCAAATCTCCCCCGGATTTTTCCACAGATTTCATCCATTGAAATAAGCCCTATGCCCTATACTTATACAAAATAATATATACCAAAAAAAAAATAAGGTAAGTGATAGTGGTATACACCAGAAATTGGCTAATTATCACCTGACAACACCTCACATGCATTCATTCACTACATTACCACGGTAATTTCCCCTTTGAATTATGCCTTGTAATCTATGTCTGTAATAAAAATATATATCAGAAAGGAAGGGAGAAGCCTAAGTGACATTTACATTCACCTGGAACTACCTATTTCTTTATGTATTGCCGAGATTTTCTACCAATAATTTATTAGCATGTAAGTTAGCAGCTGTCATCCTCATTGTCATTGTCAACCCTTGCCTTCTCAGATAAGCCGCGGCATTTAGTTTCTTGTCCTCTGGGGTGGTCAAAACATGTCGCACTCGCGCCCCGCCATTTCTGCCGCTTATGCGCCCATTGCAAAGGGCCCCGTGACCTCTACACCCAGAAAAAGTCGTGAGGGAAGCAGGAAAGGACTAAGTGACTCTGCAGTGGAACGTGAACTAGCGGAATTGTCAATGGTGATGATGGATAGTGATTTTGACCCTTCGGGGGAATAGTGTGATGAGCCGGGTGAGGAAATCATGCCAGAAAGTGTTAGTACGAGTGCTTCAGTGTCGAAAGTTATCCCTTGCTCCAAAGGAAAGGAGCCGTTAGTGCAGCAAGGGAAGGAATTTGGGAAGGGAGTGAAAAGGCGGCGTGTTAGCCCCAGAACAATGGCCCGGTGTGACCCAGCCCGCCATGAGTCCCGAGTTGATTCACCTCCCCGTTCCCCAAGCCCCACTTCATTCATTTCTTCCTCTTCTTCTGCTGAATTATCTCCGGAGTCTTCGTCATCGGAGTCACCACCACCATCAACAGTGAAGGCAGGCCGTAGAGGAAGAGGTAAATCCCTGACCCATAAAAGTAGAGTTGCTATTAGAGTAAGGGCTGCTAGTGCTGTATGGCAACTCAGTGTCAGTGCGAGTGACCTTGAACGGGGTAAATCTCCCTCACAGCCACCCACCACCCTCACCCATCCTACACCACCACGACAGGGAATCCTGGACGCCTTCGCGTGGACGGAAGGGTCCGATTTTGTGCCAGAACATTTAGTTTTTTATGAGAGTTCCTCAGGAGTACAGCCTGCCTTCACTCTTGACGATGATGCTGAGTGTGTGGACTTCCTTTTGGCCTTCCTCGATGACGAAGTCATGCAGCACATATATGATGAGACCAACAGGTATGAATCACAATGTGCTGCAAGTGGTACAGGTGCAGCCAAGATGCAACAGTGGTCCATGCTGGGAGTGCAGGAGCTGTATGTGTTCTTCGAACTCATGCTTCTCATGCCACACTCCAAGAAGCATGAGTTGGAAGAATACTGGTCCATGGACCCCTTACTACCCTCACCCACCTTCAATAAGTACATGGCCAGAGATCGCTTCCGGAACATCATGGGAAACCTGCTCTTTGCCGACAACGATGTACCTTCTCAAACCGACCCACTCTGGAAGATCCGGGAGATTCTGAGCAGAATGAAGGATAAGTTTATGTCATTCTTCCACCCCTTTCAGAAGGTTGTCATTGACGAATCCTTGGTTTTGTTCAGAGGACGTCTTCGGTTTGTACAGTACATTCCAAGCAAACGCCATCGCTTTGGAATCAAGTTCTTTGTACTGTGCGACTGTAAGACGGGGTACATCCTTGACTTCGTCATTTATTCAGCCAGCACTGTCGATCTGGATAAAACACACCCCCTTGGCTTCTCAGGCTCTGTAGTGAAAGTGCTCCTTGAAAAGTATTTTGGTGGGAATCATGTGCTGTATACAGACAACTATTATACAGCACCGAAACTTGCCAAATACCTTTCAGAGCACAGCATTGGCTCCTGCGGCACTGTGAAAAGTAATCGTGCCCACTTCCCTAAATTCCCAGAGGCAGGAACCTCGCAGCGAGGAGACATGCACCTACGAAAGTCTGACAAGATGCTGGCAATATGGTGGCATGACAAGAGGGTCGTGCACATGCTAACCACCGTACATAAGGGGGAAATGACAGACAGTGGGAAGGTCGACCGTAGGACAGGTGAACCTGTGATGAAACCTGATGCTGTGTTAGACTACAATATCAACATGCGGCTGGTGGAAAAATCCGACATGATGATTGGTGAGATCGACTGCCTCAGGAAGAATACTAGGTGGTACAGGAAAGTTTTTCTGCATCTCATAGACATGATGATGCTGAACGCCTTCATCCTGTACAAGATGAAGGTCAAGCCACCCAAGTCCTTCTCCCTGAGGTTGTTTGCCAGGACTTGTGTTCAGCAGCTGCTGGAAAGATATGGTAGGGTGACAGCAGCAACTCCAAGGCTCCATCCAGTAACACTTCCCGACCGACTTGAGCAGAGGGCGTATATGGATTGGCACAGACTGGTGCTAATGCCTGCCACATGCAAGAGGAAATCTGCGATCCGCAGGTGCCAGGTGTGTGCACATACCACCCGACGCACACCTGAGCACAAAAGCACCTCTTGGCAGTGCGCTGAGTACCAGGTTCCCCTCTGTGTTACCCGCTTCTTTGATTACCACAACCGGAAGCAGTTATAAAAGTGCAAGTGGGAAAGGATAGTAATGTGTAAATAACGTGTAAATAATGTGTAAATAATGTGTAAATAGCAAGTGAAAGCAATGGATGTTCAGTACATATGATTGAACAGTGTATTATAGTTTTATCTTACTGAAAGTGACAATGAATAACATAGTGTAAGTAAAATAGAAGGGTAAATATTGAAAATACAATAGAAAATGTAAATAGTAATGTAAGTAATTAGTAATATAAGAATATGAGTACAAATACTTGATGTTATAACAGTGAAAGTGAATCCGTGGCTCTCTACGTATTTTACTGAATGAAAAATAGAATGACTTCAGTGACAATAAACTAATACTACTGAAGGAAACTTATAGATAAAAACTCTAGATATATATAAGTGTTATATAGTAATAGAAATATAAAGTGTGAGGGGTTTTATCATTAATAAATGACAGAGTACCAAGAGCGAACTAGCGCAAGTGGGAAGGTCATACGCGCTCGTATTTTTCATTGGTTTCACAGTGTTTTTTATTTTTGGAGTATGGATCCCAAACTACTTGATAATCATAGAGTAGTGTTTATAGTGTTAATATCTGGCAGTGGTAATATTATTACGGGTTGTCGGGAAGTGTAAAGTGGAGACTTCGTTACCCAATTTCAGAGGTCTCCACAAGTCCTACGGTAACCGACGAAGGCTCAACAAACATTCCGGGAGAAAGCTGAAGGTATGTGCCATAAGCATATGTAATTTTAATATTCTAGGACTAATAACTGATTTTTGGCAAATATCTTTTGAGAGTCTGTCAGAGCCCAAATAAGCCCCGCATGACACGCAAAACATTGGTAAACATGCCTGCGGTGTAAGGGTTAAGTAAGGAATATATCGCCTGGTCCATTTTGATTACAATCCATTTGATTGCTGTTCATACAATTTCTGTAACTTTACTGCATATGATTCTTGAGTTAGACGAGTTAAACCTTAATAGAATATCTTGGTGGTAAACTTTGAATCTTCCTGCGATTCCAACAGTCACCACGGGATGAATATAATCGTGTGTATCAGTATTCTTTGAATCTTCCTGCAAGTCCAAATATGACCACGTGATTAATAGATTCGTGTGTATCAGTATTCTTTGAATCTTCCCACGAGTCCAACTGTGACCACGAGATTAATATATCTAAGTGCATCAATATTCTTTCAGTATTAATTTAGCTTGTAAAGTTTCATATTTCTAGTGATGTAAATCCTCATTATTATTTCGTTTGGGTTCATTCACAGTGTGCAGAGTGATACGTCTCAGTTCTTAGTGCTTAGTAAATCTTAAGATAAGTCATTTTGAGTTCGAGTTTTGGTATCCTCCAAGGTATGGTACAGACGAGATTGAGTGGCCCACGAAGTGTGCTTATATCTAACGGCTCACATTCTCTCAAATAAGATCACTCTACCTCATTTCCCACAAATTCTCAATTAAGATCACGCCACTCATTTTCAATAATCTCTAAATTGCCCAGCATTCCACTGGTGTCACTCAGTGATAACTAAAATTTCTGAGCGTTACATTGGGCAATACACTGGTGGCAGTATCTGTCATGGGGGGATGTGAATTTATGCATTAACCCGGCGCACCTCAGAGACGTGAATTCACGTCCTCACATGATGTGCACTCATATCCCTGAGACGTAAATTAACGCAGCAACATTGCAAGGTCCCTAATTTGCACAATTTTCAATTTTCGCTAGTGATTTCATGAGTGATTTTTGGCACGTATACACAGGACACCTTCCTCTATTCCTCTACAAGATGCCAAGCAAGGACAATGCCTTACATCGCATAACCTCTCCCCACCCCCCTGCACGCCATTGTCTCGGCAATTCACCTGTTACCAGTGACCTGGCCAATAAAGACATTCAGGGCCAGAGTGATTCCCCAATCGATGACAATGTGGAGGACAAAGTTTACATAGCATTAGAGGAAGAAACAGTCAGAAATGATGATCAGGTAATGTGGGAAAAAAAGGTCATGAATGGTGATGAGTTAGTGAGTGAAACAATGCTTATAATGTCTATATTACTGTTTGAAAACCAATATACTCTTGTACTACATATAAATTCGTACCAAGTAAATAAATAAATACTGTTTATGAGTGGATAAAATAGTTACCCTCCCATAGAACTTGTTTTCTTTGGTGCCAGCCTGTTAGAAAACCCAGTCAGGTAAGGAGGTACTCGTACCTGAATCGAGTATTTTAAACCTCAGGTGAGCGATTTCTCTATGAATTTTCGATGTTTCTCACCAAAAGCGGATGTTTGAGCCAAAAAAAAAAAAAAGGTCCAAAAATGTCGGGACTGGGGCGTACCACTGCCCAGAAAACGTCGGGATGGGGCGGGTTAAGAATGCTAGGATGTTACTTGAAAATAGAAACAAGGGACTGACTTGTGAAAATCAAGTAGTAAGTTTTACTTTATGCCATCTTACTTCGCCGATTCTCTAAGGACGAGAATTTATAAACTTTCTCAACAGTACACAGCAGAGACTAGTTACTCAAGCGTGGTGTTTGTTAGTACTGTTAGCCTCTTGAGAAAGTAACTCCACCCCTGACAGTCAATAACTATTGCTAATAATAATAAACAGGTTCTTGCTGGTGCTTAACTCCTGGCTGGTACAACGGATTTAAGCTTGATACAAAAGAACTGGCCTAATTACCAGTTATGAATAATGTAAAGAGTTTGTGCCAACTAGGAGCGGCAACTAAAATTAGCTTAATGTGGAGAAATAAAACACGTGTCTAATTACATTAACCCGCCCCATCCCGACGTTTTCTGGGCAGTGGTACGCCCCAGTCCCGACATTTTTGGACCTTTTTTTTTTAGGCTCAAACATTCGCTTTTGGTGAGAAACATCGAAAATTCATAGAGAAATCGCTCACCTGAGGTTTAAAATACTCGATCCAGGTACGAGTACCTCCTTACCTGACTGGGTTTTCTAACAGGCTGGCACCAAAGAAAACGAGTTCTATGGGATGGTAACTATTTTATCCACTCATAAACATTATTTTTGTATTTACTTGGTACAAATTTATATGTAGGACAAGAGTATATTGGTTTTCAAACAGTAATATAGGCATTATAAGCAATGTTTCACTCACTAACTCATCACCATTCATGACCTTTTTTTCCCACATTACCTGATCATCATTTCTGACTGTTTCTTCCTCTAATGCTATGTAAACTTTGTCCTCCACATTGTCATCGATTGGGGAATCACTCTGGCCCTGAATGTCTTTATTGGCCAGGTCACTGGTAACAGGTGAATTGCCGAGACAATGGCGTGTAGGGGTGGGGAGAGGTTATGCGGTGTAAGGCATTGTCCCTGCTTGGCATCTTGTAGAGGAATAGAGGAAGGTGTCCCGTGTATACGTGCCAAAAATCACTCGCGAAATCACTCACGAAAATTGAAAATTGTGCAAATTAGGGACCTTGCAATGTTGCTGCATTAGTTTACGTCTCCAGGATATGAGTGCACATCATGTGAGGATGTGAATTCACGTCTCCGGGACGGGGCGGGTTAAGCTCAAAGAATTGTAAATTCATTGATTACAATAAAATAAATTTACATTATATGAATCTCAAAAATGAATTCAAAATAACAAGGAGAATACTCTCACTTGTTCATTCAAAAGCTAATCAGACTTAGGCCTAGAAAAAAAAACAAACAGAAATACTGGTCAGTGGAGGGGAACCGAACGAGTAGTCCAGGCGCCTGAGATGAACACCAAAACGCTGCTATTCACTAAGCCCTCTTCACCAATTCACCATCTAGGTTGAGATTCAGGAACTCACTGCACAACGGAGGCGCTGCTCTATGCTGGGCACAAACAGTCCTACCCTCGAGGGGACTCAAAGCTGACTAAATTCAAATGGGGAAAAGAGGTAGGTGCTGGCCGTGTTTGCCAGAAGTAGGCATGGCCTAACTTCAACGGTCAACGGAAAGAAAGTGAACAATATAGGCTCACAATAAATCACTCAGTGAAAGCACTAATGTCGTGGATAAAAATGGTCACGTGCGAAACAGTGACAAATGTTCTGAAAACCATCCCGATCAAAGTGAATACAAGGACGGTTGAACTAAGTGATGCCCAGTGGGAATTTCACTAGAGTTCGTGGTTTTCTCACTAAAATACAATGTCATGAATTTATAAATAAGCTTGCGAGAATTCATGACATTACGCCCCATCAAAATCAAATTTTTCTTCACAAAAATTTTCCATATACATACCTATAAATCCTAACTCAGTCACACAAGATTCAAACTGTGGTGTGTGTACTATCCTGCTGCAGGAGAAAATCACAGTTGCCAATGAGCATAAAAGCCTCGTATTTACTTTAATAGAAGCAAGCTTGAGGAAAAAACTCTGAGACAACGGTGAAAAATCCTGTACTCAGGTCAACTGAGCGAAAAGTTTGCTACATTTACATAAACAACTAATTGTCATGTAGCGTGATGTATGTAATACACGGTGTAGGTGTGACAGTTGTGGTGTAACTGTGCCTACGTGTAAAATTATATAATAAAAATCAATAGCAAATAGAGACAACGAGACAAAAGAGAAGAAGCGGCAGCATGCAGCAGAGACGATCTGCTGATCTGCACAACAAAATTCCTACACCCGCCAGCTGCACCTGCGAAAGCAATCAAGGTGAAGCATCAAAAGTGTCAGTGTGAAAAACAATTTTTATTAAATTACAATTTCTCTCTCTCTGCCCAGCAGTCAGTATATATGCTACAAAGAGTATGCCCTAGCCGAAAATTTTAAGTGGCAGCCAAGCTTTGTACAATCGAGGTAACCATTATTTTCGTATTGAATACATTATTAACCAGGAAATGTGGTCCCAGGACAGAATCTCAAAAGACCCTTATAGTTTACTGGTTAAACTCTAAACCTACATTATTATTAACTAGGAAACGTGGTCCCAGGACAGAATCTCAAAGGGCCTTTATAGTTTACTGGTTAATCCCTACTCTACACTTACAGTTAACATTGGCAAGCTGAGAATCCCTACGCAATCTCTGGCAGGTCATATTTTAACACCCAGCGTGGGTGTGAACACTCGTGTGGATAATGTGCATTCTCCGGGAATCCTCAGAGAGGCCCACAGCTCGAGACACACCACAAGGTAATTCAGACACAGCCTCAGATTGTCCTTATGGGGGTCTCGAACTTCCCCTTAACCTACGGTATACATGTATATACAGGTCCTGGACGTGATGTGTCCTGTGGGACCACTGGGCAAGACGTCAGATCTGCACCCACATCACCACTGCCCTGTCTCTCAACTGACTCTTGAGATTATGGGTGTGGATTCAAACGGCACAGGAAGGACATGTCCCTGATTGGTGGTACATTGAAACGCATTGCAGGAACACACAAAGCTATCTATTTCTTGTCCCATTCCTGGCCAGAAAAAGTCAACAAGGATACGGCCCTGGGTTTTTCTTTTGCCCATGTGACCCCCTGAAGCTGAACAATACCCCATTCTAACACTGCTTGGCAATACTTAGCAGGAATGACAAACTGCAGTCGAACCTTGCCCAGGGGTGTTTGTGACTCACGGTAGAGCCGTCCTTGTTTAACAAGGAACTTGGTTTGGGCTCCCCGTGAATACTTAATCACTCTACCCTTTTGTTTCTTCCGCACAGCAGCAAGTGTTGGGTCAGAGTTTTGTTCTTGGACAACATCTTGACTACAAATCAGATCTTGCTGCGATGCAATGGTCACCGGGCCGACACAGTTTGGAGCCTGGGCCATGGCTCATGTTACTGCAGCCGAAGTCTGAGTAGCGTCATCTACGGTGCAACTATACTTGGCACCTACTATGTTGCCTATAATAATGTCAAAAAAAGGTTCTGCCATGACAACTGCAAGTGTCGTATCAGTGTAAAATGGAGATGCCACCTGGATATGTGCCTCAGGGGACAATCTCACTGATCCATCAATAAGCTGAGCTTGAGTCTGTCGACCTGTGTATTCCTTAGGTCGAACTAGACTCTGCCTGACAGAGCAACCTGGGGAACCATTATCTCTCAGGACATTCACTGGAATGCCTTCCACAAACCCTGGCTGAACCAGAAAGGCACTGTTACCTGTGGGAGGGCCTGTGAAGGAAGCAGCCAGCCACTGATGAGGCTGCTGAATGAATGATGTGGCAAACATGGTGCCCTGAGAACTAGATGCCTCAGGGGTCGTACTCACTATCTGTGGAGATGGAGCGTTGACCACCTGAGATTGAGAGTTCACTGTCGCTGGGGGACTAGTGAACTGTGAAGTACCTGTACTGGTGGGGTTGGCACCAATGTGTGCTTGTTGTGGAATGAAGGCTGCATTTGCATCCTGCCTCTGGTACACTAAAGTCAATTGTCCTGACTGAGTGTTGCATGGTTGGTCCTTGCCCTGCTGCTGCTTGAAATACTGGTACTGCTGCTGGTTAGGGTTCTGCTTGTCGTTCTGTTTCCACTCAGGTTTCTAGGTGTTTTGCCCCTGGTTCTTCTTCTGCGGTTTGTTTGGACCTTGGCCATTATTCTGAGAACGGCCTTGATGCTGGGGATCAGTCTGAGATGGTTTCCCAGATTTGTCAGCGTTCCTGTTCCAGGCGTGTTGATTACGAGTTTGATACCCATATGCAGTGAAGAATGCATCAGCCTTCTCTACCATTTGGCTGGCATCCCTTACCTGGCAGATCTTAAGCTGAGCCATAAGCTCAGCAGGCCACGACTTTTCTAGTTGAGTGCGCACCATAAGGTCAAATATCCTCTCTCGCATGGGAGGAGTTTCATCCTTCTCCATCCACTTATCAAAGTAAGCAGTAAACCGATCAAGAAACTGAACAGCAGTCTCCTTTTCTTGTAGACACACTCTTATTAACTGACTCCTGGCGTTGTCAACTGTGAGACCATATGCTTTGACGAGTGAGGCCTTCATTATCTCGTATGTGAGATTGTCTTCACGACTTCTGTGGAGAATATCGAGGGCAGGGCCCTCAAACAAGCTAAGAAACTGGAGCCGCTTAGCTGCCTCATCCAGCTGGTACAGCTGAGCCATGTCTTCGAAACGAGCTATGAATGGCTCAATTCACTTGCCTTCCTTGTATGAAGGAAGCTTGATGCGTGGGGTTGCCAAAACATGCGCAGGGAGAGCGCTCGTAGAGCTTGGGTTAGCTGCACCAGATGTGTCTGAAGCCAAGGAATCTTGCTTGAGCTTCAGCATCTCCAGTTCATGTTTCTCATGTGCCTCACGCTCGGCACGTTCGTGTTCTCGTTCTCTCTCTCTCGTTGTTCTTGCTCGTGTTCGCGTTACTCTCGCTTGTATTCACGTTGCTCTGGCTCGAATTCACGTTGTTCTCGCTCGTGTTCACATTGCTCTCGCTCGTATTCACGTTGAATTCGACGCTCTTCACGGGCATCATTCTCACGTTGCTGCTCGTAACTAAACCGTGAGAGCACGTACTCCTTTATTTGTTCGGGGTCTGTAAGCCCCATATCTTTGGCTTCCTGTACATATATATTAGTAGCCATAATGCTAACTCAACTAAGGCTGAGTAGACTAAAGACTGAGTACTGACTGGTATTTTGCAGAGAAATGCCAATAATCAAAAGTAAAGAATATAGGCACAGGTTAGTGGTGACCAGTTTTATCTAGTTAAACTGATAAAGAAAGAAAATTAAGAAAGAAGCAACTGACTGGGAAAACTATTATGTAAAATTAATAGAAATGAATCAGTAACCACCAGTAAGATAGTGCCTATCGACTTTAATGATAAATACCTATGGTCCGTCTATTTTATGAAGAGCGTTTGGCTGTTTTCCCTCTTGGGAATTTCCTAGGCCGCCTCTCTGCCAAACATGTACATCTCTCTGTCTCATGTCAGCTATTTATTACTTCTAAATGAAGTTTATTTACAGTATAAATATATTTAATTCTTTAAAAAGGCTATATAGTGTTATGAATGCCTCTTTTTTTGTTTTAAAACAATTACTTTTTATAAATACCACATCACTTGGCAACGTTGCTTTCCAACGTTACCACGCTTGTAAGGGTAGAGTGACAGTGTTAATCCAGGTCATTTCCACTCTGGCCGCCACCTGAGATGGATGCTCTTACTCATGCTACTCGCTCTCGTGTGCTCCACAGTAGAGAAAAAGAACTTACAACGTAAATAAGTATTTTTTAGAAAAGAAGGAAAAGAGAGGACCTATAACTGATCCCTCAAAAGCTGTTATAAACCACAGATAAACATCACACTCTAAGGAGAAAATCACAGTCATAATAAAAAATAATGTTAGAGAGAGAGACAGACAGACAGACACAGAGACAGACAGACAGACAGACAGAAAAAGAGAGTAGGGGGAAAGGTCATGGAGAAAGGGAATGAATAAGAGCACAACAAGACAGACAGACAGTCAGTCTTGAGGCTTTTCCTCAAATTCTAAAAATTCATAAAAGTGTATAGACTTTTTATAGAAATAAATCTATAAAAAATGTAATTTCTATATGCAGAGAGAGAGAGAGAGAGAGAGAGAGAGAGAGAGAGAGGAGAGTGGTGTGCTGGGAGGGAGAGTTGTCATTAGCGCCTTTATTCTAATCCAATTAAGTTGCCCAGTACAAAGTATGGCAACACTGTTGGACGGGGACTCCCCAGGAGGGACAACGCCCAAAGGCTCTTCATAAAATAGACGGACCATAGGTGTGAGTGAGTGAGTATTATCTCGTTAAAAACTCTAGAGCTAGGAGTTAATATCCTGGAATGAAGTCGCCAGATGTCACAGGGGGATGTGAATTTATGAATTAAGAATGCCATGTGGAGAGGATGGAGGGTGAAAGACTGACGAAGAGAGTGTATGTGAGTGAGGTGGAGGGGGAAAGAGGGAGGGGGAGGCCGAGGATGAGATGGAGGGATGGGGTGGAGAGGTATATGAGAGAGGGGGGTGTGAGCTGGGAGCAGGGGAGTGAAATGGCGGGGGACAGGGCGACTTGGAGGCGATTTGTTTGTGGCCACCCCAAACGGGATTGAGGCGTCTGGCAATAGATAGATAGATAGATAGATAGAATGCTAGGATGTTACTTGAAAATAGAAACAAGGGACTGACTTGTGAAAATTAAATAGTAAGTTTTACTTTATGCCGACTTACTTCGCCGATTCTCTAAGGACGAGAATTTATAAACTTTCTCAACAGTACACAGCAGAGACTAGTTACTCAAGCTTGCTGTTTGTTAGGACTGTTAGCCCCTTGAGTAAGTGACTCCACCCCTGACAGTCAATAACTAATGCTAATAATAATAAACAGGTTCTTGCCAGTGCTTAGCTCCTGGCTGACACAACAGATTTAAGCTTGATACAAAAGAACTGGCCTAAGTACCAGTTATGAATAATGTAAAGGGTTTGTGCAAACTAGGAGCAGCAACTAAAATAAGCTTAATGTGGAGAAATAAAATACATGTCTAATTACATTAAGCTCAAAGAAAAGAACTGTAAATTTATTGATTACAATAAAATAAATTTACTGTACATTATATGAATCTCAAAAATGAATTCAAAATAACAAGGAGAATACACGCACTCGCTCATTCAATAGCTAATCAGACTTAAGCCTAGAAAAAACGAACAGAAATACTGGTCAGTGACAGGGAGCCGAAAGGGTAGACTGGGCGCCTGTGATAAACACCAAAACTCTGCTATTCGCTAAGCCTGCTTCGCCAGTTCACCATCTAGGTGGAGATTCAAGAATTCACTATACAATGGAGGCGCTGCTCTACGCTGGGCACAAACTGTCCTACCCTCGAGGCGACTCAAAGCTGATTAAATTCAAACGGGGAAAAGAGGCAGGGACTGGCCGTGTTTGCCGGAAGTAGGGCGTGGCATAACTTCAACGGTCAACAGAAAGAAAGTGAACGATATAGGTTCACAATAAATCACTCAGTGAAAGCACTAATGTCGTGGATAAGAATGGTCACTTGTGAAAGTGACAAATGTTCTGAAAACCATCCCAGGCAAAGTGAATACAAGGACGGTTGAACTGAGTGATGCCCAGTGGGAATTTCACTAGAGTTCGTGGTCACGAAAAGTACAGTGTCACGAATTTATAAATACGCTCACACGAATTCGTGACAGTATCCTAAAATTCATCAGCGTTACAGTGAGACCTGGACACTGACAAAATCAATGGAAAATAAATTAATCCGTTCTCAGAGAGAAATGGAAAGATCATTGTTCGGAATATCTTTAAGAGACAGAAAAAGATTAACTTGGATGAGAGAGTAGACAAAAATCAAAGATATTAAAGAAGTTATAAAAGAACGGAAATGGAGGTGGGCAGGCCACATAGCAAGAATAAGGGATAATCGATGGAGCAAAAGGTTGACTGACTGGAAACCAAGAGATTGTAGGCGTAGCAGAAGAAGGCCAGACAGGAGGTGGAGGGATGAGATAGACAAATTTGCAGAGAAATCGTGTCAAAGATTGGCTCAGTCGAGGAATTTGTGGAGAAGGTTGAAGGAGGCCTTTGTTCAGCGGTGGACTTGTAATGGCTGCTGCTGCTGCTGCTGCTGATATATCTATCTATCTATCTATCTATCTATATATATATATATATATATATATATATATATATATATATATATATATATATATATATATATCGTCATCATTATCATCATCATCATCCGGACCTATTTTCCCACTCAAGGGCAGGGTGAGGAGAAGCAATGTCCAGACAGAATTTGCCCAGTCCAATGGGCCACGCTTTCATTAACTCATCATTCAAGACCCCGGAATCCTGGCTCTTTCGGATACCCCCAAAACATTCACCACGTTCTATAGCTTCACTTAAACGTATCCGATTGAGCCAATTCGGACACTGCCACATTAAAAACGAGTGCCAATATCCCTGATTATGCACTTCTCACAACATTCATCCAGCTAGCTCGATCTCTTGTCAGTTCCTTAGCCTCACCGACTTCCAAACCTCTCTTCCTCACACACTCATCCGCCACATCTCTCCACCTTCTCCTTGGCCTACCTCGTCTCCTTCCTCCTTCAAATTCGCTCAGATATACCTTTTTCACCACTCTGTATATATCCATTCTCTCCACATGACCATACCATCTCAGTACACTATCTTCGATTCTGGTGTCCACGATTTTCCTCACTCCACATCTTTCACGAATCACATTATTTCGCATCCTATCCACCCTCTGTACTCC
Source organism: Coenobita brevimanus (assembly GCF_032717465.1). Taxonomy (NCBI): domain Eukaryota; kingdom Metazoa; phylum Arthropoda; class Malacostraca; order Decapoda; family Coenobitidae; genus Coenobita; species Coenobita brevimanus. Next base: position 22,674,823 of record NC_137027.1, on the reverse strand, counting down.
ACATACTGTACATTCCTCAGCAGTCCCATCTCCACTGCTCTTACTCTTGACTTTTCATTTTCATGGCACACCATAGTCTCACATCCATTTATTAAAGTTGGCACTAACACTCTCCCATGTAAGCCTCATGCAGCTGCCGCACTCAAGCCTCTGTTTCTTATCAAGGCATTCATTGCAGCAGTTACCTTTCTTCCTTGTGTCACTCTACTTTCCACTTCTTTTGCACATTTTCCTCTCTTTTCTATCACTGTATGGGGGTATTTGAACTCTCTCACCAATTCCAGTCTTTCTCCATTCACAGTAACATCACACTAGGAGTCACCGTCTCTCTTAATAGTCATCACTTTACTCTTTTCTACATTTTCTCTCAAGGTACGACGCTCACAGACATCAGCAAAACTCTGCACTTGTCTGCTAAGTTCTTGTCCGGTACTTGCAAGCAGTACTGCATCATCAGCATATAACAAATTTGAGATACTCCGTCCATCATCATTCTTTACCAACGCCATCCTTCTCTCCATTACTCGTATTTTTATTTCTCTCATCACCCCATCGGTATATATATTGAACAACCATGGGGACATTACACAACCTTGTCGCACGCCCACACCGATCATGAACCATGTATTTTGATCCCCATTAACCCTTACACATGCTTCGCTACCATCATAAAAACTCTTGACAACACCTAGCAGCTTACCATCTACACAGTACATGCGCAAAACTTTCCACAATCCCTCTTTGTCTACTTTGTCGTATGCTTTTTCTAGATCCATGAATACCATAAATACCTTATGGTCCTTCTCACTTGCCTTCTCTGCTATCTGTCTCACTCCAAATGTTTGATCCACACATCCTCTGCCACTTTTGAAGCCACCCTGTTCATCACTCACTAGGACTTCTGATATCTCTCTTACTTTCTCTATAATAATTCTTCCGTATACCTTCCCTACCACGCTCAGTAAACTTATGCCACAATTATTCTTCAGCTCGCTTCGCTCACCGTTATTTTTGTACAGGGGTACAATCACAGCCTTTTTCCACTCTGCAGGCACAGTTTCACTCATTCCATGCCGTCTTACATATCTCCAACAAGTACTTCATTCCACTCTCTCCTCTACGCTTAAGCATCTCTCCATACATCTCAAAAACCCCAGCTGCTTTCCCATTTTTCAGCCGCTTCACAGCACTCTTCACCTGTGCGAGTGTCACGTCTCCTGGCACGGCCTTCCTTCTCTGCACAGCTCTAAAACCAACCATGTTTACAGCCGCTCTGCTCTCTCTATTCCCATTCATCAGGCTTTCAAAATATCCTTTCCATCTGGTCCTACATCCTTCACACCATCATATTTCATTCCACTATAATTTCTACATTTCTGCACCTCTTTCCAGAATAACTTCCTATTTTCAGGGTAGTTTTTTGTATTCATTTTTCTTCCTAGATCATCATTTACCTCCTTCCTTTTCCTCTTCACTAGTCTATTTAAGTGCTTCTTGCTCTCAGTATATTGTACTTATTTCAACTGAACCCCTGTCCTGTAACCACTTTTGCCACTTCTTCCTCATTTCCTCTACTCCTGTATTAACCTCATTATCACACCATGCCGTACCTTTCTTCTTTGTTGTTACACTTGCCTCACCACACACCGCTTTAGCATTCCTAACTAAGAGGTCCCTATATACATTCCACAGGCTGTCAAGATCCATTTCATTCCAATGCACTGATTCTAACTCTATCTCTACTTTGGTCCTGCAATCATCTGCCGTTTCTTTGATCCTCAGCTTCTCAACTTTTAGTTTTTCTCCTTGACTGCTCCTTTCTCTCCTGATCCACCTCACTCTTCTCAGCTTGCATACCACAATCATGAGATCTGACAGACCTCCACATCGTCAACTCACGGCCCTCGTATCAGCAACCATTCCCATCATCGACCTCTCTACGAGCACGTAATCAATCAAGCTTCTTTCAACACGATCCCCGTTCCCTCTAAACCATGTATATTTATGTTTATCATTGTGTTTGAAATACAAGTTACAAATGCACAACCTCATCTCCTTAGTCGCTTCTTATTATCATTTTCTCCTGGTACTCCATTACAACCCATTAAGTTATCCTAAGGGCCAGTGCCTACTCTTCCACTCATATCACCCATTACAATCAATTTTACAGCTCCTGGGCATTTCTCCCACTACTTCCTCCAGCTCATCCCTAAACCTGTCTTTCTCCCTCTCACTCCTGTCCTCACACGGTGCATATGCTACAACCACTACCACTTGCACCTTCTCAGACTTTAACTTGACATACATACACCTCGAGCTGAAAACATTTGTGGTGTCTCATTCCACTCTGTCACACCTCATTCATCAACAAAGCAACTCCTTCCTTGCATCTTCCTCGCTCATCCATGCCCGATCTTACACATTTCACGCCCTCCCACTCCACTTCACACCTTTTCATCTTCTTTTCACACAATGCCATCACGGCATATATATATATATATATATATATATATATATATATATATATATATATATATATATATATATATATATATATATATATATATATATATATTGTTACATAGCCAATGATTTCATCATCCTTTGTATAATTCTAACGTACAGTATGCTGCATGTTTGATCACGATTCGCCTCGTGGCTTCCATAGTGGCCAAGCTTCCGTGTTCTACCTCACTCCCCCCTTCTCCTCCCTTATAGTAGAGTAAGTCGTTCTTTCTGTTGTTCAGAGCAGGAGTGTCAACTCTTTCTCCCCTATGGCTTCACTTGCGCGTCCTTCTTACAAGTTGTATCAAGCTCTCCCGGCCCCTATATAATGAGCTCAGTCTCTGCATTAATTGCCACTTAGATCTATTCCTCATTTTGTTCACATCTCTGTCCTCCCCTGTAAAGTTGTTATTATTTTTGTAAGTGCTCAGGAAGTCTCCAACCATCTGGCTGCTGTGTAATTTGAGTATAAGTCTATCTATCTATTGCCAGACGCCTCAATCCCGTTTGGGGTGGCCACAAACAAATCGCCTCCAAGTCGCCCTGTCCCCCACCATTTCACTGTCCTGCTCCCAACTCACACCCCCCTCTCTCATATACCTCTCCACCCCATCCCTCCATCTCAGCCTCGGCCTACCCCTCCCTCTTCCCCCCCTCCACCTCACTCACATACACTCTCTTCGTCAGTCTTTCACCCTCCATCCTCTCCACATGGCCAAACCACCTCAGTGTGTTCCTCATAACGCTTCCTATCACATCCACATCAACACCACAACGCTCCTTTATATTCGCATTCGTCAGCCTGTCTCTCCATGTGACTCCACAGGCTCCTCTTAAATAACTCATTGAGTATAAGTGTTGTTGCATTTTTTCTTGTGCTGTATGGCATAAGGTGTTAGTTTGTGGGCCTGGTGAGGTTTTAATGGTTCATGTGGAGTTTTTGATGTCAGCCATTATTGATAATAATTTGTATCTGTAATAATATATCTTGCATTAACTGAGCATTATCCGGTTTTCTCATTTTATCAGGGCTGACTTAGATAAATTTACTCTTGCTAATTTCGTGTTAATAGAGGCTATTGCAGTTAACCATATATTTAACCTGTTTTTTGCCATTACATTATCCTTATGAGTCCTGAATGTTTAGTTCTTAGTTTGAACATTAAACTTTAACTTGTAATTTTACCTAACTCTTTTGTTTTGAACCTGGAACTTTGCAGGACAGTAGTGATTTTAGTATTCTCACTTGAAGTGTTCATTATCTCTCTCTGTTCCGTAACATAAATTTGGCGACCTCTTATCAGGATATTCAGGATATTATCATAAGGATATTGCTTGATATTTTGTGACTGTGATTTATTCATGATGTCTACTATTACTACTCCTGATGAAGCCAAAGATTTTTTGCCAAATGTGCAAACAGTGTGTGATGCAGAAAGCAGAACAAAGAATGAACTTAAGCTTGTTGCTCAACAATTGGGATTTGCTGTTCGCTCTCATCATTCTAAAGATCAAATTGTTGGCATGATTAATAAAAGCTTGTTTAATGTAACTCCTCCAGATGAGCAAACGCAGATTGAAATAGCTAAGTTATAGCTAGCCCTGCAGGAGGCTCGTGCTAAGGAGGCTGAGTTTCAGGCTCGTGCTAAGGAGGCTGAGTCTCAGGCTCGTATTCAGGAGGCACAGGCACAGGCTCAGGCACAAATTGAACTTGCTAGGATTCAGGCAGACCATGAGTATCGCATGAAACAAGGTGGAACTGGATCATCTAGCTCTGATGATTCTGATGTGGCTAAAAATGTTAAACTTGTCCCTCCTTTTAATGAATCTGATATAACAAAGTATTTTCAGTTGTTTGAGAGGGTAGCTACAGGTTTTAATTGGTCCAAAAAGTATTGGCCAGTACTCCTTCAAACTATTCTCACCGGTAAAGCTCAAGTAACTTATGCATCTTTGCCTCAGGATCAATCTGATATTTATGATGTAGTTAAGAGCTTGATTCTTAAGGCCTATGAGCTTGTTCCTGAAGCCTATAGAGTAAAATTTAGGACAACTTATAAGCAAGATAAGCAATCCCATGTTGAGTATGCAAAAATCAAAGAAGATCTGTTAGAGCAGTGGTTAAATTCTAAGAATGTAAATTCTGATTTTGATAAATTTAAGCAGATGATCTTGCTGGAGGACTTCAAAAGGTGTATTAATAAAGATGTAAGCCTATATCTTGATGAGAAAAGAATAGATAATTTGTCTGATGCTGCAGTTTTAGCTGATGAATATGTTCTCACTCACAAGAGATATTCTAAAGAAAAAAGGAAAGCTGAAAGTAAGTACGTTGCCTCTACTCAGAGTACAGGTAACAGGAAAGAGAATAAAGATGTTTCTCAGGAAGTAAATACCAGCTCCACCTCTAGATTTCAGAAAAGTAAATAAACTTATTGTAGTAAGCTTGGTCATACTACAGAGAAATGTTTCAGGAGACAACGTGATGTGAACAAAAAGGAGTCTTTAAATATTCAGTCAATTGGTCTAGTGTCCACCCTTGAGAGTTCCCAGAATTCTTTAACCGAGTGAACTGAACCTGCTTTGTGAGGTAAATTAAATGCTCATGATGAAGCTCCTCTTTTGAGCAGTAACGTGGGTGACACTCTCAAGAGTTCATGTGCTAATTTCCTGTCTGATGGTTTTGTCAGTCCTCTGGACAGTAATAACAGGAAATCAGTTAAAATATATCGTGATACAGGTGCTTGCCAATCCCTTATGCTGACCAGTGTTCTAGGCTCTAATGTTAATTCCTCTGATGAAACTGTAATCTTACAAGGTGTAGGGAATAATTACTTCTCTGTCCCTCTGTGCAGAGTGAATTTAGAGTCTGGTTTTGTTAATGGTTCCATTATGGTTGGGTTGGTTAAGACACTTCCAATGTCAGGTGTAACTTTCTTAATTGGAAATGATATTGGCGGAAGTCAGGTGTGTCCGGCTCCTCGGTTGTCTAGTGAACCAGTGACTGCCACCCAGGATTGTGATATCCCTGATGTGTTCTCTGCATGTGCTGTCACTAGGGCTAAGTCTAAAGTTACTGGTGACTTAGAGGATAATGATGATGATGATGTTATCCTAGCTGACACTTTTCTTGCTAATTTGGACCACTCACCAGATGAGGCAGTACCCCATAGTGTTGATAATTTGTCTCGTCAAGAGTTGGTTGAGTTGCAGGTTGCTGACCCTGAGTTGAAAGGTCTAGCTAACTCTGCTTGCAGTGAGGAAGAGTCAGCTGGTGCTTCTACTTGTTATTATATAAAGTCAGGAGTACTTATGAGAAAGTGGAGACCCCCAACAGCATCAGCCGACTGTGAATGGGAGGTTGTACATCAAGTTGTCATCCCTCGTGTTTGTAGGCAGGATATCATTAGAGTGGCTCATGATTCCAGTTTGGCAGGACACCTTGAAGTGAGGAAGACTGTGGCACGCATTTTGAAACACTTCTACTGGCCAGGTATCTTCAGAGATGTTTCCTGGTATTGTAAGTTTTGTCACACCTGTCAAGTTGTGGGGAAGTGTAATCAGACCGAAAAGGTTGCACCTCAAGTTCCCATTCCTCCTTTTGAGGCGCCTTTCACCCGTGTGTTGGTGGATATTGTGGGCCCTCTTCCTAAGACTTCTTTGGGATTTTCTTATGTGATGACCCTGATTGATATGGCAACTCGTTATCCTGAAGCCATTCCCCTTAGAAATATCTCAGCAAAGAACTTGGTTAAGGAAATGCTGGGGTTCTTCACCAAGTTTGGTCTGCCCAAGGAGGTACAGTCAGACCGGGGAAAGTAATTTCATGTCAAATGTTTTCAAGCAGTCTCTGAAAGAGTTGGGCATCTCCCAGATCACGTTTTCAGCTTACCATCCCCAGACCCAAGGAAGCGTTGGAGAGATACCATCAAACACTCAAATGAATTCTCAGGAAATACTGTTTGGAACATCAGAAAGACTGGGATAAAGGTCTTCCATTCGTTGTATTTGCCGCAAGAGAATCTCCAAATGAATCACTGGGCTTCTCACCCTTTGAACTACTGTTTGGCCATGAAGTAAGAGGACCCCTTAAGCTACTCAAGGAATGCTGGCTGTCGGAGGAAGATGACGTCAACCTGCTGGAGTATGTGATGAAGTTCAAAGAACGGCTGTCCACTGCTTTACAGCTGACGAGAGAGAATTTAGGAGCTGCTCAGGAGAAGATGAAGACTTGGTATGATAAGAAGTCCAGGTTACGCCACTTTCAGCCAGGAGATCGGGTTCTGATTCTGCTACCGGTACATGGGCAACCTCTACAAGCCAAGTTTAGTGGTCCTTATTTCGTGGAGAAGAAACTCAGTGATGTCAACTATGTCATCGCCACACCAGATCGTAGAAAGAACAAGCAACTTTGTCACATCAACATGCTAAAGTTATATCACAGGCGGGACGAAAATAACCCAGTCTGCACTGTAGCTGTTCCACCCGAGTCTGCAAGTGAAGCTCTCCCATGCAGCATGAGCCTGAGTGATAGTTTGGGGAAGAATCCTGATATCATGAATGATCTCCAGACTAAGCTTTCTCATCTAGCTCCCGAGGAAAGGCAGGAGTTTTCGGCATTACTGCAGGAGTACCCACAAGTGTTCCGTGCCACTCCAGGAAGAACCACTGTGTTGATGCATGATGTCGATGTTGGAGATGCAAAGCCAATTAAACTGCCTCCTTACCGTGTGAACCCAGTGAAAGTTCCTCTCATCCAGAAGGAGCTTGGCTACCTATTGGACCACAAAATGATTGAGCCCTGTCAGAGCGAGTGGAGTTCTGTCACTCTAGTCCCTAAGCCAGGTGGGTCACAGCGGCTTTGCATCGACTACAGACGTGTAAATCAGATAACCAAAACAGACACTTACCCTCTCCCTCGCGTGGAAGATTGCATAGACAAGATCGGAAAGGTTAAGTACATAAGTAAGTTTGATTTGCTAAAGGGATACTGGCAAGTACCTATGACTGAATGTGCTTGGGAGATCTCATGTTTTGTAACACTAGGAAAGACTTTTGCATGTTCTGTAATGCCATATGGTATGAAGAATGCACTAGCCACATTTCAGAAGCTCATGAATGTAGTAACAGAGGGTTTGGCAGGGTGTGTTGTTTATATTGATGATGTATTAATCTTCAGTGACAACTGGAAAGATCACCTATGCCATGTCAGTAAATTTCTTGAGCGTTTGGTTCAGGCTAATCTTGTAGCTAATTTATCAAAGTGTGAGTTTGGTCAAGCTAAAGTTCAGTACCTTGGGTACGTAATTGGTGATCGACACGTTGCACCACCAGCAGCTAAGGTTCAGGTTATAAGTGATCTTCCCAGACCTAAAAGTAGGAAAGAGCTACAAAGATTTTTGGGAATGGTAGGTTATTACAGGAGATTTGTTCTTAACTTTTCAATTCTTGTATCACCACTTACAGACCTACTGAAAAAGGGAGTTAAATTTGTCTGGACCGATAACTGTGAATCCTCTTTCAGTAAACTTAAAGCTATCCTATTAAGTTAGCCAGTGCTTGCTACTCCAAATTTTGCTAAGCCTTTTAAGATGGCTGTTGACGCAAGTGATACAGGAGCTGGGGCTGTTTTGCTCCAAGAGGATGATCAGGGTATTGAACACCCTGCATCTTATTACAGTAAGAAGTTCACTCCACCTGAAAAGAACTACTCAACTATTGAAAAAGAGCTTTTGGCCTTGATTTTGGGTTTACAGGATTTTTCATTTTATTTGTGTTCTGGTTTTGACCCAATAGTCATTTATACCGATCATAACCCACTGAAATTCCTTAGTAAGTTTAAAGATAAAAATCAGAGATTGACAAGATGGAGTCTACTTCTTCAGGAGTATTCATTAGACATACAACGTGTCAAGGGGAAAGAAAATGTTATTGCAGATTGCTTATCTAGACTTTAGACAGATTGTTTTAGACTAATAAGAAATTTACTTTGTAATTTTTTTTTTTTTTTTTTTTGTGGGGAGGTGTTACATAGCCTATGATTTCATCATCCTTTGTATAATTCTAACGTACAATATGCTGCATGTTTGATCACGATTCGCCTCGTGGCTTCCATAGTGACCAAGCTTCCGTGTTCTACTTCACTCCCCCCTTCTCCTCCCTTATAGTAGAGTAAATCATTCTTTCTGTTGTTCAGAGCAGGAGTGTCAACTCTTTGTCCCCTATGGCTTCATTTGCGCGTCCTTCTTACAAGTTGTATCAAGCTCTGCCGGCCCTTATATAAATGAGCTCAGTCTCTGCATTAATTGCCACTTAGATCTACCCCTCATTTTGTTCACATCTCTGTCCTCCCCTGTACAGTTGTTATTATTTCTGTGAGTGCTCAGGAAGTCTCCAACCATCTAGCTTCTGTGTAATTTGAGTATGAGTGTTGTTGCATTTTTTCTTGTGCTGTATGGCATAAGGTGATAGTTCGTGGGCCTGGTGAGGTTTTGTGGTTCATGTGGAGTTTTTGATGCCAGCCATTATTGATAATATTTTGTATCTGTAATAATATATCTTGCATTAACTGAGCATTATCCTGTTTTCTCATTTTATCAGGGCTGACTTAGATAAATTTACTCTTGCTAATTTCGTATTAATAGGGCTATTGCAGTTAACCATATATTTAACCTGTTTTTTGCCATTACATTATCCTTATGAGTCCTGAATGTTTAGTTGTTAGTTTGAACATTAAACTTTAACTTGTAATTTTACCTAACTCTTTTGTTTTGAACCTAGAACTTTGCGGGACAGTAGTGATTTTAGTATTCTCACTTGAAGTGTTCATTATCTCTCTCTGTTCCGTAACAATATATATATATATATATATATATATATATATATATATATATATATATATATATATATATATATATATATATATATATATATATATATATGTGTGTGTGTGTGTGTGTGTGATTTAGTTGTAGCAGTAGTAGCAGTAACTAGTGGTAGTAGTGGTAGTAGTAGTAGTTGTAGTAGTAGTAGTAGTAGTAGTAGTAGTAGTAGTAGCAGCAGCAGCGGCAGCAGCAGCAGCAGCAGTAGTAGTAGCAATTGTAGCTTTTCTAGCCAATCTCTGAATCACCATCTTCACTCATATATGTGTGTCCCACCACTCATCTGTCCATCCATCTCATCTTTGGTTCCCTCCACCTTGCACATATACTCCCCCTAGTCAATTTCATTATCCACCCCCCTCTCCCATATATCTCTACACTCCATTCTTGCATCATCCTCAGGTTTGCCCTTACCCCTCACATATACTTTTCTGGTCAGTCTCTTATTCCCCGTCCTCTCATATATCTCTCCAATCCATCCCTCCATCTCATCCCTGGTCTCTCCCTCCACCTCACTCATATATAAGCTTCTAGTCAGCCTCATTCCCCATCCTCTCGCATATCTCTCCACTCCATCCCTGTATCGCATCCTCAAGTTTCCCCTACCCCTCACATACACTCTCCTTGTCAGTCTCTCACTCTATCATTTTAGTTAATAAATCTACACTTTTTCGCACAGAGTAACAACCTCAAAGTGAACAAACACTGGGGAAATTCTCACTAACCCACCAATATTCTCCCTTCGATTGATTTGTGGGGATGAGGTTGGTATTAGTGGGGCAGGAAAAGAGGAAAGTATTGTGTGTGTGTGTGTGTGTGTGTGTGTGTGTCTGTGTGTGTGTGGAGAGAGAGAGAGAGAGAGAGAGAGAAGCGTAATCTCTCCCTCTCTGTCTGTTTGTCTGTCTGTCTTTCTGTCTGTCTCATATGGTCATATACATCCATCCATCCTTTCATACATACATACATATATATAGTCATTGATAGATTATACATAATAGATAGATGGATAATAGATTAAAAGCTAGATAGATAACTAAGTTCATTTTACATCTGAAGTGGGTTTAAATGAGACAAAAACTGCTTCTTCATAATTAAGCACATTTTCAATAAGTGATTCTAGTTAAATAATTTGAAAAACACATTATTTTATTATTGCAGTATAAAAAAAATATGATGGATTTCCTACTACTGTTTGCCTTCCTCTATACTCTATTGTGTATTATATTATTTTCACTTTAACTTGGCCTAAAATTGCCATCTCTCCATCTTGAATTATAAGCTGTTACAAGAGATTAACACTAGAATATGATGCCAGTCATGAAGAAGTGCTATGGAAGGAATGTAGAGTGTGAAAGAAACTACAAAATAACCAAAAAGTCTGGTCCAAATTAGAGTGAAACGAGTATAATTTGATTAATTGCTCATCATTACCAGACACATCATGGGTATGCGGCCATGTGATGTGTCCGGTTCTGAGAAGATGGACGCCCCTGCCCTGCACAGTCCCGGGTCACCCTTGGGCAAGGTGTAGCACCCGTTAGCCCAACAAAAATGTACTAGCTGCATGGTTACCATCGCCCCGGGAGGTACTACCATGGCAATGACGTGGTAGCTGGCCATGCACAACACTCCCAGGCGGGGAACTCAGCCACATTTACCAAGTAGACAAAGTCTGGGCTGACACTACTATTCGTACATATCTCCTATACACAGCTGGCCATGAACAACATTCCCAGGCGGGAAACACAGCCACATTTACCAAGTAGACAAAATCTGGGTGACACTACTACTCATACATATCCTATACACAGCTCATCCTCTTGGGGGTATGCCCCCTTCATTTTACCTGCACCTTGCCGTGTGGAAGGACTCTGTTCCCACCCTGGCTAGGAGCTGTCTGCCACATGAAGGTGTTGGTTTTTTTGTGATCGATGGGTCTGCTAGGCCACACAGACAGCATCAACATCTATACACCACTACCACTACTACTGAGAGGGGGAAGGAGGGAGGGAACGGGGAGTGGGGAAGGAAGGGAATGATGGTGTAATACGAGAGAAGTAAAAAAAAAAAAACGAGAGGCAGAATCTCATTCAGTAAGGTCAGCAAAAACTAACCTCTCTCTCTCTCTCTCTCTCTCTCTCTCTCTCTCTCTCTCTCTCTCTCTCTCAAACGACATGGCTTAACAGTTGCTCTTTGGCTAATTATTTTACCTACTCCCATGTTATCATTCCCTCGTATGTTATGTATATCTTTTAAATACTGTACCTTCATAATTTGCATTAATAAACTATAGAAGAAAACTGGGGTAGGCAGCCCCGCCCAGGGAAGTACTACCGCCAAGGTAACAGGAGACTCGAGGAATAGCCTGGATTCCATTTTCTCTGCCAGGTCTTGGTAGCTGGTTACACATCTTTCTGCCTCACACATCAGAGGGCATCAGGCTGCCTTCCATACATAACACACACATCCACATTATATCATATTGCCTTAAACCGGCTATCCTCTCTCCATAAAACACCGATCTTGTCATTACATATACACATTCCACAACATATCCCAGCTCACACACCCCCCTCATAAAAATAACCATGGCTGCTGCTGTACTGGGAAATAGTGCAGTGGTTTCTCGGATGACCACTACCGACAGGTTTGGGTCGTCTGCATAGGGCTCTCCCGGTCGTCATCAAGCTACCGTGCCACCTTCAGTATTGTGGCGCCCCAAAACTGCTCGTCAGTGAGTATAAAAGAAAATTTCTTCTACAATATTAGGGGACTTCAATCCAACATCAACTCTTTTCACAATTTCCTCCAGTTTGAATTCCCATAATTGTTATTTTTGACAGAGACTCAGGTAAGCTTCACCTCCGATTTAGCTAGATTAATTTTCCTGTTATATCTCGATTCAAAATTCCAGACCCAACGGAGCATGTTTCCTTGCTAAATAAGAAATTGCCGTGGAGGGGATTACTAAATTTAATTCTCCTTATTTCGACTATTCCATATACAAATTAAATTCTTTGGGTAAAATTTAGCATTTCTGTTGTGTTTCTTGTTCCCCTAATGCCCCTCAAGCACCAAGTTTATTTGACTGTATTCACAACTAAGTGTAATCAACATTAATACTGCATCAGAAATTACTATCCTGGGTGATTTTAATGTCCATGATGTTGGATGGCTCACTTATTCAGCCAGAGCTGACGACTCTGGTCTTGAATGTGAGCTATCTGCAGGCTTATTTAATCTCACCCACTTAGTCAATCAACCCGTGTACCAGACAACTCCAATCAAAATCTCCACCTATTGGACGTGTTTCAAACAACCAATTCAGATAATTATTATGTCGAAGTGAAGTCCCCCTTCAGATCCTCTGATCATTGTCTGATACAAGCCACCAGTTCAACACCTACCACGTCCTCCTGCTCTGAACCTCTTATGGTGTCTAAATGGCACTACAACAGGGCAGACTGGGAGGGTTTCCAAAATTTTTTCATGGAAGTTTCTTGGACCTCCTGTTTCTCTCAAGATGCAAACTCCACATTGGGCCACATACAGATTACATTAAAGTCGGCATGCAAACATTCATTCCCCATCAGAGTTAGAGAAAAAGATGTAATTCACCTGAATGGTTTGACCACAGTTGTGATAGAGTAATATAACAAGAAACAAGAGCCTATAACACTTAGGCCTACACAAGGACCAAAACTAAATGAGCCTGTACCTTTAAGAAGCCTTTATTATAGAAATATCAGAAACTGTGCCAAAACTATTATCAATCTTTCTAAATCAAATTTATTTTTCATAGACAAGCTAACAAACAACTAAACAACCCAAATGATAATAAAATATTCTAGTCTGCCCTTAATTCATTCAAATCTAACTTCACTACCATCTCTTCCATTCCACTGTTACAATCCCCCAGTGGAAATTTAGTAAGTGACCCATGCGGAAAAGTCAACCTTCTTCTTGATATTTTTTCAACAGTCATCCCTAAACACAGAAAGTCACAGTATTCCCGTACTTGATTTTAATACCCCTCAAATACCCCCTTTCAAGATTCACATAAGATACGTACAGGCTGTATTACAGAATCTCTCAGTATATAAAGCTACTGGTCCAGATGAAATTCCTTCAATTGTGCTGTACTTAAAAATTGCTCCCCAGTGTTGGTTCCTGTATTGGAAAAATTTTTCTGCTTATGCACCTTTACCTCAAGTTTTCCAGCCTCTTGGAAAGAAGCAAATACTGTATCCACCCTGTTCCTAAGAAGGGACCCACATCTGATCCAACAAACTATAGACCAATCGCTATAATTTCCGTTCTTTGTAAAGTTTTTGAGACACTAATAAACACATAGTCAAGCACCTAGAAATCAATAAATTAATCAATGATCGGCAGTATGGTTTTAAACAAGAACGTTCACTTGTAGACATTTTTTGCCTTCTTACCCATTAGATTAACAAAATAATAGATCAACATGGTGAAACACACACAATAGCATTTGGTTTTTCAAAAGCATTTACCAGAGTGTGGCAGCAGGTCATATTGTCTAACATGTCACACTGGGGCCTTGCCTCACTGGTTCCTCTAATTTCGTCTTAAATTCATTATAGAAAAATACTAGTATTGGTAGAAAAAAATTATTCCCAATTTCAGTCCATAATGCTGGCGTACCTCAGGGATCAGTTTTGGCCCCAACTCTCTTTCTCATTCATGTCAATGACCTCCTTATCTGTCACTCACAACCCAATACACTCTTATGCTGATGACTCGACACTTCATAGTTCTTTCACATTTAGTACCTCCTTTATACAATGATATCATAAATTCCCTAATAAACACAGCAATTTCTCTGAACCAGGACCTTTCTAAAAAATAATCAGTAGGTACAGACAGATCTAGTGTCATTTAATGCTCAGAAACCTAAATACATCAATTTCTCCAACAGAAAGAATCCGTCAGATTCCCACATAACTTTAAATGATGTCATTATTCCCATATCCACTACACTTGATGTCCTAGGTGTCAAACCAAACACCAACCTAAACGGGAGAGCTTATGTTAAATCCCTCCCTAAAAATGCTTCTAAAAAACTGGGACTCTGTACAGAGTTCGTGAATTCTTCACTGACGAGCAGTTGGCCACAATATACAAAAAGTCAAGTGCGTTCTTAGATTGAATACTGTTCGCCACTGTGGAGTGGATGTGGAGCAGTTGCAACGAGACAGTTGGACAAAGTTCAAATAAAGCTATTAGATTAATCAATAATCCTGCCATTACGGTGGATCTTCCTCCATTATCAGTACGTAGAGATGTTGAATCTTTAGCATTATTATACCGATATTTTTACCGCAACTCCTCTGAAGAACTTCCTTCAATTGTGCCTCCCCTCCACATTTTCCCTCGAAATACTCGGGCAGGTGGGAGAGCCCGTGAACTCACACTCTCTCCCCCGCAATGCAGAACCTCTGCTTATCAAAATACATTTATCCCCAGAACTACTACTCTCTGGAAATCACTTCGTGGGAGTTGCTTCCCACAAACATTTAATCCACTTTTATTTATATCCAGTTCTTATCTGTATTTTTTGAATGGAGGATGACTTTAGGCACACGCACTTGTTTTTTTATTTCCTTTGTTTTTTCTTCCTCCGTTCATTGTGTCATAAAAAATAAAAAGTATATATTAAATTGCCAACGAAAAGGTTTTACAGAATATCCACCAATACCGTTCTTTTTCTTCTCATTATCCACCATCATCACCACCACAGCCACCACTACCACCTTCATCATTCTCCTCTTCCTCCTCCCCATTATTTATCATCTCCATCATCATCTTAACCGTATGTCAGATGAGGAACTATCACCCTCAGTCAGTCTTTCCCTCTTTCTAAGGCCTCCAGCCATTTAAACTCTCTACCAGACAACCTGAAGAAGCAAGGGGGCTGTTGTTGTCTAGATTTCTCTGTCTATAATACCAGTCAATAATACCCACACCAGACCGCACCACCACACAGGACAATACGACACCAGTCAATAATAACCACACCACACCACACCACACCACCACACAGGATAATACCACACCAGTCGATGATAACCACACCACAACACAGGACAATACCACACCAGTCGATAATACCCACACCACACCACCACATAGGACAATGCCACACCAATCAATATTTCGACACCCCACCACAACACAGGATAATACCACACCAGTCACCAATAGCCACACCACACCACCACACAGGATAATACCACCCTAGTCAGTAGCAATCACACCACACCACACAGGATAATACCAAGCCAGTCAGTAACACCCACGCAACACCACACCACACAGGATAATGAGACATGGTATTTCACTCTATTAACAATATATCTGGCAAGAGAGAGAGAGAGAGAGAGAGAGAGAGAGAGACAGAGAGAGAGAGAGAGAGAATTATCTTTTTTTTTTTTTTTTTTTACCTTTTCATGTAATCCATATCACATCCAAGCGATTTTATTAAGCACAGGAGGGAAATTTTGAACAAGGGAGGGGGAGATGTAGCCCTCATTAATCCCTTCATATTGCTAGTCACGAAGAAGTGCTATGGGAGGGATGTAGAGCTGTAGCATTGTCTTATTCTGTCACTGAGCTACGTGAAATAAGCTGCAAAGGGACGAAAATCTGGGCCAAGCTAAGGTGAAAGGACTGTATTTGTCATTGTTTTTGTTGTTGATGGTTTCTTGTTATTGTTTTTGTTGTTGTTTGTTTCTTGTTTTTTACTTTGTTTTTGTAGTTGTTGTGGTGGTATTGTTGTTGTTGTTATTTGTTCTTGTTTATTTGTCATTCTTGTTGTTCTGTTATTGTTGTTTTTGTTGTTGTTGTTGTCGTTCTTGTTGAGGATAATGGAGCCGAGTTCTTGCTTACGACTGCCATACTGCGCGACGACCACTGGGGGCTTCACGACGACCTTTACCACTACTCACACTGCCGATGCTGGGGTCACCTCGAGTCGTACTGGTCGTCTTCGTTGTCGTTGTGGTCGTCTCCTCGGACGACCTCTTCAACCTGTAGATGCAGGATGGCTGGCAGTAACACTTGCCGTTTGCAACCTTGTAGCAGCAGGGATCAGGCCCACACGGAGGGGGGATTGCTGTGACTGTTGTGGGTTAGGAAGTAAAAACAAGAGTAGTAGTGATGATAACATTAGTAGTACTGATAATAAAAGTAGTAGTGATTAGGATAATAATAACAGCAGTATTGATAATGATAACAGAAATAGTGATAATAATGGTAGTTAGAATGATAATACTAGTAGTGGTAATCGTAATAATAATAGTAGTGATAATACTAATAGTAGTGATAATGATAGTAGTAGTGATAATGATAAAAGTATTAGTGATTATAATAGTAGAAGTGATGATATTAACAGTAATGGTAGCAACAGAAGTGATAATATTTTTAGTAGTAGTGACGAAAATAATAGTACAGTAGTACTGATAGAAGTAGTGATTTTAATAATAGTTATAATGATAACAATAGTAGTAATGATGATAACATTAATAGTAGTAGTGACAATAATAACAGTAGTAGTGATAATGATAATAGTAGCGATAATAGTAGTAATAATAATAATAGAAAGGATAATAGTAGCAGTGAAGATGATAATAGTAGTAATGATAATAATAATAGTACTAGTGACAAAAATAATAGAACTGGTGATAATAATAGTAGTGATGATAGTAGTAGTGATAATGATAATAGTAGTAGTGATAATGATAGTAGTGATAGTGACAATGATAATAATAATTATAATAGTAATAATAATAACAACAGCAATGATAATAATAATGATAATACTAGCAGTAATAATAATAATGATGATAACATCAATAATAACAAGCCTTTACCAAAGACGTATCCTCATCATGCGGTAAAGAATATGTAGAAATGCACTAATAGTTATGCCAATTTCATATATATATATATATATATATATATATATATATATATATATATATATATATATATATATATATATATTTATATATATATATATATATATACCACCTATATTTTTATTTATATATATATATATATATATATATATATATATACCAGGTATATGTTTATATATATATATATATATATATATATATATATATATATATATATATATATATATATAATAAATAATGTATAATGTATGTATGTATGTATGTATAGGGGCATAAACTAGGACTCGTACACTATTTTTACCTGTCCCAGCCCCGGAGGAGCTTGGAGATTGGTAGGCTATTATTTTTACTCTGTTTGTTTGACCCTCTGTCTGTCTGTCAACAACTTTACGTGAAAACTAGAGATCCGATTTTGACTAAAATCACAGGGATGAGGGGCTTCGACTTTCTGAAGACCTGATTACATTTTGGCCCAGAATGGGCCCAGACCCAGGCTGTGGACACCCCCCCCCAAAAAAAAAAAAAAAATCCCATAACCGTTTTCAAATTCGTCACATCGACTTGGAACCAAAACCTAAAGGTGCATCGTCAATTATCACCCGATTTACTCCAAATTTGGTGACATCTTTGACTAGATATCCTGTTGTGTTTACACGCCAGCACTAAAATGACTGCCGGACACAGGTTTGCTGTGCCTTGGTACCGCTTCTTGTTCTTTAAGACGTTAAGATGTTCCAGCAAGTAGTTTCCGAGATACAGCTATTTACAGATTAGTTTCCATGTTTTGATATAGCTCGTAAAATATTTAAAATGTGAAAGTTTCATACATAAGGACATAAATCACGGTTTATACTCTATTTTTCTGTAAGCTATGAAGAGAATCCAGCAAGAAGTTTGCAGAATATAACACTAGAAAGCGCTGGAAGAGCGCATACCTCCGCCAATACCATTGCCATTAAGAAGGATACAGATCCGTATGAGTGGGTATAGGATCCGGATGCCCCCCCATATTTAATCAGTTCGTTTTTGGTCCATGGCCCATCTTTCCATAAAATTTCGTTGAAATTCATTGCGAACTTTTGGAGATATTGTGCGGGATACTCCGGATCCGGATCCGCCCCCAAATTTAATCATTCTTCCTTGGCCCATGGCCCACCCTTCCACAAAATTTAATCAAATTTAATCTGTCTGTCTGCAAACAGACAGACAGACAAACCAACCAACCAACGCGGGGTAAAACATAACCTCCTTGGTGGAGGTAACAAGACAGATTTTTCCTTATATTGTCATAGCTCGTGAAGTACAGACAATATGGCAATTTTACCTATACGGGCATCAACTACGACACATACTCTATCTTTCTGTGTGATAGGAAGCCAATCCACCTGGTAGTTTACGAGATACAGGCCCGGACGGAAAGACGGACGGACAGGGGCGATTCCTATATCCCCACCATATGGAATAATGGTGAGGATAATAATAGTGATAATAATCATCATCATCATCATCATCATCATCATCATCATAATATTAAAAATAATAATGATAATAGTAGCAGTAGTAGTAATCATATTACTGCTACTGCTACTACTACCACTACCACTACTACTACTGCTACTACTACTACTACTACTGCTACTACTACTAGTACTACTACTACTACTCCTAATAATAATAATAATAATAATAATAATAACAGTAGTAGTAGTAATAGTAAAGTAAAAATGCAGCGAAACAGTCATATATAAGAACAAAAATGTCACTGACAAAATAAAAGTTATATAAAATGCAGCGAAAGTCATATCTAAGAACAAAAATGTCACTGACAAAACAAAGAAATGTGTGTGTGTGTGTGTGTGTGTGTGTGTGTGTGTGTGTGTGTAAATCCATGAAAAAAACAACATTATACATAGCGAGTATTATCGTTCTTAGTGGCATAGTAGGTTTCATAACGGCTCTTCTTTAGCGATGTAGCCTATTATTATTATTATTTTTGCATAAAGCATCTCTGAACTATTGAGCGTTTTTTTTATATTGTTTAATATTGAAATTGTCTGCTCTAAAGGAAGAGCATATCAGTGTGCAATGATGAGAATAAACCGCTGAGGAAAATGTGCAACGAAATCTCGGTTTAAAATTCCATATCGACATTCGGTACTTTGCATTTATTAAACACGAGAGGATATCGATTTGCTGACAGAATGAATCACTAGTGTAGAGGTATAATGAAATTTCAAAGGAGTCTAACATCACGACTCTCAAAAAAAAAAAAAAAAAAAAAAAATCATAAATTACCGTACCTGAACTCAAAGCAGGAAGAACAGCCAGTATAACGCAGAGCAGAGCAAAAGGAGCCATGGCGTTCACCAACCTTGGTGTCAGGGTCCACACTGAATTCCCACATTCCCGACCCAGTCCCACAGTGACGGCTGGCCCAGCAGCCACAAGTGTGGTGAGGGGGCGGAGCTAGTGACGTCATAAAAACTAGCCAATCAGGAAACAGATGGAACTGTCATATACTGCTATATAGAGAATTATTGTTATTGTTTGTTCGGTGTTAATTAAAAGGTCAGATATAATACAAAAATTCCTCACCTTTATAAAGTTTTAGGAAGTGTTTAGTCTACTAATAAACCTTAACGAGTCCCAAAGAAAACAGTCATTTTCAGAATGTGTTACTACAGAGCTCAATGGGGGTGAAGACACCTCTCTTTATACACCGAAAAATTAGCCCCTTATATTGAAAATTGTGTATATTATGAAGAGGCAGCAGTTTGTGCCCCACTTGGACCCCATTCACGTATGAGAAGTGTGTGTGTGTGTGTGTGTAGATTTAAGGGGGTGTTATGAACGTGTGTGTGTGTGTATTGTGCCAGGTGAGAGAGAGGGAGGGATGGGAGGAAAATTAACATCATTCCTCCATGACCTTTTCCCGTTACATCCCCCCCCCCCCTTTTGCAGCTCTCTATCCAAGTTAAAGTGAAAAGAATACATATATGATAAAGGTGGAGGTAGAGACCAATAATCATTCTTTGCTTTTATCCTCTTCCTCCTCATCATCGTCACCATTATCATCATCTTTATCATCATCCTCATCATCACAACCATTATCATTATCATCACCAACATCCTCCTCCTCATCACCATCATCATCATCACAACTACATCTTCCACAGGGACGAATTCTGTATTGGACCCGCCAGCCAGCCTGACCCAACAGACGGCACCCCCATCCCCCCCCCAACCAGCGGAACTAGACCTGCCCCCATCATGAGACGGTTCAGGATCACGGTATTGACACTCCTAGCCTACAGAGGGAACGAAATGGCGTCAGCGGGAACAGAGCTGTTCCGAACGTCAAACTGCTACTACTACTACTGCTGCTGCTGCTACTACTACTACTATTACTGCTACTACTACTACTACTACTACTACCATTTTACAGTAGGAATTGAATGAAGCAAGTCGTAACACTGCAAAATAAACGATAATGAAGTGTGTCAATTGTGAGGAGAGTAAGTATTGGTGGAATTCAGAGACAAGCACTTAACTCCACACACACCTTGCTTATTACGATAGATAGATGGATGGATGAGTAGATGGATAAGTATTTGTAGATATGTAGGTGGATAGATGGACGGATGGATAGATACACAGAGATGGATAGATAAATATACAGTAGATAGATGGATGGATAGATAGATAAATATAAAAATGGATTGAAGGATACGCAGATCTTGAATTTGGTTCTTTTTTTTTTGTTGGAAGGAATGGTTTACTGGTTCTTTGTTCCCTGAAAAAAGAAAAATAATAGAAGTTGAGGTTGAATGAAAAACAAAAATGATATTGAGAGTACGTTTGTAGATAGACAGATGGATAAATAGATATAAATATGGATATATAGATAATTTGACAGATAGATAAAGGTATACTTGATGAAAATTTACATACATAGGTATCAAGACTGATACATCGGTATACAGGGAGACAGATGGATAGATAAGCAGACAGAAAGATATAAACAGACACAGATAGATGAAAAGATAGATAAACAGACAGACAGACAGGTAGATAAACAGGCAAATAGATAAAGGTAAACATTTAATAATTTCATTGTCTTTGCTAATAATAAAAATAACATATCACAAACCAAAAATAAAAGACTATGAATAGCAAATTATTATAACTGATTTAAAAAAGGAAATTTATGGATGGCAAAATAATTTAATCTTTTTCGAAATTCAGTTTGTTTACCTTTTTGGTCAGGTGATTCCAGGTAACACTCGTGTCTCCTTAACACCTCTTCCTGGGTGATTTGTATTGCATATTGCACCACTATTTTTTCTTCTACTTATATATATCGTTTTCATATCCATATACTTTGCATCAAGAATATATAAAAGAGGATATGGATATTACATATCCAGAATAATTTGCCACAGGAGGGGTGTTGCTAGTCTTGAAGGCAACTGGATGGTAGTGTGTGGGTTTGGGTTGTGTAGGGTACGTTTACGTGTGTGTGTGTGTGTGTGTGTGTGTGTGTGTGTGTGTGTGTGTGTGTGTGTGTGTGTGTGTGTGTGTGTAATTATTGATTGTTTTCGATTTCGGGGTGACGATGAGTGAATAATAAGAATAAGTGAAGCATGGAAGTGAAAAAGTTACTACATGACAGTATTGTGATACCAACTCCAACGTATGGAAGTGAAGCTTGGACGTTGTTGGAAGGACACAAGTCAAGAGTGAGAGCAGTGGAAATGAGTTATTTAAGAGGAGCCTGTGGAGTCACATGGAGAGACAGGCTGACGAATGAGGATATAAAGGAGCATTGTGGTGTGGATGTGGATGTGATAGGAAGCGTTATGAGGAACACACTGAGGTGGTTTGGCCATGTGGAGAGGATACAGGGTGAGAGACTGACGAAGAGAGTGTATGTGAGTGAGGTGGAGGGGGGAAGAGGGAGGGAGAGGCCGAGGATGAGATGGAGGGATGGGGTGGAGAGGTATATGAGAAAGGGGGGTGTGAGTTGGGTGCAGGGCAGTGAAATGGCGGGGGACAGGGCGACGTGGAGGCGATTTGTTTGTGGCCACCCTAAACAGAATTGAGGCGTCTGGCAAAAGATAGATAGATAGATAGATAGATAGATAGATGAGTTCTGGACAAAAGTGGAAGAGTGCATGGAAATGTTTGAAAGGAATGAAAGAGTGTTTTTTATTGGAGATATCAATGGAAAAGTAGGGAATGTGAAGGTGGATGGAGTAGTTGGTGAGTGGGGTGTGCCTGCAGATGTGGATGAGAATGGCAGTGCTCTAATGGACATTTGTGCCAGGAGGGGTTGGTGATAGCCAATTCCCTCTTCAGGCACAAAATGATCCACAGGTATACGTATTGAGTGATGAGAAGGGTGGGTGGTGATCTGACTCAATGGAAGGCAAAGGATGATTATGTGAGTGTGTATGAGAGAATGAGGCGTCAGGTAATGGATACAAGAGCATATAGAGGTTGGGGGTGTGGACTTTCTGACCACCACTTGTTAGTGGTGAAAGTCAAGGTTGAAATGAAGTGGAGAAACAGAAAAAAAAGAGGGACAGGAGGAAGTAGTTCTTACAAGAAGGGTAGAAAGGTTACAAGAGGATGGAAAAAAGGCAGATTATAAGAAAGAAGTGGAGGAGTCATTGGGTATACATGATTTTGGATCAGATAGGGGACGTGGAAGGTGTGTGCAAGATGTTCATTTACAGAGGAAATCTTTCCAGCATGTGAGGTGGTGAGTGGGGTGATGAGAAGACGAAAGGGGGTGCAAGAAACACCATGGTGAAATGAAGAGGTGAGTCAAGCTGTGACACAAAAGAGGAAAACATGTAGTGAGTGAATGTGGAATAGGCGTGTGGAAGAAGTTGAGAGACAGAAGAGAGCATTATATGTAGAGAGGAAGAGAGAGGTGAAATGAATAGTAAGAGATAGTAATAAGAGAGTGGATGGGGAATTTGGAAGGAATTTGAGTGCAAAGTGGAAGGAATGTAAGAAAAAGTTCTGGAGAGAGGTACAGAGAGTTAGACAGGGAGTTAAAGAAGTTTGTTGGAGGGTAAGAGATAAAAAATGGTAGATTACTATAGTCTGTTTGATTGACCTTTGCAACTGAGATGTATGCAGCAAGTAGGGTGTGTTTGATACGCAGCTGCTGATTGGCTGCTGCTGATGTCATTGAAGTACTGTAAGTGCGGGCATGTATTGTTGTGCAACATGCGGACGTAGGTGTACACCATGGGTGGATTTTATAGCGCAACATGCAGAAGTAGGTGTACACAGTGTGTGGATTAGTGCAACATGAGGACGTCGTTGTACACGATGGGTGAATAATTTGTTTCAAACGTCACTCATCGTTTTAAGAAACTTTACAATCAACTTTAATTTTCTTCAATAACAGTAAGCTTTTAAAGCTAATTTAGACCTCTTCAGCTTCAGAAATTAGTTCATATTTAATCTGGCAGCTTGTACTGAAGGCAGTTTAAAATTATAAATATATGAGTTAAAATAAGAATAGGTGTAGATTTATATCATTGGCATCCAATCGGCAGCCACTACTCAAACACACACTACTCGGCCCATGCATCTCAGCTACACAGATCAATCAAATAGACTATAGTGGCGATGGGAGAAAAAGTGAGCAGATGGAGAGAACACTTTATGGAACTGTTGAACATAGAGTATGAAAGTAATGAGAATATAAGCGGCTGGGGAATGGCTGGGAGAAAGAGGGATGTGAGAAGAAATGAAGATATCCGTAGAATGAAGTTGTGGAGGCAATGAATAAAGTCAAAATGGGGAAAGCCCCAGGAAATGATGGAGTTATGGTGAAATGCTGAAGCATGGGGGAGAGATGGTAGTAGCATGGATATGAAAGATATGCAGATTGGTCTGGGAGGCAGGTAATGTCTCGGAGGACTGGTAGTCAAGTATCATTATCCACCTGTACGAAGGAAAACGGGAAAAAGAAGTGTGTGGTAATCATAGTGGCATTTATCTTCTTAGTGTAATAGGAAAAGTATATGATAGGATAATTATTGACATAGTTAGGGAAATAACAGGGGAATAAGTTGAAGAAGAACGGAGATTTTAGGAAGGGAAGAGGTTGTGTAGATCAGATATTCATTCTGAGGTCTTTAGATGAATGTTTATAGAAAAGGGAAAGAAGTTATATGGGGCCTTCATGGATTTGGAGAAAGCATATGACAGGGTGGAAAGACAAGGATTGTGGAAAGTACAGTATTAAGAAAACATTAAGTAAATAGGAAGTTGCTGAATGCCGTGAAGAGTATTTATGAGGGTGCTAAGGCTGCAGTGCATGTGGACAGTGAGCTGAGTGAATTTTTCTATTTGAAAGTTGAACTGAAACAGGGATGTGTCATGTCTCCATTGTTGTTCAATCTGTATATGGATGGCGTTATAAAAGAGAAACAAGGTTAGACAGTGGATGTTGTAGCTGCCCTAATGAGAGAGGGCAATGTGTGGAAACTCCTGTTGTTGTTTGCAGATGATACTGTGTTGTTAACTGAAGACGCAAGGGAGCTGCAAGGCTTGGTGAATGAGTCTGGAAGAATGTGTGGGAAATGGAATCGAAAGGTGAATATGTAGGGAAGAGTAAAATGATGGTCTTTGAGAGATGTGAAGTCAGTGAATGTAAAGTGAGATTGTATGAGGAGGAATTGGAAAATGTGAGTGCATTTAAGTACTTGGGTAGTGTGATGAGTAAGTATGGAAGTTTAGAGGGTGAAGTACTTGAAAGGGTGCAGCTAGGTAGAAAAGACTGCTGGTTCTTTGAAAACAGTGATAAGAAACAAGGAAGTGAGCATGGGAGTGAAAAAGTTACTGCATGACAGTATTATGATACCAACCTTTACGTATGGCAGTGAAGCATGGACCTTGTTGGAGGGACACAAGGGTGAGAGCAGTGAAAGTGAGTTATTTGAGAGAAGCATGTAGAGTCACGTGGAGAGACAGACTGGCAAATGAAATGAAGTAACGTTGTGGTGTGGATGTAGGTGTCATAAGAAGCTTTAAGAGAAACACACTGAGGTGGTTTGGTCTTGTGGAGAGGATGAAGAGTAAGAGACTTACAAGGAGAGTGTATGTGAGTGAGGTGGAGGGGGGGGGGAGAGGGAGGGGAAGGCTGATGATGAAATGAAGGAATGGAGTGAAGAGGTAAATGAGAGACAGGGGTGTGACCTGGAAGAATGGCAGTGAAACAGCGTTGGACAGGGCGAAATGGAGGTGATTTGTTTGTACCCACCCCTTACGGGATTAAGGCGTCTGGCAATAGACAGATAAACAGATTATTATTAATATCCTTATTATTATTATTATTATTATTATTATTATTATTGTGGATAATATATTATTATTATTATTATTATTATTATTATTATAATTATTATTATGATTATAATAATAATCATAATAATAATAATAATAATAATAATAATTATTATTATTATTATTATTATTATTATTATCATTCTTATCATTATTGTTGTTGTTGTTGC
The DNA here is from genome assembly GCF_032717465.1 of Coenobita brevimanus. Taxonomy (NCBI): domain Eukaryota; kingdom Metazoa; phylum Arthropoda; class Malacostraca; order Decapoda; family Coenobitidae; genus Coenobita; species Coenobita brevimanus. The sequence goes on along the minus strand of NC_137027.1, from coordinate 22,648,951 downwards.
TGGCATCATCATCATCATCATCATTCTTTTAGTCCTTCCTTCGTTCTCCCTCCTTCCAACCACATCGCAGGAATATATGTGCTTTCGTTATTGACCACATGACCTGCGTCGCGTCGTAAGCCCGTCCGAGGCAGCTTATTCGTGACTAGGGCGAGTTTAGGAAGGTCCTGAGCCGAACTCGTGCCTGGACGGAAGTGTAAATTTACCCATCCTTCCTCCTCCTCCTCATCCTCCCCTCTTCTTCTTCTTCATATCCTTATTCTTCTAAATCATCGTCGTCTTCTGAGTGGTCTGGTAGTCTGGCATCCCCTCCACATACTTCATCCCTATGAAAGAACAAGACAACTGACACCTTTGATAGCCGCACCCAACCCCCCAATAAAGGAAAAAAAGTAATTTGGAAAGGAAAACGATCAGTGACACTTTCGATAGCCGCACCCAACCCTGAAATAAGGGGAAAGATGTAATTATTTACTTGTCCTCATGAGGATGGCCTTCAAGATCTCACTCTGCCTCAAACCTTGTCGGGGTGATCGTCTACCAGTATATAATATTTCGTGTTCCTAAATTAAAGACAATGACCATGCATAAAGGATTTGGTCAAGCTCCCTCCCCCCCTTTGGGGGTCTCACGCTGCTTAAAATGTGGCCCAAGTAATGGTTTATCATTTTGGAGATTATCATCCTCATGTAAAAACTCCCACTCCTACCCGGGGGCTGAATCTCACCCATAGGGGAGGTCATGAGGGGTCCCATCTGCCTAATATGTGGCCTGGATAAACACCTAACAATCTGCAGACTGAAATGAACAGATCTTGAATTTGGCTCTCTGTTGTATTTTTTTTTCTCTTGTAAGGAACTGTTTGCGATCTCCTGGCCTTTGGTTCTTAACAAAATAAATAAATAAATAAATAAATATAACGTGTTCATACTTTGTAAACTGTGGCCAAGTTTAATTTCGTTGGAAGCCCCGAAGCCTGCCCCCTCCCCCGTGAGGTGCGACCCTCAGTGGTTTCACCCTTCCCAAAACCTTGCTGGAGTGAACATCTATAACCGAGTCAGATTTCATGCCCTTTGGTTAAAAACATTGGCTGTGCATAGCGACTTTGTCCGACACCAGCAGCGGCCGTCAGAAATAAGGCTGGGGTCAGAGGTCAAGGGTTGGCTCAGGTATATGAGGACCTGAGACGCAGTTGTGGCGGAAGTGGGGAAGAGAGAGAGAGAGAGAGAGAGAGAGAGAGAGAGAGAGAGAGAGAGAGAGAGAATTCTCACATGAACAGACAAGAGTGCAGTTTGAGAAATATTAGAAGCAAAAGGGATATAATACCATTTTTCCACGTACCGGTCCGTCTGCAGGATTCAGGGTGTTCGTCCCCCTTGTTCCTTTACACCCAAGCCTTCTAGGCAGCTACATTATTGCTGTGCTCACGCTGTCTGCCTGTCTGTTACTCGAGGCTGTTCCTGTCTTCGCTGCCAATCCTCAAGACTTCAGTGACGGTCAAGCAGGTCCCGTTGCAAGGTCCGGTGGTTCAGTTACTACCCTTGTGTCCCTGTGATAGATTCCATTGCTTTGTGCCCGATGGGCGTGGGAGGGATGTCAGGGATGTGGCATGTACAGGCGGTGCAGCAAGTCCTGTCCACCCTCCCTCTCTTCTCCATCCTCCCCTTCCTCCCCCTCTTCCCATTCCTCCCCCTCTTCCCCCTCCCTCCCTCCCACCAAACGCCCCGGTAGCTTCTCACTGAGGTTTCGGAACGCTCTCAAGTTCGCCTGTCTTCACTCTGGCACGCCTTACCACGAGTGCCTGCAGGTGGCTTTTTAGTTGCACTCATGGCAAGGGATCCATCCACTCAGCTGCACTGATGACAAGGGATCCATCCATTCAGCTGCACTGATGGCAACGGACCAATCCACTCAGCGGCAATGATGGCGAGTGATCCATCCACTCAGATGCACTGATGGCATGGGATCCATCCAGTCAGCTGCACTGATGGCAAGGGATCCATCCACTCAGCTGCACTGATGGCAAGGGATCCATCCACTCAGCTGCACTGATGGCAAGGGATCCATCCACTCAGCTGCACTGATGGCAAGGGATCCATCCACTCAGCTGTGTAACATGGAGTTGTCTCCACAGCGGACATGTGATTTACGGCCGCCATATTGAAATACCTACACTCATCACCTCCACCGTAGTAGTGGCTGCTTTCTCTGGCAGAATGCTTCTTCTTTGTATATATATATGTATCAGAACACAAGCATATATCTCTATATCTATACCTATTTATCTGTCTACGTATTATATATATACTGTATATACTATATATATATATATATATATATATATATATATATATATATATATATATATATATATATATATATATATATATATATATTATATATATATATATATATATATATATATATATATATATATATATATATATATATTTACACATCTATATACATATATATAATATACAACGATTTTTTCCGCCTGTCTCTAAGGATTATACGGGGTACATTTAGCCAAGAGTACGAATAAGGCAGCGCTATACGTTGCTGCAATACCGAACATACCTTTTTTTTTCCTTTATGACTGACTTAACCAAATGTGCTTATTTATGATAAAGATAAAATTGAAGTTGATGTTAAGAGCATAGAATTATATAAAAATAATGTATATGTCACCATCATAAAGTATGGAAACACATTATATACAGTAAAACAAGTGTCATGATCTACTAGTTATTAACAGTATTACCACCACATATCTTTGAATACAGAAACATACTTCTATAATTATTTCCTTAATGATTTTTAAATACAATAATCCTTTCCATCTGCTGTATTACTTTAGTACCAATAGCTTCCCCTGTGATAAAGTCCTTAATGTGATGTGCCCTGATAATTCTGTAGGACTGTGATACCAGCTTTATTAATGTGATGTGCCCTAATAACACTGTAGCACTGTGATACCAGCTTTATTAATGTGATGTGCCCTAATAACACTGTAGCACTGTGATACCAGCTTTATTAATGTGATGTGCCCTAATAACACTGTAGCACTGTGATACCAGCTTTATTAATGTGATGTGCCCTAATAACACTGTAGCACTGTGATACCAGCTTTATCAATGTGATGTGCCCTAATAACACTGTAGCACTGTGATACCAGCTTTAGAAATTTGTGATCACGATTGCCCTCAGTGGCGGTGTCAAACGTATGGGTGTTTAGACAATCAAGTATTCTCTGTATCGCAACACTGTGTGAGATGCGTAACACAGCTGTGGAAGTAACGAGTGGCAGAGGCTGATGTTTGAAGATTTTTTACTTGTTCTTTTGCAAAATTTCAAAGCATTTCTCAGTTTCATAAAAGATTTGCCTACACTTGCACCGGGGAGGCCTTCTCTGTCTGTCCTGTCAATAAAAGTGCTCCTGTAACTATTGCCTTTGGATGCTGATACCAGTGCCTCTTGACAAGGCGTTAATTTTGCCTTTATAAGTATAATAAATGAGTGACATCGAAACCATAGCGATGTTTTCATTGGCCCTTTGACAGACTTAGATGCAGGAAATTTCCAAACGGGCATAAACAATCAAACATGAAAGATAGGGTAGCTTTTTTTCTTTTTATTTATGAGCTTGGCGGGAAAGGTAAAATGAAATTATATATGAATTTTTCGTTCCATCCTGCGTATTAGTGTTAAGACAGAGGAGGAAATGGAGCTGCTATAAATGTATGGCGCTTATATCAATGTGAGTTTCATGATCCTGCCCCACTCCTGTAGTACTGAATAATCCTTGCAGGAGGCTCTATTGCTGTATTACATATCTCCTCTCTCTTTCTTTTTTTCTCTCTCTCATTTGGTTTTACTTATTTTTCTTCTTCCTCTTCTTTTTTTTTCTCTGTCTATCTGTCCAGCTGTCTATCTACTTCTTGTCTCTATCTATCTATTCACCTATCTATCTATATCTCAGTCTGTCAATAGGTGAATTTGTTTTTATCTATTTGTCCAGTATATCTATCAACATAACTATCTATATCTATCTGTCTGCCCGTCTGTCTGTATATATGTATGTATTTATCCATGTATGTAGGCTATGTATCTATCTATCTATATCTCTCAATCTACACGTACGTTATTCTGTATCTACAGTATATTTATCTGATTATCTATCTACTTATTTATGTGTTTGTATTTCTCTCTCTCTCTCACACACACACACACACACACACACACACACACACACACACACACATACATAGAAAATCATTGCCCTACCCAGTATCCCTGTCTCTCTCTTCGGGAATCCCACACAATCACCCGCCCCCTCCCTCTCCCCAAAGCTCACACCCTTCTTCCCTATCTCAGCTCTGTCTCAGCTCACCCACGGTCCTGGCAGCACTATGAAGCCTCTTTCCTAGCACGCCTCCTAGCACTGCCCCTAGCGCTGGGTTTCATCACAATTGAACCCCCTTGCCACAGGTTCAAGTGCTACGAGGAAGATGAATGGAATGGTTGCAAGTTGAACAGGGAATGTGCAGGCGGAGCTAGGCCAGAGGGGCATGTTGCACGGTATATTCGCAGCTATTCTCACCCTAGCAGTGATCAGCGGACTTATTCTCACCCTAGCAATGATCAACCAAGCTATTCTCATCCTAGCAGTGTTCATTCTAGCAATTCTCTGCCAATTCATCCTCATCCTTCCCAATCTCAACCAGGCAATCTCCACCCTGCCTACCCACACCCTTCCTATTCTCAGCCTAGCCATTCTCAACGTTATCCTAGAGTGGGTAATGTTTTGCACGCTAGGAATGGGCGATAGTGAATTAATATTAACTTGAAAAAGAATATGATGGTGCTAGGAAGAGAGGAAGAGAAGAAAGAGGGAGAATATGATGACGAAGAAGAAGAAGAAGAAGGAAGAGGAAGAGGAGAAAGGAGAAGAAGAGGGAAGAAGAAGAAGAAGAAAAAGGAAGAGGAGGAGAAAGAGGGAAATGAAGATGACGGAGAAGAAGAAGAAGAAAAAGAAGAAGAAGGAAGAGGAGGAGGAGGAGGAGGAGGAGGAGGAGGAAGAAGAAGAAGAAGAAGAAGAAGGAAGAGGTGGGGGAGGAAGAAGAAAAAAACAGTGAAGGAAAGAACGAGAAGGAAGAATAAGAAAGCCATCACCATCATCATCATCATCATCGTCATCATCATCATCATCATCATCAAAACAAAAAAAATCGAACACGTCATCGTAATGAAAGGGTTACACAATGGACTTACGGTGCTATAAATACGAAAAATAATTAAAAATAAACAAATAGTGAAAGGAATATATTATGCAGTAATGTTCGTTTCATAAATTACCGTTGAGTGTTTCAGAGTGCTAAACTGGAGAGAGAGAGAGAGAGAGAGGATGGGCGAGGATTATTGGTGAAGAGAAAGAGAAAAGAGAATGTGTGTGTGTGTGTGTGTGTGTGTGTGTGTGTGTGTGTGTGTGTGTGTGTGTGTGTGTGTGTGTGTGTGTGTGTGTGTGTGTATGTGTGTGTGTGTGTGTTTTAAGTTCAGACAGTCATGGAAAGTGTACATGTAACAGAGAGACACAAAAGCATGGAACAGAGGAGGTGAAATATTGAGTGACTCTTTATCTCGTGTTATATATACCTTGAAAGACGACGAGCAATATTGGTAATAATAATAATAATGATAATAATAATAATAATAATAATAATAATAATAGTAGTAGTAGTAGTAGTAACAGTAGTAGTAGTAATAATAATGACAACCAAAAATATTCCAGTAAGTTTTTTTTTTAACTATCATTATTATTATTACTATCATTTTTATTATTATTATTATTATTATTATTATTATTATTATTATTATTATTATTGTAGAATATGGTAGGTAGGGGCGATCACCATCCACTCACTCGATGTAGTGCTGCTCTCAGGTGTCTGCCCATTCCTCTTCTCCATTCTTCCTTCCATTCATCCTCTTCAGTTTCTCATTCCTTCATTCTTTCCTCGTCCTTCTGCTTCCGGGTGACTTTACGCTCTCTCTTCCATCTTTCTTTCCTTCGTTCTTTCCTTTCCTTCTGCCTGTGGGTGACTACACTGAGTGACAAGCCTAATGGTTTCCTGTACACCAGGAAACCATTTACTACGCTGGGTGGTAACTGTATGGCCAAATTTTGGCGCCTGGTGGTTTAGCGGATAATTACGGCTCTCCAATCGGATTGAGCCGGTGAAGGTTTATATCCAAGGGATGATTGGGGTTTATTGCTTACGTAATGCCACTCATGGTTGAGTTCGGCTGGTCACTCTCATCTTAAATGTCAAGACCAATTTGCCTAGCCCCGGACTTCTACGCTCCTCATGGGGCAATGTAGGATTTGATAATGGATGGATGGATGGATTACTGTAGATAATGTCTAATATATCATACACAGTTTCTAATTTATTGTTAATATAATGCATCTATTATTATAGTTAGGTAATAAACCAGTCATACCATTTACAATAATAATAATAATAATAATAATTGTTATTATTATTATTATTATTATCATTATTATTATTATTAGTTGACTGAAATACATATTGTGTAATATACCAATTAATTAGATCCCATTTCAGTTTCCATGCCTTTTTCGTTATTATTATTATTGTTATTATTATTATTATTGTCTTTTATATATATATATATATATATATATATATATATATATATATATATATATATATATATATATATATATATATATATATATATATATATATATATATATTGCAACATACTGATTGTATCACATACTGATATTTTTATCGTAGTATTTATAGTATTAAAAAAAAAAATTCAGTAATTGATACTCTAATTCACTACGTCTCTAACACCTTCTCCTAAGCGACTTATTTGGCTTACTACACCTTACTGTCCTCTTGTGTCTTACACAAAGCCAGGAAGATATCGCCATGCTCTGCATAAGTAACGTACAAAAGGATATATATTAATCAGATGTATCCAAAAATAAATCGCAAAGGAAGAGGTGTTAGGGAGATTCCTTACACGCCAAGAATACGAGCCCAGGACATGAGAAAGTAGGAAAGAGAAATGTGAGAAAGTGAGATAAGAAAGTGAGATAGTGAGACAGAGAAAATCGACTGACGGTGAAAAAAATACAATCGCTATCTCACGTCCTGGAAGTCTCTCTCTCTCTCTCTCTCTCTCTCTCTCTCTCTCTCTCTCTCTCTCTCCGAGGTGAATAAGTGGTAATAACTGCATATTTTTGTGCGTGTCAAGTCGAGAGAGAGAGAGAGGATAGTGTGAGTGTATGTATATGTGTGTGTGTGTGTGTGTGTGTGTGTGTGTGTGTGTGTGTGTGTGTGTGTGTGTGTGTGTGTGTGTGTGTGTGTGTGTGTGTGTGTGTGTGTGTGATGTACGTGCCATGTGTAAGCATGTATAAAGGGGAAGAATGAAAGTATGTATGTGCGGAGATGTGTGTGTGTGTGTGTGTGTGTGTGTGTGTGTGTGTGTGTGTGTGTGTGTGTGTGTGTGTGTGTGATGTACGTGCCTTGTGTTGGAATGTATTATGGAGGAGAATGAAAGTATGTATGTACGGAGGTATGTGTGTGTGTGTGTGTGAGTGTGTGTGTGTCCGTGCCTTGTGTAAGCATGTATAATGGAGAAGAATGAACGTATGTATGTACAGAGGTATGTGTGTGTGTGTGTGTGTGTGTGTGTGTGTGTGTGTGTGTGTGTGTGTGTGTGTGTGAGACCTTTGACCCTTCAGTAAGAGTCCCTTCTTGTCCAGTGAATATCATACTCGTAGATATAATATATCGCAGCTGTAGCCAAGCCCTTGTAGTAGAGTTGATATGTAGGGATTTAACTAAAGGATAAAATGTTCGTTGTACTTGTCGTCTATGGCAGGAGAAAGACAAAGATGAGTCTGGGGTTTGACTGTATTTTATTTTCTTTAAAGGGAATAACTCAAGATTAATACTGAGTATGTTTCACAAGAGCGTCTTGAGGTGAGAGCGGTTCATGCTGGCTAACTTCTCGTGTTCCTTCCCACCTTTCCCACCGTGCCTCTCTCTCTCTATCTCTCTCTCTCTCTCCTAGACCCCGTTCTGCTGCCTTCTCTCTCCTAATTCCTTCTGTGCTTTTCTAACTCCGTCTCTCCCAATTCTCCTGTATACGAGTGGTTATGTCCTGTGTAAGGCAGGGATGTGTGGAACCTTCTCGATCCTTGGGACTTTCTGGTCAAGGGTCACATTGTAGTGTTTTGAAATTCCTAACTGAGAATGCAAACGCCATTTCCTCCAACCATCTCGCCCAGGCATGGGTTTCAGCTAATCTCTAGATTACATATGTACGTTACTAGCTGTTATGTATTGTAGTATGATATTTTAGAGTCCTGATATGAACAGACAGCAAGCCGAGAAAATGAAGAGAGAGAGAGAGAGAGAGAGAGAGAGAGAGAGAGAGAGAGAGAGAGAGAGAGAGAGAATGTTAAATACTGCGCCAAAACTCCTAATTACCCCCCCTGCCTGAAGGGGTTAATTACAGTAGGTTCGTCTCTTAACTGGGCTAACAAGATCCAACAGGGGTCATTACACCTGATACACACCCTTAATTAACCCACCTTGATTAAATAAAATGGACTGGCTATTACAGGTAAATATATCTTGCGATAATTAGCGGTCAGTATGCAATTTGATACAGGTAATTAACGAGCAATTTTATATATACAGGATAGTCCGTAATTAGCGCTTCGTTAAAGGGTACCATGGTCGTTTTTGCGTCTTGCTGGGATTGCTCAGTCTGCTGGTGTGGGCGGTGTGGCAGTGGGGGTAGGAAATAAATGATGCAGGGTAGATATTGATAACCTACTAAGGTCTATTCTGCGTGAATCTTGACATATTTCTTCGAGCGATTTAACTGGGAGGAAGATTTGGTTTTAGCTAGTTGGGGTTTTGGATTTACTTTTTTTTTTATGCAGGGAAGAAGGAGCCAAAGGGAAGAAGCCAGCATGTTGTTCCCTCCAAGAAAAAACAATAAGATGATAGAGAGCCAAATAGCATCTTTATATATTTACTATTAGTCATGCTGACGACATAAGACAAAGTGCCCGATGCTGGCATGGTGCGGACGGAGAAACGTGATTAAATAGGTTTTTAAAAGTATTTTTTTTCTCTCTCTCTCTCTCTCTGTATCTCTGTCTATCTATCTATCCATCCATCGATACACACACACACACACACACACACACACACACACACACACACACACACACACACACACACACACACACACGTCACTTAATGCGAGAGTTAACCAGAACTCTCAGATGTTCATGTACACACCCAGTCAACTATGGGGCAGATTTTTCAGTTATTCTTTCCTAAACTACCATAACTGCACACATCACTACCACACACGCATGTATGCACGCCTCGTACGCCCACAAACAAAAACAAACACACAGAAAACACTGGATGTATATGAGATGCAGTTAGAGTGTGGGTGTTTCAAGGTGGGCTTGGTTTTGGTAGTGCTTTGTGTGTGTGTGTGTGTGTGTGTGTGTACACACTCACACACACACACACACACGTTCATAACACCTCTGAAATCTACACACAACACACCATCATATTAACACACACACACACACTCACACACGTTCATAACACCCCTGAAATCTACACACAACACACTATCACACACACACACACACACACACACACACACACACACACACACACACACACACACACACACACACACACACACACACACACACACACACGCGCGCGCGCGCGCAAAAGTACCTTACAGTAAGTAAGTAAGTAAGTATTTATTGACCACAATATCTAGTTACACATACAGGATTTCAAGCAACAATAAACCTTAGCATGATAAACAATACATCAGTTATTAGCAAACAATTATGGTCCACAAAACAAGCGAAGTATTAAAGGGTTGATCAGTGCATCTATATAGCCTTAATGAAAGATGGAAATCATTACACTTGTGATTAGTAACTTAACTACAATATGACCAATCACCTTTTTTACGGGAAAAAAAAAAAAAAATCTCAATGATATATCATGGTTAGAATAAGAGCATACAAAATGAATTAAATTCACTTTAAATAACATAGGTTATGATAAACATTATAGTACACACTAGCCAAAACAGGAAAGGACCTTATACACTATCTCCTCAATAGGAAACTGAGCATCGTCACCAATGATTTGACTCCAGGATGTAAAGTTATATCTTGTACGTATGTGCTGAGTCAGTGGGCACACCTCCAGTACATGCAACCCTGTTTGCACAGCACCACATGCACAGAGCCGCTCTGCTACCGGGAGACATCCCCGTCCACGCCGATTCCAACGGCCCGTCTCAATCGCCAGATTATGACTGATTACCCGCAGCCGACTAAATGCCACTTTGTGTACCTCCCTAGTTTTATCACGACATTTATAGATCTCGTGAACTGTTAAGGTAGGGTTCAACGCATTATAAATTAGCCTTCTAGAAGATGTAGAGTTAGAAATTGATTGCTTTAAAGATTCAATGCCGACTTTAACATCATCAACAGAATTATTAATTAAACTCTTAATGTGTTTACTTGTTGGTGTGTTAACCGCCATGGTTAGTCTGACGGCGTGCACCCACGGGTCATCGGGTATACCGCGCCTCTCCCCCCACAGTCGCTGGAAAAGCTTCCTCTGCCTTGCTAGTACTAAAGATTTCAGTGGCGTGCACCCGAGTTCCACGTAACAAACTTCTGTGCACGCCGTCATACGAGCTCCCAGCAGCTGTTTAATACCCCACTTATACAATTTTTCCATTGGCCTCAAGTTCCCATTGAACCAGGACTCACAGCCATATAGGATGGTTGACATTAAGGCTGCTTCAAACATTTTCTTTTTATCATAAAATGGTATGTCTATATTCTTTTCCAAAAATGACACAAATTTCAGAATGTGACACATTTTTGCTTGTGCGTGGGCGGTAATGGCGGACGACAGGGTCCCGTCGCTTGAGAACAGGCTGCCCAGATACACATACCTGTCACACCACTGCACGACCATATCACCAACGCAGAATGGCTCACGATCGCCCACTGACGCATAGATTGCAAAGAACTTGGTCTTAATATTATTCACAACCATGCCATTATTTACACAGAACTGATTCAGAAATATAAGTTTATGTTCCATCCCGCGTCTCGTTGTCGAGAGAAGAACAGTATCGTCCATAAGGACAAGGAGATGAAGCCACTGTAAAAAACCATCTGGCCCACAATTGGACTTTATCAACTTAATCATGCTGTTTACAAAATTGATAAATAATAAACAAGAAGTTGGGGACCCCTGCCTGACGCCGATCCTGGATGTTACAATGGCTGTCCCAATAATGTTCAAAGTAACCCCGTATATCGCCACCAACGCCGCTAACATTCGCGACCCGCACCCCAACTCACGTAACATGCGAAACAATTTGGCGCGAGGGACCCGCTCGTATGCCATTGAAAAATCGACAAAGCAAACAAATAACTTATGCTTTCTCCTGTGGGCCAAATCAATTAACAGTCTAAGTGCCACAACATGTTCAATGCAGCCTCGGCCCTCCTGACTCCCTGCCTGCTCCCGACACGGAACAAACCACATAATTAACCGAGTTGATAGCACCATGTCGTACAGCTTTGCCAAACAAGTTATTATATTTATACCATGGTAATTCTTGGGTAATGATCTGTTACCTTTCTTAAATATCGTGACCATACGGGCCAAATGCCAGGATGTGGGATAAGAGCCAGAGGAAAAGACTACATTAAACAACGCTAATATAAAGTGTATCCATAGGTCTGGTAAAAAACTTTTTAATTCCTGGGCTTATCCCATCGGGCCCACACGCTTTATCTTGATTTAATCTATGTATTTCTCGCACAACCTCATCAAATTCTATGTCATCATCAAGAACTGGTATGGTTACATTTGTATCAAACTCAGTAGGTACTATAGGTTCAGCATCATGTGGGTTATATACCTCCTCAAAAAAAGCTTTGAAATCCTCATCTGTGAGTTTTTTATTACCGTCAGAATCATTACTATCATCTCTATACTCCCCACGCCAGTCTATAGCTTTCCACATACGCCTGTCATCCATATCATTTAAGAGCCTCTCCCACCTGCTCACTGTGACATCCTCTGGCACAGTCACCCGAGCACACCGACTGGCACTAGCACACCTGTACAAAATGTCCGCCATTTGGCTCACATTAGTATCAATGTCAGGATCAAACTGGGGAATATCGAATCGAGAAAGTTCCCCAATAAAGTTTTCGATGTGAACATCACAAAACTTTATAGGACGTTTTAACCGAGATTTCTTCTTCTTACAACCTGAATACAAAACTGCATGATCACCAAGCGAACCCGCCCGCACACCAAGACACACCCTATCCATCATAGGAGGGGACAGAGCAACTGCTATTGGGGCGTGATCCGATGGAAGATCAAGATCATTATTCACAGTGAAACTTTGAATGCAATTTAAAATTTTGGTAGAAGCAATACACACATCTACTTCGGAAATCCATTCATTACGTTTCCTAAACGTCAGATTGCTCTTATATTGTTTTTCACCATATTTCAAGTTATTTATCACCACTAAATTTTGTTCTACACATACAGTAGTCATAGTATTTGCATTCTCATTAGGCAAATTAATTTGATCAGGAATCTCAGGGTAGGTGAAATAATCAGATCCAGAGACAAGTAAATTCACTATAATACTTTGAACACCAGTACCAAAACGTGTGTTCAAGTCTCCCATTAGTAGAACATCACAATTTTGCTCTTTTCCAAATATGATTTTCTCTTGTATATAACTGAAACTGTTAGGATTAAAGTACTGCGAATCTGTAGGCGGTACATACACAAACCCCAAGAGCACAGTGCTCAATAGGGACAATCTGAGCCAAATTTGGTCTTTCATTTTACACTTTACATCCATCACAGATGACTGTAAACAACGCTTTACCAGTACCACTGTGCCCCCTCTATGTCCGTCTGACCTCACAGTGTCTCTATAACAAACATAGCCAGGTAGAGCGATACGATCACTAGTTTTCACTTCATTCAACCCTATCACATCGAAATTCATTAACAATGCCTGTACACTGGGCTTTTCTAACTTTGTACGAACCCCATTGATGTTCCACGACATGATTGCAACAGTTCTCCTTTGTAGTCCACCTAGAAAGGAGCCGGCCGCCAGCTGTCGATGACCACCTCATCACGATAAAGTTTCCTCTCCTTCGTGTCCAGCCTGATCGTGCAGCCGACGTTCTCTGGTTTAGTCCTCTCTGCCCCCTCAACATCCCGCAGCCGCATCCATTCGTTCCGTACAGAAGGATGTACGTCTTTCTTCACAAACACACGGTCATACGGCGCGCCAGTCTCCTTTAGCCTCCTGGTCTTCCCAAGAATTTTATCCCGCACCTGCTTTGAAGCCAAGGTCACCAGGATGGGCCTCTTACGTCCCCCTGGTTCACCTCGTCCCAACCTCCGACAGGACTCGATGTTCAGGGGTTCGCCCAGTTCACTCCAGATATTGCTAAGTTTCCCCTCGTCCGTCGTTTCTCCAGCTAAGCTCTCGCCCTCATCAGGGACACCCAGGACGACCAGCCTTGTTTCCCTTTCTCTCCTGTCGATGGACTCCAGGAAGCTCTGCTGTCTGGCAATGATCTGAGCTTGCTTATCAATTTGCTCTTGCATATGTGACAATTTTTTATTGAAAACACTCTCTGGTGATGTTATTTTACTCTTGAGATCTGCCAGTTCTCTCGTGATCTCATCTAATTTCTGCCGTAGCTGACGATTTGGTTCCTCTAACCCGTTTTTTGATGCGAGGATGCAGTTCACCAATACATCTTTATTCAGTCTTGTTAACTGGTGTTTCTCCATTTGCCATAAATCACTCAAAGACATATCCTGGGAGCTCATTTCTTACCATAAAATTGGTATCAGCTGGCTATAATTACCCACCTATATTTATGGTTACGAGTAAAGAGGTGGGCGTGGCTGGCCAGACTGACATTCCACTTGGCTATGACGTCACACAATACGTCACGTACTTCTTGTGCGCATGCGCGGGACGGGGAAGACGGATCGAGGAAAGGGGGTAGCTCAGGGGTCCAGATTTTCACGGGCTAATTATAACTACTGTAAACACCCTTCAATAACCAAAACTCTACCACAGTGTTCTTACGGTCTTCATGCAGCACTAGCTGGTCTGGGGCTGCCCGGGGATTCGTAATTCAGCAGGAAATTTAAATGAACTGCAGAGCTCTCCCCATATGTTGTTTACTCGACCGTGCGCACACACACTTCCATCCAGTGGCCTTCAAAACTCGCAACACCCCTCCAGTGGCGAATTGTTCCCGATATTTCACATCCATATCCTCTTTTCCATATTCCTGATGCAAACCATATAGATATGAAAACGATATATATATAGTACAAGGAAAAATAGTGGTGAAATATGCAAAGTCAATCGCCTAGGAAGAGGTGTCAAGGAGCCACCGGTGTTACCCGGAAACACCTGGCCAAAATGGTAATCAAACTGAATTTCGAAAAGAAGTTTAAACTGAAATCCATAAATTTCCTTATTTTTAAATATTTATAATTATTTGCTAATCATAGTTTTTTTTATTGTTATTATTTTGGTTATTAGTAAAGGCGGTAAATGGATATAATGTTTATCTATCTGTCTGTTTGTCTATCTGTTTATTTGTCAGTCTGTTTATCTATCTGTTTATCTATCTGTGTCTTTTTATATCTTTCTGTCTGTCAATCTCTTCATCTACCTATCTGTATATATCGATGTATCTATCTTGATACCTATGTATGTATCTTTTTCATTCTTTCTACCTTTATCTATCTGTCAAATTATTTGTCCGTCTATATATCTCTCAAATTATATATATGTCTATCAGTCTATCTGTTCATCCCTCCATCTTTACATTTATCTATCCATCTATCTATCTACGAATATACTCTCAATTTTATTTTTGTTTTTCAGTAAAGCTTTACTTCTAAATATCTTTTTGTTATGCAAGGAAGAAGGAACCAAAGGCCGGGAGCCAGCAAACCATTCCTTCCAAGCAAAAAAATAGGAACAAACAAAAACAAAACAAATGAGCCAAATCCAAAATATATATATCCATCCATCCATTTTTATATTTATCTATCTATCTATATTTATCAGTTCATCTGCGTATCTATCCGTCCATCCATCCATCCACCTACATATCTACAAGTATCTATCCATCTACTCATCCATCCATCTATCTATCCATCCACCTACATATCCATCTATCTATCGTAACAAACAAAGTGTGTGTGGAGTTATGTGCTTGTCTCTGAATTCCACCAACACTTACTCTCCTCACAATTGACACACTTCATTATCGTTTATTTTGCAGTGTTACGACTTTCTTCATTCAATTCGTACTGTAAAATGGTGGTAGTAGTAGTAGGAGTGGTAGTAGTAGTAGTAGTAGTGGTAGCAGCAGTAACAGTCGTAGTAGTAGTTGTAGTAGTAGTAGTAGTAGTAGTAGTAGTAGTAATTTCAAGTTCGGAACAGCTCTAGGTCTTGTGTTCCCGCTGACGCCATTTTTGTTCCAGCTGCCTCCATTTCGTTCCCTCTGGAGCCTAGGAGTGTCAATACCGTGATCCTGAACCGTCTCATGGTGGGGGCAGGTCTAGTTCTGGTGGCTGGGGGGGTGGGCGGGACGGGTGTGCCGTCTGTTGGGTCAGGCTGGCTGGCGGGTCCAATACAGAATTCGTCCCTGTGGAAGATGTAGCTGTGATGATGATGAAAATGATGATGAGGAGGAGGATGGTGATGAAAATGATAATGGTTGTGGTGGTGATGATAATGGTTGTGATGATGATGACGATGAGGATGACGATGATATTGAGGAGGAAGAAGAGGAAAAAAACAGATTATGATTGCTCTCTACCTCCACTATCATCATCTATCTATTCTTTTCACTTACCTTGGAGAGAGAGCTGCAATGGAGGGGGAGGGGAGGGATTTAACGGGAGAAGGATGTGGAGGAATAATGTTTATTTTTCCTCCCATCTCTCTCTCTCTCTCTCACCTGGCAACACACACACACACACACACACACACACACACACACACACACACACACACACACACACACTTTTCTTCTCATACGTCAATAGGGTCCAAGTGGGGCACAAACTGCTGCCTCTTCATAATATACACAATTTTCAATATAAGGGGGTAATTTTTCGGTGTGTATAAAGAGAGGTGTCTTCACCTCCATTGAGCTCTGTAGTAACACATTTTGAAAATGACTTTTCCCTAGAGACTTGTTAAGGTTTATTAGTAGACTAAACACTTCGTAAAAATAAATAATGGAGAGGAATTTTCGTTTTATTTCTGATACTTTTATTAACACCGAATAAATAATAACAATAATTTTCTATATAGCAGTACATAACAGTCCCATCTGTGTCCTGATTGGCTAGCTATTATGACGTCACAAGCTCCGCCCCCTTACCACACCTGTGGCTGCTAGGCCAGCCGCCACAAGTGTGGTGGGTGTGGGTTACTGGGTTCTGTGGGATCTGGGAATTCAGTGTGGAGTCTTGACACAAGTGGTTGAACGCCATGGCTCCTTTCGCTCTGCTCTGCATTTTACTGGCTGTTCTTCCTGCTTTGTGTTCAGGTACGGTGTTTTATGAATTTTTTTTGAGATTCGTAATGTTAAGTGCCTTTTGAAATTTCATTATAACTCTTCACTTGCGATTTTGTTCTGTCTGCACGTCGATGTCCTGTCGTGTCTTATAGCTGCAAAGTACCGTATGTTGATATGGAATTTTGATCAGAGATTTCGTTGCACATTTTCCTCAACGGTTTATTTTTATCATTGCGCATTGATATGCTTTTCCATTAGTGCAAACTTTCAATATTAAACAATATAAATAACGCTCAGTAGTGCAGAAATATTTTATGCAAAAATAATAATAATAATAATAATAATAATAATAATAAAAATAATAATAATTCATCACTAAAAAGCTGTTACAAAGTCTACTATGCCACTAAAAACAATAATTTACGCTATGTATAGTGTTGCTTGTTTTCATGAATTTACACACACACACACACACACACACACACACACACACACACACACACACACACACACACACACACACACACACTATTTATTTCCATGTTTTTCACAGTTTTATTTTTCTTTTTACAATTGATTGTTTCTCTGTATTTTTCACATTATTATTATTGGTACAAGCAGCAGCAGTAGTAGTAGTACTAGTAGTAGCAGTAGTAGTAGTAGTAGTAGTATCATTACGACTACTACTACTACTACTACTATTATTATTATTATTATTATTATTATGATCCTTGCCATTATTCCATATGGTGGGGATATAGTAATCGCCCCTGTCCGTCCGTCTTTCCGTCCGGGCCTGTACCTCGTAAACTACCAGGTGGATTGGCTTCCTATCACACAGAAAGATAGAGTATGTGTCGTAGTTGATGCCCGTATAGGTAAAATTGCCATATTGTCTGTACTTCACGAGCTATGACCATATAAGGAAAAATCTGTCTTGTTACCTCCGCCAAGGAGGTTATGTTTTACCCCGTGTTGGTTGGTTGGTTTGTCTGTCTGTCTGCCTGTCTGTTAGCAGGATTACTCAAAAACTTATGAGCGGATTTTGATGAAATTTTGTGGAAAGGTTGGCCGTGGGGCAAGGAAGAATAATTACATTTTGGGGCGGATCCGGATCCGGAGTATCCCGCACAATATCGCCAAAAGTTCACAATGAATTTCAATGAAATTTTTTAGAAAGATAGGCCATGAACCAAAAACGAGCTGATTAAATATGGGGGCGGATCCGGATCCTTTTTAATGGCAATGGTAATGGCGGAGGTATGCGGTCTCTGAGCGCTTTCTAGTGTTATATTTTGGAAACTTCTTGCTAAATTCTCTTCATATCTTACAGAAAGATAGAGTATATATAAGCCCTGGTTTATGTCCTTCTATATGAAATTGCCACATTGCAAGTATTACGAGCTATATCCATACAAGGAAACTAATCTGTAAATTGCTGTATCTTGGAAAGTACTTGCTGGATCATCTTAACGTCTTAAAGAACAAGAAGCGGTGCCCAAGCACAGCAAACTCGTGCCAGGCAGTCATTTTAGTTCTGACGTATAAACACAACCGTATATCAAATCAAAGATGTCACATAAAATTTGGAGTAAAGCGGGTGAAAATTGACGTTTTTTGTAGCGCATTTGAATTTTGGGCCCAACCGAACCTGACACTGACCCTCCTACCGCTAACTAGGTGTGATCCTCTGATGTAATGAAGCGTGTTATAGGATGAAAATTTGAAAGATGCACCTTTAGGATTTGTTTGCACGTCGATGTGACGAGTTTGAAAAGAGTTATGTCGAGAAAACTATTTATTATTATTATTTTTTTTTTTTACATTTTTTGGGCCCATTTTGGCCCAAAATTTAATCAGGTGTTCAGAAGGTCGTAGCTCATCATCCATGTACTTTTAGTCAAAATTGCACCACCAGTTTTTCAAGTAAAGTTGTTAACAGACAGACAGACAGTCAAACAAATAAACAGACACACATTGTAAAAACAATAGCCTACCAATCTCCGAGCCCCTCCGGGGCGGGGACGGGTAAAGATAGTGTACGAGTCCTAGTTTATGCCGTTGGCATAACTAATGGTGCATATCTATATATACTTTACCGCATGATGGGGATAAGTCTTCCGTAAATGCTTGTCATTGTTGCAGTTATCATCATTATTATTATTACTATTACTATTATCATTATTATTATCACTAGTAATATTGTTATTACTATAATCATTAGTATCATTGTCATTATTACTACTATCATCACTATTGTTATTATTATCACCACTGCTACTATTATCATCACTACTATTATTATTATCAATACTACTATTATCATCATTACTACTATTATTGCTACTATTATCATTATCACTACTATTACTATCACTACTGCTATTATTATTATCTTTACTATTACTATTATCATGACTGCTATTATTGTTATCACTACTACCATTATTATTATCACTACTATTATTGTCGCTACTACTATTAATATTATCATCACTACTATTATCATCATCTCTATCTATCTATCTATCTATTGCCAGACGCCTCAATCCCGTTTGGGGTGGCCACAAACAAATCGCCTCCACGTCGCCCTGTCCCCCGCCATTTCACTACCCTGCTCCCAACTCACACCCCCCTCTCTCATATACCTCTCCACCCCATCCCTCCATCTAATCCTCGGCCTCCCCCTCCCTCTTACCCCCTCCACCTCACTCACATACACTCTCTTCGTCAGTCTTTCACCCTCCATCCTCTCCACATGGCCAAACCACCTCAGTGTGTTCCTCATAACGCTCCCTATCACATCCACACCAACACCACAACGTTCCTTTATATCCTCATTCGTCAGCCTATCTCTCCACGTGACTTCACAGGCTCCTCTTAAATAACTCATTTCCACTGCTCTCACTCTTGACTTGTGTCCTTCCAACAACGTCCAAGCTTCACTTCCGTACGTTAGAGTTGGTATCACAATACTGTCATGTAGTAACTTTTTCACTTCCATGCTCACTTCCCTGTTTCTTATCACTGCTTTCAAAGAACCAGCAACCTTTCTTCCCTGCTGTACCCTTTCAAGCACTTCTCCCTCCAAACCTCCATCCTTACTCATCACACTACCCAAGTACTTAAACGTACTCACATTTTCCAATTCCTCACCATCCAACCTCGCTGTACATTCACTGACTTCACCTCTCTCAAAGACAATCACTTTACTCTTCCCTACATTCACCTTCAAATTCCGTTTCTTACACACTCTCCCAAACTCATCCACCAAGCCTTGCAGCTCCCCTTCGTCTTCACTCAACAACACAGTATCATCTGCAAATAACAGTACAGGGAGTTTCCAAACACTATCCTCTCTCACCAGGGCCACTCCAACATCCACTACCCTACCTTGTACCTCTTTTATTACCCCATCCATGTACAGATTGAACAACCATGGAGACATGACACATCCCTGTTTCAACCCAACTTTCAAAGAGAAAAATTCACTTAGTTCACCATCCACATGCACTGCAGCCTTCGCACCATCGTACATACTCTTCACAGCATTCAACAACTTCCCATCTACTCCATATATTCTTAACACTTTCCACAATCCTTGTCTATCCACCCTGTCATATGCTTTCTCCAAATCCATGAAAGCCGCATACAACTTCTTTCCCTTCTCTAGAAACTTTTCCACTAAAGATCTAAGAATGAATATCGGATCTACACAACCTGTTCCCTTCCTAAAGCCTCCATGTTCTTCTCCAACTAATTTCTCTGTTCTTTCTCTAACTCTGTCAATAAGTATCCTACCATACACTTTTCCTACTATAGTTAGAAGACAAATGCCCCTATGATTACCACACATTTCTTTTTCCCCTTTTCCTTTGTACAAGGGAATAATTATACCTGACTTCCAATCCTCCGGGACTCTACCTTCCTCCCAGGCTAATCTGCACATCTTCCACATCCACTCTACTACTATCTCACCCCCATGCTTCAGCATTTCACCACACACTCCATCAATTCCTGGGGCTTTCCCAGATTTAACTTTCTTCATTGCTTCCACAACTTCTATCCTACTGATTTCTTCCTGTCTTCTCACCTCCCTCCTTCTCCCAGCCATTCCCCAGCCACTTATACTCGCATTACTTCCATCCTCAACGTTCAACAATTCCTTAAAGTGTTCTCTCTATCTGCTCACTTTTTCTCCCTTCTCCACTAGTAATCTACCATTTTTATCTTTCGCTCCCCTACTAACTTCACTTCCACCCTGTCTTACTCTTTTCACCTCTTTCCAGAACATTTTCTTACAGTCCCTCCACTTTACACTCAAATTCCTACCAAATTCCTCATCCACTCTCTTCTTACTCTCTCTTACTAATCTTTTCACCTCTCTCTTTCTTTCTACATATAACTCTCTCTTCCGCCTCTCAACTTCTTCCACGCCCCTATTTCTCATCCATTCATTGTATGCTTTCTTCTTTTGTGCCACAGCCTGTTTCACCTCTTCAGTCCACAACGCTGTTCCTTGCATCCCCCTCCGTCTTCTCTTCCTTCCACACACCACATCACATGCTGCACATATTTCTTCTGTAAATATGCTACACACACCTTCCAGGTCTCCCATCTGCTCCAATTCATATTTGCACAATCGTTCCTCCACTTCTCTCTTATACTCTGCCTTTTTCTCATCATCTTGTAACCTTTCCACTCTCCTTGCAACTACTCCTTCCTCTCGTCTTTCCCTTCTTCTATTTCTCCATTCTAATTGGACCTTGATTCTGGCCACCACCAAGTAGTGGTCAGAAAGTCCACTCCCCCAACCTCTATAAACTCTTGCATCCATTACACATCTTTGAATCCTTTCATCCACACACACATAATCAATCATTGCCTTCCTTTCATTCAGTTCACCACCCACCCTTCTCATCACTCGCCATGTATACCTGTGGATCATTTTATGCCTGAAGAGGGTATTGGCTACCACCAACCCCCTCCCAGCACAAATGTCCACTAACGCACTCCCATTCTCATCTATCTCAGCAGGTACACCCCACTCACCAACTATTCCATCCACCTTCGCATTCCCAACTTTACCATTCATATCACCAATCAAAAACACTCTCTCATTCCTTCCAAACTTTTCCATGCACACTTCTACATTTGTCCAGAACTCTTCTCTCACTCTTCTACCACGATCTTGCGTTGGCGCATACACACACACAATCGCCCACATTTGTATTCCAACTTTCAACTTTACCCACACAATCCTTGAACCAACTGATCCATACTGTCTTATGCTCTTCTTCCATCTTTTACTCACAACTATACATACTCCTTCCTTCGCCCTCTCATTCTCACCTACTCCTGCACATATACCCCATCCATATATACCCCATCCATACGTTCATTCTCTCACACTTTCTCCTCTTCATTTTGTTTCAGTTATTCCACATACATCCACTTTCGCACCTTCAAGCACCTGGACAATCTCTCTCTCTCTTTCACCTCATCATTCGCTCCTCTTACATTCCATGTACTCATTACCAAGTCCTTTGTCCGGTCCTGGGTCGTCATCGTTTGGTCAGTCCTTGTCCGAGGCTTCTTGTTTGTTTTTTTAGTTAGTTGTTTTCCGGGGAGGGGCACTAACTCTCCGCCAACCCTTTTAGTCGCCTTTTACGACAAGCAGGGATACTGGGGGAGTATTCTTGAAAACCCCCCTACCCCCAGGGGGGATCATCATCTCTACTACTATTATTATCATTACAACCATTATTATTTATATCACTACTTCTATCAGTACTACTATTATCATCGTCACTACTACTGTTATTATCGTCACTACAACTATTATTATTATCAATACTATTACTATTGTCTTTCTATCTACATACCTAGGCTGCTTCCCCCAAGGAAAGGCAGGTAGCCGAGACGGGACGACACACTCCCAATTTACTCATCCACTCAAACACATTCATTTGCATCTGAGCCCCAAAGGGGAGAAGGGACAGATCCTCACCACACCACACCACATGAGGGTCAACTGCACAGTGCAATCAGTGACATCCGCAGCAGGGCCCGACAGCAGAGCTGGTTTACCCCTGCCACATCATAATAGACCCATCCCCTTACCCGCACATGACCTTATCAGCTGATCAGACAAAATGCGGGAGAATATCCCCTCAGGGCTGCGTCATCATTCATTCACAGTTTCTCTCCATTCATTTCTGTCACAACCACTCTTCCTTGCTCAACAGACATCCTTCTCGCATCCAACACTCTCTTCACACTGTCATCCATCATATTCGTGGTCTTACTCTCAGCCTTACATCTCTCACATCAGATCTAGTTATCTTTTTCACCAGTCGCTCATTACCCATTCTCTCCATATGCCCAGACCATCACAACATCCTCTGCTCAACTCGATCAGCCATCTCCCGAACATCTCCAGTACTCCTTCGCACTTCATTTCTCACTCGATCCAAACGCGTCACTCCACACAAACTCCTCAAACACCTCATCTCCATTACATTCAAACTTTTCCTCTCTGCTACATCCATATTCCATGTTCTCTTATGATCATTTACTTTCAATTTCCTCCTTTCACACACCCTACCAAACTCCTTTACCAACTGTCTGAATGTCTCCTCTGAATCAGCCAATAGTTCAGTATCATCTGCAAACAGAAAGCTGCTTCAGGTTCCACTCTCTACCATCAACATTCACCAGACTCAGACCTCCGCCTAACACTTGCATTCACCTCCCTTACAGCACCATCCATATAAATATTAAACAACCAAGGCAACATTACACATCCCTGCCACAACCCCACTCTCACGGGAAACCAATCACTCACAGTATTTCCCACTCTTACACAGGTTCTACTATTTATATAAAAACTTTTCACTCCTTCTAGCAACCTACCATCAAGTCCATATAGTCTTAAAACAGTCCACAAAACCTTCCTATCATTTCTATCATACGCTTTCTCTAAATTCATGAACGCCCAAAACACATCCTTACATTTCGCTAAATACTTTTCACACACCCGTCTCACAGTAAACACCTGATCCACGCATCCCTTCCCTCTCCTAGAGCCACACTGCTCATCACCAATCACTCCTTCTGTATCCTCTCTAACTCTCTTAATTAACACGCTACCATAAACCTTACCTACAACACTAAACAGACTTATACCCCTAAAGGTAGTACATTCATTCTTATCACCCTTACCTTTATACAACGGGACCACACAAGCACTTGCCCAGTCAACTGGCGCCATTCCTTGCACAATGCACACAGTCAACAATCTTACTAACCAGTCAACAATAGTCGCTCCACCACCTTTCAGACATTCCACAGCACACTCATCCATACCTGCAACTTTCCCTGTTTTCATCCCCTTTAGGCTCCTGCACTTCCTCCGTGATAAAAGAATCATTCAACTCTCCCAACACATTTATTCCTTGCACCCTTCCATTTGACACAATCTCAGCCTCCCTTTCCTCCTTTACATTTGACAGTCTTTCAAAATAATCAGCCCATCTCTTCCTTACTACATCCATCTCAATTAACGTCCTTGTATCTCTGATTATACTTGTTCCTCCTCTCCAGACTCTCCCTTTCGCACCCTTTTCACCTCCTTCCAAAACATTTTCTTATTCTGTTGAAACTTCTCAGTCAACCGCGTACCTCACCTCTCATTTACTGCCACTTTAGCATCATGCAAAGCCCTTCTCGCCCTATTCCTCTTTTCCTTATACCTCTCATATGACACCTCATCCTTCCTTCAGCCACACTTCATATGCACGTCTCTTCTCAGCCACAGCCATACTTCCTCGCACCACCATTCACTTCCTTTTCTTACACCACCATCCACTCGTCTCACACTACACACCTCTTCTGCGTGCCCCACCACAGCACTCTTAAGCAACTGCCATTCCTCCTCTACACTGCCATTTTCCTGATCTTTCACTGCGTTCCACTCATCTTTCAATTTCTCCTGATACTCCATCATTTTCTCTCTTTTATCCAACTCACTCACTTTCAAAACCTCCCTACCACACCTAACCCTCCTAGTTCTTACCCATTTCTTACCTACTCTTAACTTTCCCTCCACCAGGTAGTGGTCAGACATACCTCCACCCTCCCCTCCCAGAACTCACATCCAACAATCCTCCTATTACATTCCTGGACACAACCACATAGTCCATCAATGCTTTATCCACAAACCACATAGTCCATCAATGCTTTATCCACAACCATTTCACCCTCCTGTCTCACCCATGTATACTTATAAGTATCTCTTCTCAAACAAGGTATTTCCATTTATCATCTTTCGCTCAACGCACATCCCTATCATTCGTTCCCCATTTTCATTTCTTCCAGGCACACCATGCAAACCAACTACACTTTCAACTGCTACATACCCCACTCTAGCATTCAGGTCTCCTTTCATTACCACATTCACATTCTCTCCAAAACTCTGCAGACACTCATCATCATCATTCCAGAAAGACTCTCTCTCTTCTTCATCCCTTTCACTGCCAGACCAATATGCACTCACAAACACCCACAACTCACGTTCAAAGTTCGCTTTCACCCACATCAGTCACTGCCGTTATTGTGATCACTACTGTTATTATTGTCATTAGTACTTTAATCATTATCACTACTACTCTCATTATAACTACTATTATTAATATCACTACTTCTATTATTATCACTATTACTAATAATCATTATCACTACTGCTGTTATAATTATCATCATCACTATTACTAGTATCATCACTACTACTATTATTTTTACTAGGTCAGACGCTCTGGTGTGAGACCCATCCCTGCTGTTACATTGGTCCAAAAGGCACGTGTCAGTGCCTCGAAGCCTGTCAGTTCAGGAGGAAGACGTCGTCCGGGGAACCCACCACGACCACATCGACAACGAAGACGACCAGCACGACTCGAGGTGACCCCACCATCGGCAGTGTGAGTAGCGGTAAAGGTCGTCGTGAAGCCCCCAGTGGTCGTCGCGCAGTATGGCAGTCGTAAGCAAGAACTCGGCTCCATTATCCTCAACAAGAACGACAAGAACACCAACAAAAACAACAATAACAGAACAACAAGAATGACAAATAAACAAGAACAAAGAACAAGAACAATACCACCACAACAATTACAAAACAACAAAGTAAAACATAGAAACAACAAAAACAATAAGAAGAAACCATCAACAACAACAACAATGACAAATATGGTCCTTTCACCTTAGCTTGGCCGAGATTTTCGTCCTTTTGCAGCTTATTTCACGTAGCTCAGTGGCAGAATAAGACGATGCTACGGTTCTACATCCCTCCCATAGCACTGCTTCGTGACTAGCAATTTGAAGGGGTTAATGGGGGCTATATCTCCCTCTTCCCCCCGTTCCAAAATTCCCTCCTGCGCTTAATAAAATCGCTTGAATGTGATATAGATTACATGAAGAGTTAAAAAAAAATAGATAACCCCCCCCCTCTATCTTTCTCTTGTGCCAAATATATTGTTCAGAGAGTGAAATACCGTGTCTCATAATCCTGTGTGGTGTGGTGTGGTGCGGGTATTACTGACTGGTGTGGTATTATCGTGTGTGGTGGTGTGGTGTGAGTGTCACTGACTATGGTGGTATTATCCTGTGTGGTGGTGTGGTGTGGGTATTATTAACTTGT
Organism: Coenobita brevimanus; assembly: GCF_032717465.1. Classification (NCBI taxonomy): domain Eukaryota; kingdom Metazoa; phylum Arthropoda; class Malacostraca; order Decapoda; family Coenobitidae; genus Coenobita; species Coenobita brevimanus. Next base: position 22,622,510 of record NC_137027.1, on the reverse strand, counting down.
GTGGTATTACTCTGTGTGGTGGTGTGGTGTGGTGTGCTGTGGTGTGGCTATTATTGATTGGTGTGGTATTGTCCTGGGTGGTGATGTGGTGTGGATATTATCGACTGGTGTGGTATTATCCTGTGTGGTGGCTTGGTGTGGTGTGGCTATTACTGACTGGTGTGGTATTATCGTGTGTGACGGTGTGATGTGGGTATTACTGACTGGTGTGGTATTGTCTTGTGTGGTGTGGTGTGGGTATTATCGACTGGTGTGTTAATATCCTGTGTAATGGTGTGGTCTGGTGTGGGTGTTACTGACTGGTATTATACATAGATAAATCCAGACAGTGACAGCCCTCTTGTTCTTTTCAGGCTGTCTTGTAGAGTTTAAAAGGCTGGAGGTCATAGGAAAAGGGAGAGACTGACTGAGGGCGATAGTTCCTCATCTGTCATAAGGGAAAGATGATGATGGTGATGATGATGAGGAGGAGGTGGAGAATGATGAAGGTGGTAATAGTGGTGGTGGTGGTGATGATGCTGGATAATGAGAAGAGAAGGAGGAGAAGAAAAATTAAGTTATTTGTGGATATTCCGTAACATCTCTTCCTTAGCAATTTAATATTGCTGAGAAGCGGGATTTCCTAGTTAGGTAGTCTGGACGTGTCTTGATGTTCCTGGTATTTTACCGTTACAAGTCAGAGTTGCCAGTTAGTCTACTGTTTGTGAGCGTAGTTGTTTCGTAAGTTATGCATTAATTTTTATGCTCTTTTTCTCAGTAATGTTTTATTTATGTGATTGTTAAATTGTCATTTAAGCTTGTATGCTAAATAATTTACAGTGTTATGTAATGTTAGAAAACTCTTGCATCTTGGATGTCTCCGAACTGGTAACTGTTGTTGCTGGGGCAGGTACAGGACCAGCACGTCCTTGAATGTTGGAGAAGCAAGGAAGGTTATATAAGGATGGGGAGGAGAATAGAGGTGTTCAGTTAGCTTTTGGTTCGGTTTGAGTGTAGTGCAGTGTCAGTGCAGTATTAGTGAAGATTGTATATTTCCAGTACTTGTGAAAATAGTGAGGTGTCAAGCATTAAGTGTAACTGCAGTTAGTAAAGTGTATAGCTCCAGTGCTTGTGAAAACAGTGAAGTGAAGTTGGAAAGCATTAAGTGTAATTACTTGGAAAATAAAGACATGAACTTAAGAAGCCAGTGTTTATTTATAATGCCTGAGCTGATCCTGTGTACTGTACACCTAAAGGCTGACCGTAGGAAGAACAGATCACTGGCAACGTCCTTCCTATACCGAACTACAGCTGTTGGAGCCTGTGGCAGTGTGGAGTTGGTACGTAACACTGGTGTCAGGATTGTGGATTCAGTGCTGCAGTGAGTCAAATCTTCGACGTGGAGCAAGGGAGTGTGCAGACAAGATCCTGAGCTGGGCAGGAAGACGAGATGTTATTGGCTGTGATCATGAAGCTATTGCAAGCATGAAGTGTCCAACTACAGACACTGAATGAAGGACAGAAAGAATTAAAAACACTATTACAGGCACAAAGTGTACAACTGATGGCACAGAGTGAACAATGACTGTACAAGCACAACGTGAAGAACAAAAAGAACAATATGAACAACTTTAAGAGGCATTACATGAGGAACAGAATGAATTACAACTGAGGATGCAAGGACAGCTAGATGCTTTCATGGGCGAAATGAAGGAAGAACAGCAACAGCTTAAGGAGGAAGTCGATGCCATGCTGGAACAGTAAAAGTATGAAAGGGCAGTGACAGGGCCAGCATCAAATGCAGATGACCTGAAGGCATGCAGATGGAGGATGCAGATTTACAACCAGTGCTAGAGTCGTTGCAGTGGAGTACAATGCGACCATCTGGGAAGTTGTTTGCAGGTTAAGCCCTGCAACCAAGAGCTACTGGAGGCGGGACCTTCTTCATTTGAACAACGGAATACTGGAGCGCCAGTGGGAGGCAGCTGTGGCCTCAGCAATTAATGGCAACTGGTGGTTCCGACGAAGATGAGGTCCGAGATCTTGGATGAGTCTCATAACCAAATCACTAATGGGCACCTGGGAGTGAGAAAACTCTAAGCCAGCTGCGACAGAGATTATACTGGACTGGATTGCGTCAGGATGTTGAAGAGTGACGTCAGGCCGGTGACGTTTGTTGTGCCAAGAAAGGACCCAAGAAACGTGGTTGTGCCCCTCTTCAGCTGCATCAAGTGGGTACATCGATGGAAAGAATCGTGGTGGACATTGCTGGACCTTTGCCACTCACTGAGAGAGGAACTTGGTATATATGTGTCTCCATGGACTACTTCACAAAGTGGCCGGAAGCCCATGCCATCCCCGATCAAGAGGCTGCGACTGTTGCTCAGGTGTTGGTTGATCAGTTTTTCTGTCGTTTTGGGATGCCACAAGAGCTACATTCAGACCAGGGTAGAAACTTCAAGTCTGCTGTGTTCCGTGAGTGCTGCAAGTTACTGGGGATCAAGAAGACCAGGACGACCCCACTAAGACCGCAGTCAGATGGGATGGTGGAGAAAGTCAACTGGACCCTGGGACAAGAACTGGCCAAGTAGTGAGTAGAGGGACAAACAGAATGGGACCAGAAATTACCTGCTTTCCTGGTGGCATATCGGTCTGCATCCCATGAGCCTACCGGCTACACTCCTGCAAAACTGATGTTGGGCCACTAGTTATGTTCACCTGTTGAGTTGTTAATGGGAAACTCACCTGGTGAAGAGCTGCCTACAGACACTTCGAGCTATGCAAAGCACCTTCAGGACAAGGTGGCTGAGGTACATCATCAAGTGCGAGGAGCCCTCAAGTTTTCAGGAGATGTGATAAAATGCAAGTATGATGCCAAGGCAAGTGAGGTGAGCTTCAAGGATGGTGACCAAGTTTGGTTACACAATCCTCAGTGAAAGAAAGAACAGTCACCGAAGCAGCAAAACCCATGGTATAGGCCTTACACTGTGTTGGACCGCCTATCATACGTAACATATCGGATTCGGGGAGGCAGGAAGTCTTGTGAATTGTCTGTGGCAGTACCATGGGCCAGGACAGTATGGCTGGGATGCCTCTGAGGAATCGTGCTATTCTGCAGCCAAGGATGTTGAGAAGGACCAAGCAGCTGAAGTGCAAGAGGATTGTGACAGTTTCCCAGGAGACGATGTAAATCACAAAAAGGACCAAAACCTTCCTGGAGGGGTGGACTGTGAGGAGGAGCAAGAACATCGTCGAAAGCAGAATAGAAGACATGATAAGTTGAAGAATTATTTTGTGTCTAGTTAGATGTTTTATTAAGACAAAAGTTTATGTTTGTATATATTGTGTAGTTTTGTTGGGACAACAAAAGATTAGGGAGGGGGTAGTGTTCAGAAGCGGGATTTCCTAGTTAGGAAGTCTGGACTTTTCTCGATGTTCCTGATATTTTACTGTTACGAGTCAGAGTTGCCAGCTACTCTGTTGTTTGTGAGCGTAGTTGTTTCGTAAATTATGCATTAATTTTTATGCTCTTTTTCTCTATAATGTTTTATTTATGCGCTTGTTTGTTATATTATGTCATATAATTTATGTTTGTATGCTAAATAATTTACAGTGTTATGTAATCTAACAAAACTCTGGCATGTCTTGGATGTCTCCAAACTGGTAACTGTTGTTGCTAGGGGCAGGTACAGGACCAGCACGTCCTAGTATGTTGGAGAAGCAAGGTAGGTTATATAAGGATGGGGAGGAGAATAGAGGTGTTCAGTTAGGTTTTGGTTCAGTTTGAGTGTAGTGCAGTGTCAGTGAAGACTGTATATTTTCGGTACTTGTGAAAATAGTGAGGTGTCAAGCATTAAATATAATTTCAGTTAGTAAAGTTTGTATAGCTCCAGTGCTTATGAAAACAGTGAAGTTGGAAAGCATTTAGTGTAATTCCTTGGAAAATAACGACAGTGAACTAATGAAGCCAGTGTTTATTTACGACGCCTGAGCTGATCCTGTGTACTGTTCACCTAAAGGCTGACTGTTGGAAGAACAATTCACTGGGCAACGTCCTTCCTGTACTGAATTACAGCTGTTGGAGCCTGTGGAAGTGTAGAGTTGGGACGTAGCAATATACACATTACACCCCGGTTTTCTTCTATATCTTATTAACGCAAATTATGAGAGTATTTAAAAGATATAAATAACATATGAGGGAATAATAACGTGGAGTAGGTAAAATAATCCGCCAAAGAGTAACTGTTACGAGACCGCCTGTCTTGAGAGAGAGAGAGAGAGAGAGAAGGGGGGGGGGCTAGTTTTTGCTGATCTTACTGATGAGATTTTTCCTGTTTATTATATTTTCTTTTTAGTTCTCTCGTATTACACCATCCATCCCTTCCTTCCCCACGCCCCTCTCCTTCCCTCCTTCCCTCTCACAGTAGTAGTGGCAGAGATGTATAGATGTTGATGCTGTCTCTGTGGCCTAGCAGACCCATCGACCACAAACAAGCAACACCTTCATGTGGCAGACAGCGCCTGGCCAGGTTGGGAACAGGGTCCTTCCACACTGTGAGGTGCAGGTAAGATGATGGAGGGATGCCCCCAAGAGGATGAGCTGCTTTTAGGATATGTATGAATATGCTACCCAGACTCTGACTACTTGGTAAATGTTGTTGACCTGCATGGGAGAGTTGTGCAAGGCCAGCTGTGTATAGGCGATAAGTATGAATAGTAGTATCAGCCCAGGCTTTGATTACTTGGTAAATGTGGTTGAGTTCCCCACCTGGGAGTGATATGCATGGCCAGCTACCACGTCACTGCCATGGTAGTACCTCCCGGGACAACAGTAACCATGCAGCTACTACCTTTTTTGGTGGGCTACCGGGTGCTACACCTTGCCCAAGGGTGACCCAGGACTATGCAGGAAAGGGGCGTCCATCTTCACTGAGCCGGATACATCACACGGCCGCATACCCATGATGTGTTAGGTAATGATGAGCAAATTAAGCAAATCAGACTCGTTTTACTCTAATTTGGCCCAGCTTTTTTGGTTATTTTGTAGTATATTTCAAACTCTACAGTCCTTCCATAGCACCTCTTCATGACTGGCATCATACGAGTATTTTAGTTTTAATCCTTGTACCAGCTTAGAATTCAAGATGGAGAGATGGTAATTTTAGGTCAAGTTAAAGTGAAAATGGTATAATACACAATGGAGTATAGAGGAAGGCAAACAGCAGTAGGAAATCCATTATTGTTTTATAATGCAGTATGTTTTTGAAATTATTTAACAATAACCACATATTGAAAGTGTGCTTAATAATGGAGAAGCACTTTTTGTCTCACTTAAACACTCTTCAGAGGTAAAATCAAAATAGTTATCTATCTAGCTATCAATCTATTATCTATTTATCTATCTGTTATCACCTCCCCCCGTTTCCTTGCTCGTTGTTGTTGTGGGGGGGCTTTGGAGAAGTCGATTGGGACTTGATGTGTAGGGAAGCTATAGCAGGGTACCTTAATGCACTCCAAAATGTGTGGAAGTCTGGTTGCTAGGTGGATGTCGCAATCACGTCTCCTCTCTGCTCTACCCTCTCCCCTCTGCTTGAGTCCCTGTTGCTGTCTCAACTAATTTTGCACCGCTCTTTTCTTGTACTATTGCATCTTCTTTCCTTTTCTCCTGTCTTCTCTATCCTATCTTTGGCATTAAACAGTGTGGAAATTTCCACTTTCATCAAAATGCTCATCTATGACCTCGAGTATGTTGCAACAGGAAGGATATGGGTGTGCCCGTGGGCTACTGATCTGGCCAATTGTAGGGGTCATGGTGGTTCTGCACCACCCCAGTGTGTGGACCTTTGCAGAGGTAGACCTCTACAGAGGCGGAACTGCTGCTAAGTGGCAGCTTTCGGTTCCGGGGATGCTGTTGCTTGGCGGTAGGACTCTCGGCCAATAGCCGGTGGCCCAGCATTGTGCTGGAGGACTTGGTCCTCTCACACGGTGTTGCTATGCCTTGTAGGGTAGGGTTTGGAGTGCATGCTAGGAGCTTAATCTCTACTAGGGTCATTGACCAGGCCTCTAGACTCCACGTTCTAGCCAAATGGTCCTTTCTATTTCAACTGTCATGATGAGCTTTTCCTTTCCTCAGTAAATTTATGGATATTGTTACAGGTTCCCTCTTCCCCTGTTCTACCAATTTTTTTACCCCGACGACCCCGGCTTCATTCCTGAACTTTCTCTTTGTCAGGTGGATCCCCCCTCCCCTACTTTTCTGCCCCTTTCCTCCTTTTCCTGTCCTTCTGTTTCTTCTTCTCCCCCCTCCAAGGGAAACACCCCTCCTGATGTTCCTGCCTCGACACTGCCATCCTCAAATGGCGTGTCAGACCTCCTGGTTCCTGACAAGTGTCTCCATCCTCACCCATCACCTCTGACAGCCTCACTCACCCTGTCTACAGAGTCTCTCTACACTACCACTGCTCCTCTGGTCGTTACGTGGGAGCCTTATACCTCCTTGATTTCCAACTCGACCCTCTCAGCCTCTGCAACATTTACCATTACTCGCACTCCCCGACCACATCCACCTGTGATGCCACTCTCCTCATTCCAGGCATGGGACCCCCGATATCCTGCCCCCCCTGGCTAGATTTTTATATGGTGCCCTCCCACATGGTTCTAAATGACTTGGAATTTCAGAAACTGGTGCTTAGGTCTGTGGGAGAGGATGTGACTTTCCATTCACACTTTGACAAATCACGCCTTGTCACGGTTCACTCTGATACCCAAGCCCATGCCTTGGTTGCTCTTATGACTGATGATGATGTGCCTCTGAATACACATAAGCATGCACACACGAACTCCAGCGAAGGCACAGTTTTAATTCCTCACTCAATTCAACTGGGTGACGATTCCTTTCAGGAATGTTCGTCGCTCATCTGTGGTATGCTAGAGCTCCAGCATGTTCCTGTTACCTCAGTTTCATGCTTCAAACGTCCCCCAGTTGGTGACCGCACACAACCTACTCGAATTGCCCTGGTAGTGTCTGATTGCTTGGTTCTCCCAGATTTTGTGATTATAGGAGGTGAACGACTTCCGGTGCGCAAGTCTCCACCAACCCAAGCTCAACGCAGGTAGTGTTGGCGTTTCAATCACCCTGCCAAGCACCGTCTATCATCCCCTTGTTGCTCCTTCTGTGCCTCTCCTGATCATAATAGAAGTGAATCCCAGACCATACCTATCAGATCCACTTTCTACCAGTTGCCAGTATTTTCACTGCTGAACTGCTGGCAATTTTACTTGCCATACTTGTTATATACCGATCAACTTTACGCATTTTTGTTCTTTTCACAGATTCACTTAGTGCACTACGTGATATTCAGTCTATCCCAGCCAGCAACCTGCTAGTGTTGGAGATACAAGAATGGTTGTTCCATATTATCAGCAGATTGAATTCTGTCTCCTTCTGTTGGGTCCCAAGCCATCCTGGGATACCGGGTAATGAGAGGGTTGACTGCCTGGCACATACAGCTGTCACCTCTCGCTGTCACACCTCGTCCTATCCCAGCAACTGATTATTTCCCGATTGTTACCCGTCTCCTTGGCCAGCGATGGGAAGCGGAATGGACGTCTACAACTGATAACAAACTCCACTCCATCACACATACTGTCACTCCTTGGCTGTCGTTCTCCCATCGCAACAGGCACTGGGAAACAGCCCTAGCCCGTCTGCGCCTTGGCCACATGCGGATCACACATAGTCTTCTAATGTCAGGAGGCACTCCTCCGATCTGTCAATGTTGCCAGGTTTCAATCACGGTCCACCATCTTTTGCTTGATTGCCCTCGGTTCCACGCTATGCGCAGACAGACTCTCCCATTCCATTACTCTCTTGGACGTCCCCCTACCTTAGCTGACCTTCTTGGTGAATCCCCTGTGATTTCGATCACACACCTCATGCGCTTCCCATCTCAAACCAGTATTTTGCCTCACATTCAGTGTCTTCCCCTCCTTCCCCTCTACCTTTATTCCATCATAGCATACCCTTCATTTTTTATGCAGCAGTTTTTGTGCCATATAGTCCTCCTGGGCTTGGTGATAATCCTTATTACTTACTTATCTGTTATCAATTTTCTAGCATTGACTATCTGTGTGTATGGATGGATAGACGGATGGATGGAGGGAGGGATGTATACGACCATACAAAAATATAGTGTGGAGAGATAGAGAGAAGCATAGTCTCTCTCTCTCTCTCTCTCTCTCTCTCTCTCTCTCTCTCCACACACACACACACACACACACACACACACACACACACACACACATTCTTTTCCTCATTCCCTCCCCCATTACCACCAGCCTCACCCCCATAAGTCACTCGAATGGAAAATGATGGCGGGGTTGTGAGAATTTCCCCAGTGTTTGCTCATTTTGAGGTTGTTGCCCTGTGCGAAAAAGTGTAGATTTATTAACTAAAATGAAAGCGAGTGAGAGACTGACAAGGAGAGTGTATGTGAGATGTAGGGGACATCTGAGGATAAGATGAAGGAATGGAATGGAGAGATATGTGAGAGGATGGGGAATGAGACTGACCAGAAGAGTGTGAGTGAAGTGAAGGGGGAGACCAGGGACGAGATGGAGAGATATATGAGAGGATGGAGAATGAGAGACTGACCAGAAGAGTGTATGTGACGGGTAGGAGGAAACCTAAGGATGAGAAACAGGGATGGAATGGAGAGATACTTGAGAGAAGAGGATGGAGAATGAAAATGACTAGGGGGAATGTTTGTGCAATGTGGAGAGGGAGACTAAAGATGAGAGGGATGGATAGATGAGTTGTGAGATACACATATATGAGAGAGGATGGTTTTAGAGATTGACTAGAAAAGCTGCTGTTACTACTACTACTGTACATCTATCTATCTATCTATCTATCTATCTATCTATATATATATATATATATATATATATATATATATATATATATATATATCATCATCAGCCGTTGAGGTCCACTGCAGGACCGGCCTATCCCTACCGAAGCAGGGACGATACAGCCAATGTATCTCTACCCAGTGGCTTAGGCTGTCTGGTAGAGACTGCATGTAGGGTGAGAAGAGCCTGTAAGTGTAATTGTAGTGTTGTAGTGGCTTTGGATGTGTGTGTAGTCTGTGAACCAAGTGTAATCGGCCCGCCTTAAGCCGATTGGGTGCAAGCATACTAGTATGCGACACTGGTTCAACCACAGCACCCCTTATGTCCGCCAAAGTAGCAAGTGGCTCGGTAAATGATTCCCAAAGTTTTTTTTTTTTTTTACAACTCTGGCGGGAGGCGAACCCTCGTCCACAAGCGTGAGAAAACGCACACTCTACCACTGTACCACAGAGGCTCTCTCTCTCTCTCTCTCTCTCTCTCTCTCTCTCTCTCTCTCTCTCTCTCTCTATATATATATATATATATATATATATATATATATATATATATATATATATATAAATGATGTCTCTCGATCTATCTAGCTATATATCCCATTGCAGCCCAGTGTCCACAATATTGGACAGGACTGGGAATTTTCCGTGATAAAGTAGGGAACCCCCAGGTAGGGACCTATGAGCTTCGCGACTATGTGCCGATAGGCGGAGGGCGGTAAGCCTAGTACCCTCCCAGCAAGCCTCCCAGTGCAGTGCACCGCTCAGCAGCTCTGGGATCCAATGGGATAAATATATATATATATATATATATATATATATATATATATATATATATATATATATATATATATAAGTCGAGATCCAAAGAAAGTATCCAGGCTTTGTCGATGCTGCGGAGACGAAAGCAAGAATGGTCTGGTGTTCAGACAGGAAAGCAAGAATGGTTTGGTGTTCGTACAAAGCTCCTACCCCTCCTCCTCTTCCTTCCCCTCTTCGTCCCACAAGTACAGTACCACCACGACCTTTGCTCGAGACGTTGCTCACTCCTTTGCTTCGCAATTCCAAGCAGCGCTCGATGTTCATGACGTGTTGTAGATTCCATTTTACGTAAAAATATATGAAGAAATTCTGATTGCAAATTAACATAAAAAACGTGATGAAAAAAGGATGAACGTTATATTGATTTCAAATATAAATTACTGAACTATTTCCCATAACATTCAAGCTGTCCTGTAGAGAAACATGTCGTTGCATAGAAGTCATCCTCAGCGAGATGGACAGGCGACAGAAAAACTGATGGAAAGACAGACATAGCTTCGCCTTAGAGAAATTCATCAAAATTCTTAATTTTTTCTCTAAGCACCATCAAACACATATAGTAAGCCAAGGTGAATATAAACCATTCCAGCAAGGAAAAGGAAACAAACAGACAGACACACGCCACTTGAGAGTCAGGATGACTGCTATTTCACTCTTGCTAAAGACAAACGATTACATCCATCTTCGGAAAGAATACAACTCCTACGTAAGACAGACAAGCAGACGGACAAAGGCAGACTCTGGAGGATCGACTCATGTTGATTTATTTTATTACTGGTTCCAGCAGATAATCTGATTCTGATGAACTGAGATCAGACCCTTGTAGACGTAGAGGAAGACGTGAAAGGCACATGGGACAGACGGACAGATTTAAAGACACAGTCCCAATTATCGGTTCACATCGATTGCTATTCCGCATCTGCTAAAGGTAGACGATTTTATTCAGCTTAACTGAGACTAAACCCTTGCTGTAGAGGAAGACGTGAAAGTTAAACATGTAGAATAAAGAGAACGAAAATGAGGCAAGCAGTTTGCGAATTACCGGTTCACAGTAATTGGAATGATCAGTTCCTATTAACTGGTACTGTATTATTGTTGCTGCCAGAAAATTGTATTTGGCTTCAGTGGAACTACGACTATTCCCGAGAGGAAGACGCAAAACATATGCAGGCATACACACTAACAGACAGACACTCTCTAAATAATTTATTCCTCAAGTAAACCACCACTTTATTCCTGGTACTTTATTCCTGCTACACTATTCCTGCTACTTTATTCCTGCTACTCTCTTCCTGCTACTTTATTCTTGCTACATTATTCCTGCTACTTTATTCCTGCTACTTTATTGTTGCTACTTTATTCTGCTTCTGGCTGACAGTTTTAGTTAGCTTAGGGTAGAACGATCCTCACCTGTAACAGATATTCTTTGGCTACTTACTGAATTACATTATTGACACCATACGCTCGCAGATAGATCAGATGTTATGTGTTAAAGGGTTTTATGAAAAAAAGGCGGGGAAATGTGTGGAAAGTCAGGTGCTGCAGAATCATTTCCACCTTACCTGGGGGATGAGGTGTACAGAGAATTTGCTGGAGCAATAATATTTGGTGTCATTTCTATATATCTGTGTGTGCTGCTGTCCGTAAGTATATCATTTCATCCATACCAACCATCAGTCCATTCATCGACAATAATCAACTGTTCAGACAATAAACAAAGTAACCATTCTGCAGCTCTCCTCCTTTGTAGATGGAATGTTCCTCTGTCTTTCTGTCTGTCACACTATGCAACATTGTGTCAGACAGTACGGAGACTAAATCAGTAATAAGAGTGGTGCTGATAACACCTCCATCTGCAGACCGTTTAACACACCTGACGTTTCGATGCAGATAGCCTACGAATTTTAACCTCCCCGATATACGACCAGCTAAATATGATGGTCTAGTGGCAATCAGAATGAAGTAAATAGAGATCTTACACAGATACGTAGGGCATCCCTTAGATCCTTTGCTACACTGCTGTTAAATCTCTTGATTTTACCTCCACGTGAAATTTAAACCTTGGTGGCTGTCTATCACTCTGCCTAATCTGTCGATATGTCTGTCTCGTCATCGATCTATCTGCCAGTATGTGTGGGAGTCTCTGTGTGTCCATCCATTTTATCATTCATCCATTTAGCAACTCATCCAGTATTCTGTTAATCCATCCATTTGTCTATCTGTCTCCCCATCCATGCCAGTCTATCTATCCATCTACCGACCTGCCTGTATTTGCCTATTTATTAATTTGTCTATCTATATACCTATTTATTCATCCATCAATCAGTCAACTTTACAGCGGGAAGAGGAAGAAGACTACAGTGAATCAGCAAATCCTCATCTAATCTGCTTGCTTTCTTTCACCAACCCTGACTCTGATTCTTAGTATCACAACCAACAATGTTTAGGCAACCAGAAACACTCTTTTATATCAGGAAATTTCTGGACTCACGTTAATATGCAGATAAAAATTTTCAGGGAAAAGTCACCTCCGAGATTCGTTTTCGTTATTTTTTTCTTTTTTCTCGTTTTTTGGTTCCACTTTATTTTCTTTGGTCAGGCGTTCATGCACCCTGATTTGGAAACTTTGGACAGCCACAACCTTCCTTAATGTTTCTTCCCTCCTCCTAACTTCTCTCCTTTCCTCTTTCTTTCTCTCTCTTCCTCCCTTCTCTCTCCTGCTTTCTCTCAGACTTCTCTCCCTCTCTTCCTCTCTCATCTTGCCCCCTACCTCCTTCCATTTCTCCCTTTCTCCTTTGTTTCCACCCATGTCCTACCATCTCTCTCCTTACGTGCCTCCCTTGTTTTGTCCCCCCCCCATACTCCTCCTACTTTTGTCCTTCTCTTCCTTTTAGCCTCCCGTTCTCCCTCCCATTCTCTCCTCTGTTATCCGTCTGCCCTCTTATCTTCGCTCCCTTCCTCACTACTTCCACTTCTCCCTCCTTTATCCGTTTCCTCCCTCCTCCTTCCTTCCTTACCTTCCTCCTCTTTCCTTCATTCACTACCCCCTTCTCCCATCCGTTTCCTCCTATCCTATTTACACTCCCTTCTGCCTCCCTCCTCCTCTTCCTCCCTCGGCCTCATAAAAGAAAATCCACGTTGCAGAAAACTTCTATAAACCTATTCACTCCGAAAACACACACACACACACACACACACACACACACACACACACACACACACACACACACACACACACACACACACACACACACACACACACACACACACACACTCAAAAGCACAACCCCTCCCCCATCACACACACGCAAGCACATCCCTTCTCCCACTACAACACACACACACACATACACACACACACACACACACACACACAAACATACATACATACACTCACACACACATACACAAACACTCAAAAGCACAACCCCTCCCCCACCACACACACGCAAGCACAACTCTTCCCCCACTACAACACACACACACACACACACACACACACACACACACACACACACACACACACACACACACACACACACACACACACACACACACACACACACACACACACACACACACACACACACACACACACACACACACATACACACACACACACCTACACACACAAGCACAACCAGTACCCAACCACACACACACACACACACACACACACAACCCCTCCCCCACCAGATGCGTACAAGCACAACCCCTCCCCCACCACACACACACAAGCACAACCCCTCCCCCACCACACACACACAAGCACAACCCCTCCCCCACCACACACACACACACAAGCACAAGCCCTACCCCACCACACACACACACACACAAGCACAAGCAGTACCCAACCACACACACACACAAGCACAACCCCTCCCCCACCACACACACACACACAAGCACAACCCCTCCCCCACCACACACACACACAAGCACAACCCCTCCCCCACCACACACACACACACAAGCACAACCCCTACCCCACCACACACACACAAGCACAACCCCTACCCCATCACACACACACACAAGCACAACCCCTACCCCACCACACACGTATACAAGTACAACCGACCCCACCACACACACACACAGGCACAACCCCTCCCCCACCACACACTCACACGCACATCCCCTCCCTCACCACACACACAAGAACACAACCCGTCCCCCATCACCCACACACAAGCACAACCCTTCCCCCACCACACACATAAAAGCACAACCCCTACCCTACCACACACTCACACAAGTACAACCTCCCCCACCACACACACACACACACACACACACACACACACACACACACACACACACACACACAAGCACAACCCATCCCCCACCACACACAAGCACATTCCTTCCACATCCTCATATACACATGCTCATATACAAGAACCCAGCCAAGGAATCGACAGCTTTATACTCACATGGCAGCAAAGTCGGGAGCAATCCGGCCTAGAGCGTCTCCTTCTTGGTAACCCGTCCAAACCCTCCTCAGAAGGCTCCTGGATCGACTGCATTTTTGCAATAGAACAAATAATTTAAATCATCATGGCCATTTATTTTCTTATGGACGTATTAATTTATATTACTCAGCTGGAATTTCATTGGAGGGGTCAGTGAGTAGACGATGGACAGTATTTTTCTTACTTAAATAAATTTGAGATTTATTTATAATACCGAAGTGCATTCATAAAGGACAGTGGTTAAAATAAATAAGTAGAAGAGAGTGAGAGAGAGAGTGAGAGAGAGAGAGAGAGAGAGAGAGAGAGAGAGAGAGAGAGAGAGTTGCAGGCGAAATTATGCATCCTGCCATTTAGCCAAAAGCGAGGGATTCCTTTCATGTCAAAAGAAGTGATGTTCCCAGTGTTTTACTCCGTGATTCGTATGTTTAGGGTAATTTTTGGTCACGATTTAGGAAGTTCGTGATTCGTGTGACAAGATATTTTTCCCCAGCGTCGTGGTTTGTTTACTTGGTGAATTTTAAAACCTATTCAGGGATTTTTACGTCATGATTCGTGTGACTAAGAATTCTTTTCTCGTAGTGATTCGTCCGTTTGGAGGATTTTTTTTTTTTTTTTCATTTATAACTGGACGGATTTCGCTTACGTCTTTGTTCGTATGCGTCGCGGATTTTTTTTTTTTTTTTCTTACGTCGTGGTTCTTATGCTTGTGAATTTTTGTGTATGTTGTGATTTTTTCCCCATAACGGGTCGTTTCGTTGGAATTACTACCTCGTGGTGGTTGGGATATTGATTCCCTCATGATGCTTGGGATCTTTTTTTTTTTTTTTTTTTTTTTATTGCGATTCGTGTGCTTATCCTGTGTGAAGCTACATCTGTCAACTTCTGAGGTATGAATAAAGTCGTAAGTCATTAAGAAAATTAAATGGTTCCGAGACATTATGGTTCTGAAAGGATTAATGGACACTCATTGCTAATGAGGACTTAATGAACCAGTGCATTAAAAAAAAAATCAAATACCGTGACAACAGTGGGAAAAAAGAAAGATACTCATACTAAGGGAAAAACAGAGATTCTTGCTACTGTAATGAAGATTTGCTCCTGTTCCCTTCGGCCGGAAGGGAGATGGAGGTGGAAGACGAGGAATGGAAAAAAGAAAAGTTGAAAGGGTAATGGAAGACAGGGTCTTATCTTTCATTCACGCCGAGAGAGGAGGAAAGGGTAAAGAGAAAGGATGAAAAGGAAAAAGGGAAGAGGAAAAAGAAACAGGAAGAAAGGAAAAAGAGGGGAGGAAAAGGGAAAAGGAGGAAAGGAAAAGAAGAACAGGGTGGAAGAGAAAGGGGAGAGAGATTAAAAAGGGGGGGAAGGAAGGAGGAAAGAGGGGTAAAGAAGGATCAGTGAAAAGAAAGATGCAGAACTGGCAAAAGGAGGAAATATATAATTAAGGAAGGCTAGGAAAGAAAAAAAAAAAGCAAAATGTTTGAAAGACCAGCAAGAAAGTCGGTTTATCTATCACTCAACCAGAAATGTGTCAAAGAATAATTATGGGCAAGTCCTTTGGATTATGAATAAGATACTGAATGGTAAAGTTCGTGAGTTGCGAGAAGAAGAAAGTGAGGAAGGAAGATGAGAGGAAATGAAGGGGAGGAGGGATAGGGAGGGAGGGAGGGAGGGAGAGATGGAGAGAGAGGGAGGTAGGAGGGATGGAGAGGGAGGGAGGTAGAGAGGGATGGAGAAAGGTTAGGAAGAGTGGAATAAATGGGAGACAAGCAAGGGAGGGAAGGAGGGAGGTAATTAAGGATGGAGGGAGAGGAGAGAGGGGAGGAATAGTTGAGAAGATGGAGAAAGGAGAGAGGGATAAACCTGAACGACGAGAGAGAAGCAAAAACTGAAGAGAGGGAAAAATGAAAAGGATCGTGGGTGGGAGAGATGATGATAGGAAACCAGAGGTAAAGAATGGAATATAAAGGAATATCTGAGAAATACAGTACATACATAAACAGATGATCTTTGAGATTATATATAGAGATAATTATTATTATACTTAACATATAATTTACGTCTGTGAGAAATGAAAAACGAGGAATGCTCCCTCCCACCCACATACTCTCCTTGGTAAAATAACTGAAAGGAAAAACGAAAAACTGTTGAAAAATAGGTTAAGAAGGAGGAACAGAAAAGAGAAAAGGACACAAGAGGGAAAAACAGAGAGAGAGAGAGAGAGAGAGAGAGAGAGAGAAGGAGAGGAAAGAAAGGGATAAGACAGATTGATATATGATATTTTCTCCTGTACTGCAGTGATTTTGATTTTTTAATTTCCTGCTCTTTTTTATGTTAACCTCTCCTCTATTTCCTGTTCCCAATTTTTCTTCATCTTTCTCCTGTGTCTTTTAACCTTTATTAATATTCCCAGTCTTTTGTTTGCTTTTACTTCTAATTTTATATTCTCTTCAGTCTTTTGTACACACAGGTTCATTCAAACTCTAGGTCTATGTCTCAGTCTGTCTGTTTCTGTCTGTCTATCTTTCTCTGTCAGTCTATATCTTTTTCACACACACACACACACACACACACACACACACACACACACACACACACACACACACACACACACCTCGAACACATTTTTCTTCAAGACCTCTTCATTTTTACTTACTTCGTTCACTTCACCTTCATTTAACTTTATTCCGCTCTGTCTTCCCATCCCCCCTCCTCTTGCCCACAGTTTCCCTTCCCATCCGTGCACCCCTCCACTTCTTACCCACCTTCCTCCTTCTTGTTCCCATCTTTCCCCTCCCCTCCCGTCTCTGTCTTCTCCTTCACTTTCTTACATCCTCTCATTCCCTCCCACGTACCATTCGTTTCTCTCTCTCTCTCTCTCTCTCTCTCTCTCTCTCTCGTTCTCCAAATCAGCTAAAAAATAACCTAGCTTTCTTTTTTTCAGGTCTTTTATTTTTTCCATTTCTTCCTTAGACTTCCTCCGCCACTCCTGTTCTCTCTCTCTCTCTCTCTCTCTCTCTCTCTCTCTCTCTCTCTCTCTCTCTGTTTGTCTGTCTGTCTGTCTGTCTGTCTGTCTGTCTGTCTCTGTCTGTCTGTCTGTCTGTCTGTCTGTCTCTCTCTCTCTCTCTCTCTCTCTCTCTCTCTCTCTCTCTCTCTCTCTCTCTCTCTCTCTCTCCACGGACTCACAGCCCTTTTCCCTTGTTATTAGCCTCTTTTGTTGTATTTCCTTAACTATTTCCTTTCAGCTTCCCGAACCCTCTCCTTCTGTGTGTGTGTGTGTGTGTGTGTGTGTGTGTGTGTGTGTCAGTCTTTCAGTCCGTTTGCCCGTCTCGTGTCTGTCTCCATCACTGTCTTTTAATCTACATGTATCTATCTATCTATACCTGTTTTACTACATGGTTTCATCCGGTACTTTTCTTTTCCCGATACGCTAAAGGTTTCTTTCTCATTTGGTCTGGCCAGGAAACTGTTGACTACGAGGGTATTCCTCTAAAACCCGCCTGGGACCTTCTATATTCAGCTCACTTTATGTAGATGTATAATTGTCATCTCTTTGTGCTTAATGCTCAGCCACGTGAATAGATTAATATTAGAATATGTTGGTTGTCGCGAATCATGATACTCTACACACACACACACACACACACACACACACACACACACACACACACACACACACACACACACACACACACACACACACACAATCCAGCATTTCCCCATCACTCACGCCACTCTAGTTTCAAAGCTCAGTCTCGCATGGCAGTGAAAATTGTTAACCGTTGTATACAGGAGCATACCATAGAAAGTTTCTGCACGGTCCATCGCCTCACAGCAGGGGTAGTTAGGCAATGGGGGTGGGAGATGGACACGGATGGTATAGTGGAAAGAACTGGGATATACAGTATACTCTTCGCATACTAGTTGCTGTTGTGAGGCATTGCTGTTGGTATTGTGTTAGCAGTTAATATATACGAGACAATGTTGCAATACAGCGTTGGCTATCCTCTTCCTTCATTTTAATTAAGCTTTAACTTGGCCTGAAATTATCATGTCCCCTTCTCCAATGCAGAATAAAAAAAAAAACACATTAACAATAAATTATGGCACTAATCACGAAGTGCTATGGAAAAAAACAAATGTAGATTCCTAGCATTGTCTTACGGCTGCTTAGCTACAGGAAGTGAACTGCAAAAAAAGACGATAACCTGGGTCAAATAAAGATGAGGCAGCAACAGTTGTCGGCGGGAGGGAGTGCTGGGCTGTTAAGGCTTGTCTCAGGGTTTCAGTACACTCTTTGCAAGGAAATATAATAATGATCGAAAGTAAAACACTAGATTTTTCGGTAATTACTGATGATACAAAAATAATGAGGTAATCTGATTTACTGTAAACTAAGAAATAGACAGATTAAAGGTATGTGCAGTCATTTAAATCTTAAGCTTCTTTTCTACAATACGTCTTCTCTAAGTAAATAACATCAGTCGGAAGTAACAAGAATAAGCTAAAAAGTGTAGTGAAGAGGATTATGTTGATCTTCCTCCGCCACTTTACTGCCAAGGGAGAACGAGAAAGGACAACAAAGGATGATAAGTGAGCTCGAGAGGGTGTAGTATGAAGGAAGGGAACTGAATGTGAGTTCAATAAAAAGAAGGGCTCCGTGTTTGAAGGGGAAAGGTGTATGGAACTATCCACTCTCAATGCAACGTGTATATGAGTGAGAGGTGGGGATAGTACGTACTAAATGAGGAGGTGATAGGAGGGGTAGGTGCTGCAGAGGGATGCCTTCAGTTGGTGGCACTGATATATTCGGTTGACTACTCTGCTAAGGAAGAGTGACTACGATGTTTCCATAGCCACTTGTTAGAATGGAGCCATAAATGAGCAACCTAAGATTGAGAGCATGATCATAGAGAGAACACTGTAAGAAAGGAGAGAGGCTGAGTGAAGGAATTGGGCTACAAGAAATCGTTACATCGAGTGAGTGGATGATGGGTACCTGCAACTAACATGAACTAATATATGGCGTAACTGTATTGAAACGCGTAACTCCTTGAATTAGATGACTGTGCAAGTAAGGGACACCATCACGTGGTGGCATCAGTATCACTGAAGGTGCAGCTGCTTGGTGATACAAACGTGCCCTAGTCCTCTCACTGTCCCCTCCAAAAAGGATGTGCCCTACAGAAGAATGACAACTGCCTGCAGTCCACCGGGTTTGCGTTCAGTTGAAACTGAGTTAATACTACCACCACCACCACCACCATCACCGTACTATTGCATCCACTACTTCCACCATACAACTACTGCCACTGTACTACTACTACTACTAGGCTACTCTTACTTCTACTACTACTACTACCGCTGCTACTACTACTACTATTACAACTAGCTACCACTGTACTACTATTCCTATTACAACTGTTACTACCACTACTGCTACCATCACCACCACCACTACCACTGCAATGATGCATTTTTATGAAGTTTTTGCTGCCACAAGATTCTTATGTTCAGCTCACGACGAACCTCAACCAGTAAAGGGGTTAATGACAGCTATACCTAAGTCCTCCAGTTCAAAAAGTCTCTTTAGTGCTTAATGAAATCGTCTAATAGTAGTAATAATAAAATAGAAAAAATCGCAACCGTACTGCTGCTGCCATTTTCTAGGCTCATCTGAACGTGAACCCGGTGGACTGTAGTCTTAAGCTGTCCCTTCTCCTGCAGCCCACCATCCTGCTCCAGGAGGTGATGGAGGCAGCTTCAGGAAGTTTGTGCAGCCAGGCAGTGGAGCAGCCTGGTTAAGTCGGTGCCACCACATGAAGGTGTCCGTACTCGCTTAATCAAACTCTATCCACTCCTCGGTGTGGTTGTATCAGTCTAATTATCCAGTTGCTTCAGCGTTCATGACAGCTAATCAACACAAGTGTGGCCATTACGTAAGTGGAGATGATATGGGTAAAGTGGATGTAGGTGTGGGTGTGGATGTTGGGATGGATGAGAGAGAGAGAGAGAGAGAGAGAGAGAGAGAGAGAGAGAGAGAGAGAGAGAGAGAGAGAAAGAGTGCACTATCAATTAACGCTGGAGGTAACAATGTCTCTGAACCCAAAGAACTGAAGCTATTAAGGAGAGGTACAGAACACCACTACCAATAAGAGCCTCATCTAGTAAGAGTCAATCCATCTCTTGACTGACACTGCATCCTGTGAGGGAACTCCAGTATCTAGGTCGGAGGTCGGCAACCTGCGGCTCTTTTAGGACACTTTTGCATCTCTAGGAGCTTCATAAAGAATCACTTATTCTTTCAAAACGAATGCATCACATAACACATGCAAGGCAACATTATATTTTTAGTTCAACTTTGAAAAGATCTGTGCTATAAGAAGATCCAACAATATCACTATAATGTTTTGTTTAGATTTAGAAGTACTGCAGATTTCGGTTTATGAGAATTTTCTGTATTGCGGCTCCGAAAGTACTGCATTTTTATGAAACTTTAAAATAAATGGCTGCTTTAGCACTAAGGGTTGCTGACCTCTGATTAGGCATTTTTATATTCCTGTTCATTACCGACCACTTTTAGCAGGACACTACAGTAATTCCTCCTTCAAATACGCTCTCATTTTGTCCTATCATCATCATCATCATTTCATCCTCCCTCTTAAGTAATGACCCTTATCTGCATAATACACTCCATACACCATCCTTCCTTCTACTAGTACACTCCCTTGTCTTGTTCAGTCACCAAAGAAATAGATCCTTTAATCTTCTTTCCTTCCAGACGTGACGGTGGAAGGAGAGACCCAGAGAATCAAGAGATATCCAGAGAGTCTATCTATCTATCTATCTATTGCCAGACGGGGTGGCCACAAACAAATCACCTCCACGTTGTCCTGTCCCCCGCCATTTCACTGCCCCGCTCCCAACTCACATCCCCCTCTATCATACACTTCTCCACTCCATCCCTCCGTCTCATCCTCGGACTCCCCCTCCCTCTCCCCCCCTCCACCTCACTCACATATTGTACACTCTCCTCATCAGTCTCCCCCCCTCCACCTCACTCACATATTGTACACTCTTCTCATCAGTCTCCCCCCCTCCATCCTCTCCACATGGCCAAACCACCTCAGTGTGTTCCTCCTAACGCTTCCTATCACATCCAGATCCACACCATAACGCTCCATTATATCCTCATTTGTTAGTCTGTCTCTCCATGAGACTCCACAGGCTCCTCTTAAATAACTCATTTCCATTGCTCTCACTCTTGACTTGTGTCTTTCCAACAACGTCCAAGCTTCATTTCCATACGTTAGAGTTGGTATCACAATACTGTCATGTAGTAACTTTTTCACTTCCATGCTCACTTCCCTGTTTCTTATCACTGCTTTCAAGGAACCAGCAACCTTTCTTCCTTGTTGTACCCTTTCAAGCACTTCACCCTCCAAACTTCCATCCATACTCATCACACTCCCCAAGTACTTAAACGTACCCACATTTTCCATTTCTTTACCATCCTGCCTAACTGTACATTCACTGACTTCACCTCTCTCAAAGACCATCACTTAACTCTTCCCTACATTCACCTGTAGATTCCGTTTCTTACACACTCTCCCAAACTCATCCACAAAGCCTTGCAGCTCTCCTTTGTCTTCACTTAACAACACAGTATCATCTGCAAACAACAGTTCAGGGAGTTTCCAAACACTACCCTCTCTCACTAGGGCCACTCCAACATCCACTGCCCTGCCTTGTATCTCTTTTATTACCCCATCCATGTACAGATTGAACAACCATGGAGACATGACACATCCCTGTTTCAACCCAACCTTCAAACAAAAAAATTCACTCATTTCACCATCCACACGCACTGCACCCTTAGCACCATCATACATACTTTTCACAGCATTCAACAACTTCCCATCTACTTCAGATATTCTTAATACTTTTCACAATCCTTGTCCATCCACCCTGTCGTATGCTTTCTCCAGATGCATGAAAGCCGCATACAACTTCTTTCCCATATCTAGAAACTTTTCCACTAAAGATCTAAATGAATATCTGATCTACACAACCTCTTCCCTTCCTAAATCCTCCCTGTTCTTCTGCAACTAATTCCTCTGTTATTTCCCTAACGCTGCCAATAAGTATCCTACCATACACTTTTCCTATTACACTGAGAAGACAAATGCTTCTATGATTACCACACACTTCTTTTTCCCCTTTTCCTTTGTACAAGGGAATCATTATCCAGAGAGACCAAGATATATTCTGAGGGAGACTATTCCACTGTGCCTGCTTCACACTTAGGACATGCCCGTCACTTTCTTCCCTGACGAATCATAAAGAACAAGTGGTGCCAGTCACAACAAACCTCGTCTGACAGCAGTCATTTTATTGCTGTTAAATACTGATTTGTTTCTCCCATTTAGTGTCAGTGCACAATTAAAGTCTAGGATAATGGCGCAAATGTTTTCAGGTTACGGGCTCTGAAAATCCCTGATCTTGCATCTGACCTTTCAAGGTCACTCAAGGTCAAAGGTCATGCTGCGAAATGAAAACCCATATAAAACTAACTATGTGTGGGCAACAATAAATATATCTGCCTTCAACCAGTTTCGAGTTATAACCTGCTGAATATCCGTGACCTTGAGTTTGACCTTTCAAGGTCCCTTACGGTCAAAGGTCAAGGTACCATTTAAAAACCCATATGGGGTTTCCGATATGCTGATAATAGTAAATATCTTTCTGTCTTCAACCAGTTTCGAGTTACAGCCCCCTGAATATCCGTGACCTTGAGTTTGACTTTTCAAAATCATTCCAGGTCAAAGGTTTTGGTGCTAAATGAAAGCCCATATTACGAGTTCCTGCATATTTCAATAATAAATATCTCTCTCTTCAACAGTTTTCAAGTTATAGCCCTCTGAAAATCCGTTACCTTGATTTTCACCTTTCATGATCAATCGATTACCTCCAAAATTTAGTCACTTTCTTTGGACACCAGTGCCCACATATTTAAAGTTTCACATACTTTCATTCAGCCGTTTTTCCGTAATGTTGCTAACAAACAAAAAGACAAACACACAAACAAACTGGACCAAAAACAATACCTCGTCGGGCTCCGGCTGGGCGAGGTAAAAATGGTATATAAACAAAGAAACCTACCGAGTCTCTCCCAGATCAGAAATGTTGAGTAAGAAAACAAAAAAGTTACAGGAAGAATTAGGTGAATTAGACGAGCGCTTGTCCTCGACTGTACAGATGAGTAGAAAAAACCTATCAAGCCTCTCCCAGCTTAGAAATATTAGCCAGAAGAGAGAAGAGAGAAGAAGTAGAAAAAGTGTATGTATTACTGAGAGAACTTTTGTCTCCTACCGTACCCGATGCCCCACTAAGCAGCTTGCCTTTGACCCAACGCCCTCCAGGATATAAAGCCATCAGCAAAAATTCACCGACAGTTCTCTTCCCGACTAGCACTGTCTCCTGTCTTCCACAATTCTCATTCCTCCCAAAACAAAAGAGCATCCTTCCTTCTCATTCTTGTTTATTGTTTGCTTCACTTTGCTACAAAAACAGTTCATGTAATACAACACTATTATCACAGCTGTCAGAGAAGTGTCTCCTAAATTTTGCCCATGGCTCAACAAATCTATATTAATACAACTCTTTTTAATACAATGCCGGTATTAACATGAAACAAAAACCTTTTCCATTTACAATTTCTAATGTTGTGCAACAATTTTTATGAAACCTGACATTGCGAAAAACAGCAAGGAAAATATTTCGTGAAACTCAGCATTTAAATGGACTGCATGGACCTTTGTCCTCAAACTTCACATTATATAATAAAATTATATTCAGTTTTAGTCCTTCATGCATATGCAGTTGCAGACATTAATACTGACACATTTTATTAAGAGAGAAAACGAGATAATGAACGATGAATTTCAAAACTCAGTGACATCTCGCAGCCCAAAAAAGTTATCAGAATATTATTTAATAAAGGGTTCTTTTTCTCCACCTCCTCCTTAACATGATGATGATGATGATCATCATCATCATCATCATCACCATCATCAGTATCACAGCCATCCATCATTATCATACCCCCACTCACTAACAGTGTCACCCACACCGCCCTCCTTCATACACCATCACATACTCCCGCTCCCTTAATCGTGACAGGTCTGGAAGAAAGACGCCGGGCCTACAACTTTCCCTCCTAAAACCTTTCCGGTAATTTCCCAGACCATGAATCTTTAAGCCGGGTAATTCAGAACATGCGGACAAAGGGATCTTGAAGTTTTAGGTGGAGGGGGACAGTGTGAAAAATAATGACATGAGTAGGAAGTGTGACTGTCGGCGGACTGAATAAAGATGGAGCTATACCGTTTTTACCCTAACGTCGCATAATATTACTATCTCTCCATCTTGAGTGCTAAGTTGTAACACCAGACTAATACTCAATATGATGCTAGTCTTAAAGAAATGCTATGGAAAACTTGAAGAGCTACATTACTGTGTTTCCCTGCCAATGAACTATATGAAATATGCTACAAAAGGACGAAAAAATAAGGCAAGTTAGTGTAAAAGACCTATAGTCAGTGTTTTACCTGCGTGCACGCGAGATGGGCGAAGAGCCTGACCTCTTTCATATCGTACTGTGTAAAATTCATAGACAGAATGACGTAGATAAATTTCTTACAAAGATGGATGGGTAGATATACAGGTACGCATTCAGCGATACCCAGACGATCAGAGACAGATAAAACAAGCAAAGTGACTAGAAGATAGACTTCTCATATTACGAATACTCCTTCAGTTGCTTTTCTCTC
This sequence comes from Coenobita brevimanus, assembly GCF_032717465.1. NCBI lineage: Eukaryota > Metazoa > Arthropoda > Malacostraca > Decapoda > Coenobitidae > Coenobita > Coenobita brevimanus. Next base: position 22,597,496 of record NC_137027.1, on the reverse strand, counting down.
TTCCCCATTATGTTTACAGATTTTCCTCATTTACTACACTGAGAGATAGATAGACAAACAGCTAGACAAAGAAGGCAACATAGGTAGATGCTGGCAGAGGCAGAAAGGTAGGTAGGTAGGAAGACAGATGCACAGTTAGATATACAGATCTCAGATTATCAACCCTCTGTGTGTTTAGCATCGTTTCTCTCCCCTTTAATCATGCTGTTTCCGTCGTCTAGTAGAGTGAAAAGATAAACAGATAAACAGGAAGGTAAGTAAACAGAGATAGATATACACACAGATAAACAGACAGGTGATAGGCAGATACACAGCCATACAGGTGTACAGATATGTATATAGGCAGACAGGTAGATGAACAAAGATAATTTCCCTCCCTTTTTTCCCCACATCCCACCCTCACCTTCTGTTTACCAGGGGATTTTTCCACCTCCTACTGTGCACTGATGCATAAACATAAACGTAGACAGACAGACAGGCAGACAGATTGTTACACAGTGGGACAGACAGACAGATGGAAGGAAAATTATCAAGATGGATAGAAAAAGATAGGTTGAACGATAGATACGGATTAACTATTGACAAAGGTTGTAGCCAGAAGGAGACAGGAGGTATGAGAGACAGATAGTTAGATAAACACAGTTCTTACATTACTATCCTTCCTCCTGCCCCTCCTCTCTCTCTCTCTCTCTCTTTAGCTGCAAATTTCTTTCATTTCCTACAGTCAAGAATAAGATAAACACAGAGGTAGACCGATGGATAGGGTCAGATAGATATTGAGGAGTGGATGGACAGATAAGAGGAAGGAAAGGTTGGTAGGTAGATAATATATACAGAAAAGTACAAATGGACAGAGAGGAAGATACGGAAATGAAATTAAACTCAATGCTCATATTTCTGTTCTTCTCTCTCTCTCTCTCTCTCTCTCCCCCAACCCTTCTGTTTACAAACCAATTTCTTTCACCTCGCATAGTGCATACATTATGTTACCTTCACTCTGGCCTTATGTATTCTTTCGGTATTTTCTCTCCTATTCCTGCCTTCCCCTATTTCATTTGTTATTTTTCATTTCTGGATTCTTCTTTGCATCTCTCTCTCTCTCTCTCTCTCTCTCTCTCTCTCTCTCTCTCTCTCTCTCTCTCTCTCAAAACCCTTCTGTTTACATACCGATTTTTTTTTTACCTCGCAAGGTGCATACATTATATTACCTTTTCTCTGGCCGTATGTGTCCTTTCGGTATTTTCTCACCTATTCCTGCCTTCCCCTATTTCATTTGTTATTTTTCATTTCTGGATTCTTCTTTGCATCTCTCTCTCTCTCTCTCTCTCTCTCTCTCTCTCTCTCTCTCTCTCCCCTCTCTCTCTCTCTCTCCATAATGAGGCCAGCCAGTGTAATAACTAAATTTGCAGAAACCAAGTGACGTCAAGGCAGGTGACTTACCAGTTTCAGTGTAATGGTCTGACTTGGATAATTATTCTCTCTCATGTCAGATAATTTCATTCAGTACAAAAGAATCGTATGTACTGTAGTTAGAAGTGAACACACACACACACACACACACACACACACACACACACACACACACACACACACACACACACACACACACACAAAGATCTTAAATTTCTTAATGAGATTGTTGAACTCATGTTAATCGGCACTTGCTACAGACAAACCTTTATTCAGCACAGACAAACCGTATGACATCAAACCATAAAAAAACTACCTCCCTCACTCTTTTATTGGCATACTGACACTCAAGCGTTTCTCTCTCTAGGAAGAGACAATTTTATTCAGCAGAGACAAACCAGAGATAGCCCACCTGATAATCCCTTTAATTCTATGACGTAATTTTCATATTGTCCTTCCTATTTCCAGGCTAATGTCATCAACTTTGCTGAGTGTCCTGGTAGTGATGGGACTAACGAAAGCTGACAGTCACCTTCTCAGCTTAAAAAAAAAAAAAAAAAAAAAATCCTACGCGGGATTAGAATCGTAAGGCAATAGAATAAAAGAAAAATCGGATTGAAACATAAAAAAACGAAATCCATGTTTGAGAGATTTCAGAAATTACCGGTAAGTATTTATTCTACTTTATCCTACCGATTATTTTGTCGAGAAAAACCCTCTGCAGTCAAGCATCAAAAGATATTTTTTTTCTCTCAGGATGCAGAACTTTCGTATTGTGTCCCAGTAACACCTACCGTTTTATTCACTGGATTTGACACACTATGCAGAGTTAACAAACATTTACCTAATTCAGTTATATTTCGTTTTCCGCTTCAGATGTTATCAGTTTGTAAATTTTCGCTCTTTCTCCTTCTCACGATCCTTTTTAACTTTCTCCTTGCTCAGTCTATCCCTTCTTTTCTCTCTCTTGCTCATCCTCAATTTTTTCCCTTCCCTTGCTTGCATTCCCCCCCCCCCTTATCTTGATATCTATTTATTCTTTCCCAAACTTTTCTCTCTCTCTCTCTCTCTCTCTCTCTCTCTCTCTCTCTCTCTCTCTCTCTCTCATTTCGTCCATCCGTCCTAAATGTCTGTAAATGTTTTTCTTTTCTTTTACCAGTCTCACTTTTTTTTTCGTTTATACCCTCGCTCTTCCCCTTTTTATATTATCAAGTTATTATCTTATCTTGCCCCTACCCCCCCACCTTTTTTTTTTTTCTCTCCGATCTATGTTTTTTATGATATTGTTTTAGGCTGTTTTTCGTTGTCTAGATTTTACCTTCATATATTGTTGTTAATGCCTTAATCGTCTTCTTTTTCATCATCACCATAACTTTGATATTTAATTTTCATCATCAACACCACCATCATCATCATCATCAGTATCACAGCCATCCATCATTATCATACCCTCACTTACTAACAGTGTCACCCACACCGCCCTTCATCATACATCATTACATAATCCCGCTCCCTTAATCGTGACAGGTCCGGAAGAAAGACGCCGGGCCAACAGCTTTCCCACTTAAAACCTTTCCCGTAATTTTCCAGACCATGAATCTTTAGGCCGGGTCATTCAGAACACGCGGACAAAGGGATCTGGAAGTTCTAGGTGGAGGGGGAGAGTGTGAAAAATAATTCTAGGCGTAAGAAGTGTGATTGTCGGCGGGCTGAATACTGATGGGGCTATGCCGTTTTTACCCTAACGTCGCATAATATTGCCATCTCTCCAACTTAAGTTGAAACACTAGACTAGTACTCAGTATCAAGATAGTCTTAAAGAAATGGTATGGAAAAATTGAAGAGCTACATTACTGTGTTTTCCTACAAATGAGATATATGAAATATGTTACAAAAGGACGAAAATATAAGGCAAACTTATTGTATGAGACCTATAGTCAATGTTTTACGTGCGTGCACGTGAGATGGGCGAAGAGCCTGACCTCTTTCATATCCTACTGTGTAAAATTCATAGATAGGATGACGTAGATAAAATTCTTACAAAGATGGATGGGTAGATATACAGGTACGCATTCAGCGAATACCCGAACGGTCAGAGACAGATAAAACAAGCAAAGTGACTAGAAGATAGACTTCTCATATTACGAATACTCCTTCAGTTGCTTTTCTCTCTTCCCCATTCTGTTTACAGATTTCCCTCATTTACCACACTGAAAGATAGATAGACAAACAGCTAGACAAAGAAGGCAACATAGGTAGATGCTGGCAGAGGCAGAAAGGTAGGTAGGCAGGAAGACAGATACACAGTTAGATATACAGATCTCAGATTACCAAAGCTCTGTGTGTCTCCCATCGTTTCTCTCCCCTTTAATCATGCTGTTTCTTTCGTGTAGTAGAGTGCAAAGATAAACATATAAACAGGCAGGTAAGTAAACAGAGATAGATATACACACAGATAAACAGACATGTAGATGGGTAGATACACAGCTATACAGGTGTACAGATAAGTAAATAGGCAGACAGGTAGATGAACAAAGATAATTTGCTTCCCTCTATTTCCCAGGCCCAACCCTTCCCTTCTGTTTACCAGGGTATTTTTCCACCTCCTATTGTGCACTGATGCATAAACACACACGTAGACAGACAGACAGGAAGACAGATTGTTACACAGATAGACAGGCAGACAGATTGTTACACAGTTGGACAGGCAGACAGATGGAAAGAAATTTATCAAGATGGATAGAAAATGGAAGGTTGAGAGATCGATAGATACGGCATATATATTGACAATGATATGTAGCCAGAAGGACAGACAGGATGGACGATAGACAGATAGGTAGATAAACACAGTTCTTACATTATTATCCTTCCTCCTGCCCCCTCCTCTCTCTCTCTCTCTCTCTCTCTCTCTCTCTCTCTCTCTCTTTAGCTGCAAATTTCTTTCATTTCCGACAGTCAAGAATAAGATAAACACAGAGGTAGACCGATGGATAGAGTCAGATAGATATAGAGGAGTGGATGGACAGATAAGAGGAAGGAAAGGTTGGTAAGTAGATAATATATACAGAAAAGTACAAATGGACAGAGAGGAAGATACGGAAATGAAATTAAACTCAATGCTCATATTTCTGTTCTTCTCTCTCTCTCTCTCTCTCTCTCTCTCCCAACCCTTCTGTTTACAAACCAATTTCTTTCACCTCGCATAGTGCATACATTATGTTACCTTCACTGTGGCCTTATGTGTCCTTTCGGTATTTTCTCACCTATTCCTGCCTTCCCCTATTTCATTTGTTATTTTTCATTTCTGGATTCTTCTTTGCATCTCTCTCTCTCTCTCTCTCTCTCTCTCTCTCTCTCTCTCTCTCTCTCTCTCTCTCTCTCTCTGTCCATAATGAGGCCAGCCAGTGTAATAACTAAATTTACAGAAACCAAGTGACGTCAAGGCAGGTGACTTACCAGTTTCAGTGTAATGGTCTGACTTGGATAATTATTCTCTTTCATGTCAGATAATTTCATTCAGCACAGAAGAATCGTATGTAGTTAGAAGTGCACACACACACACACACACACACACACACACACACACACACACACACACACACACACACACACACACACACACACACACAAAGATCCTAAATTTAATTAATGGGATGGTAGAACTCATGTTATTCTCCACTTGCTACAGACAAACTGTTATTCAGCGCAGAACCACCGTATGACAACAAACCATTGAAAAAACTACCTCCCTCACTCTTTTTTTTTTTTTTTTTTTTTGTGTGGCATACTGACACTCAAGTGTCTTGGAAGAGACGATTTTATTCAGCAGAGACAAGCCACACGTAACCATCAATTCGATGACGTAATTTTCATATTGTCCTTCCTATTTCCAGGCTGATGTCTGTCACGGGGTTTTTAAAGTATGCAAAATTAAAAAATCATATTCAATAATACTTCAGAACAAAGACAAAGAACTGACTTGTGAAAATCATGCAATGATTACTTTATGCCGGCTTACTTCGCCGATTCTCCAAGGACAAGAATTTATAAACTTTCTCAGCAGTACACAGCAGAGACTAATTACTCACACATGCTGTTTATTGGTACTGTTAGCTTCTGGAGAAAGTGACTCCACCCCTGACAATCAATATCTAATGCTATTAATGATAAACAGGTTCTTGCTGGTGCAATTAACTCCTGGTTGCACAATGGATTATAAGCTTAATACAAAAGGACTGGCCTAAGTACCAGTTATGAATAATACAAAGCGTTTATGCAAACTAGGAGCTATAACTAAAATAAGCTTGTGGAGAAATAAAACACGAGTTTACATTACACTAAGCTCAAAAAAAAGAACTGTAAATTTATTGATTACAATGAAATAAATTTACGTTACATGCGTCTCAAATGACTTCAAAATAACAAAGAGAATAGACTCACTTGCTCACTCAAAAGCTAAACTCTTAAACCTAGGAAAAGCGAAAGAAAAATACTGGTCAGAGAGTGGGCTAAGGGGGAACTGGGCGTCGTTGCTGAGGAATGACGCTGCCACGCTGAACCTCTCGCCAAATCATGCTAGGTGGGAACTTAGGAACTCACTGGACAACGGTGGCGGCGGGATGAACTGGGCATCGTTGCTGAGGAAGGACGCTGCCACACACGCTGCTCGACACTGAGCCCAATCGAACCTACTTCCACGATGCTCAAATCCTGAGTTCAAATTGTGAGAGAGAGAGGCGAGATCGGGCCGCACTTGGTAACGGCATAACGAATTTAGTGTAAGCAATACACACTCACAATAAATCACTCAGCAGAGGTGCTAATGTCGTGCACAAAGATGATCAGTTATGAAACAATGAAAAATGGTTCTGAAAACACTCCCGATCAGGTGAATACGTGGCGGTTGACTGAGTGATACATACTGGGATTCCACTAGAATTCGCAGTTTCCCACCAAGTTCAATGTCACGAGTTTATTTAAATATATGATCGCACCAACTCATGACAATGTCATCAACTTATTGAGTCTCCTGGTAGTGAAGGGACTAATGAAGGCTGAAAGTCACATTCTCAGCTTGGAAAAAAAATCCTAAGGTTGATTATAATCGTAAGGTGAAAGGATAAAAAAAAAATCAGATAAAAAAAAAAAATCCCTCTTTTTGAGATATTTCAGAACTTACCGGTAAGTGCTTATTCTGCTTTATCCTACCGATTATTTTGTCGAGAGACACCCTCTGCAGTCAAAGATTAAAAAATATAATTCTTTCTCTCAGATGCTGAACTTTTGTATTGTGTTCCCAGTAACGCCTACTGTTCTGTTCACTGGATTTGACAAACTGTGCAGAGATAACGGACATTTACCTAACTCATTTATATTTCTTTATCCGCTTCAAATGTTATCAGTTCGTAAATTTTCGCTCTGTTTCCTTCTCAAGATCTTTTTTAGCTGTCTCCTTGTTCTGTCTGTCCCTTCTTTTGTCTCTCTTGCTCGTTCTCATTTTTTCCCGTTCATTTGCTTTCTTCTCCCCCTCTTGTCTTTATAACCATTTATTCTCTCTCTCTCTCTCTCTCTCTCTCTCTCTCTCTCTCTCTCTCTCTCTCTCTCTCTCATTTCGTCCATCCGTCCTAAATGTCTGTAAATGGCTTTTTTCTGTCTTTTACCAGTCTCTCTCTCTTTTACCCTCGCTATTCCCCTCTTTGTGTTTTCAAGCTGTCATCGTATCTTGCCCCTGCCTTTTCTTTTTGTCCGATCTATGTTTTTCTGTTTTTCTGATATTGTGTTTTAGGCTTAGTTTTTCTTTGTTTAGCTTTTACCTTCATATTTTGTCTTTAATCCCTTAATCGTCTTCTTTTTCATCAGCACCATAACTTTCATCATCAACACCATCAATATCATCATCATCATCATCATCATCATCCCACAATCATCAGTAAGATTTACCTGATCCAGAAAAAGAAGCAGGAAAACACACATGTAGAGGAAACTATAAACAGAGTGCCTGATGAAATGGACTGTATCTATTAGTTAGACATTTAAAGTTTCAAAATCACTGGTAGTACCAATAATATTATTTTCTTTTTTCTGTGCCCTCCCTCTCTCTCTCTCTCTCTCTCTCTCTCTCTCTGCTGGCAGTGGTCCAGAGAAGAATATCAATGAGGTGACAAATAAAATTCTGGTGGAAAGGTACTTTTGCATAATGTTGGTATTTATGGTTACTGTGGTAGCTGCTGGAGGTCATGGTTGTGGATATCTCTTATGCTGACTTTTTGGGTGGTATGCCCCTCCCCGTAAAACCATTAACTCAATGACAAATGACCATCCCTTACGGGATTATGGAGTCTGCCTAAAGATAGATAGATATATATAGATAGATAGATAGGTTATGGTGGTGGTGGTGGGTTGCATTGGTGGTTGTAGATGAGGTTGTGGCTGACGGTGGTTATTGTTGGAGGTTTCGGTTGCTGCTGTTTATGAGTAAAGATTGATTGGAATTAATGGGAGTGGCTGTGAATCGCTGTTATAGTTGATGGTGGCTGTGGTGATGGTGATGGATGCTTGTGCTGTGGTGATGGTGGTGCCTGGATGTGTTTTGGTGATGGTGGTGGTTAGTTGTGTTGGTGGTGGTTTATTTTGTTGGTGGTGGTTGGTTGTGTTGGTGGTGGTTAGTTGTGTTGATGGTGGTTAGCTTGTTGGTGGGGGTTTATTATATTGGTGGTGGTCAGTTGTGATGGTGGTGGTCAGTTGTGATGGTGGTGGTTAGTTGTGTTGGTGGTGGTTGGTTGTGATGGTGGTGGTTAGTTGTGTTGGTGGTTGTTGGTTGTGTTGGTGGTGGTTGGTTGTGTTGGTGGTGGTCGGTTGTGTTGGTGGTGGTTAGTTGTGTTGGTGTTGGTTGGTTGTGTTGGTGGTGGTTGGTTGTGTTGGTGGTGGTTAGTTGTGCTGGTGGTGGTTAGTCGTGTTGGTGGTGGTTGGTTGTGTTGGTGGTGGTTGGTTGTGTTGGTGGTGGTTGGTTGTGTTGGTGGTGGTTGGTTGTGTTGGTGGTGGTTAGTTGTGTTGGTGGGGGTTTATTATATTGGTGGTGGTCGGTTGTGTTGGTGGGGGTTGGTTGTGTTGGTGGTGGTTGGTTGTGGTGATGGTGGTGTTTGTGTGTGTGTGTGGGGGGGGTAACGGAGGTGGCTTTTTATGTTGATGGCGGTGGCTGGTTGTTGTGATGGAGTTGGCTAGTTGTGGTGATGGCGTTGGCTGGTTGTGGTGATGGCGGTGGCTGGTTGTGGTGAGGGTGGTGGCTGGTTGTGGTGATGGCTGTGGTTGGGTATACTAATGGTACCGGCGGGTGGTTGTTGTGTTGGTGGTGGGTGGTTGTGGTGATGGTGGTGGGTGGTTGGGGTGATGCTGGTGGCTGGTTATGATGGTGGTGGTTGGTTGTGGTGATGCTGATGGGTGGTTGTGGTGATGGCGATGGCTGGTCGTGGTGATGGAGGTTGGTTGTGGTGACGGTTGTGGCTGGTTGTGGTGGTAGCGGTGGGTGGTTGTGGTGATGGTGGTGGCTGGTTGTGATGATGGCGGTGGCTGGTTATACTAAAGGTGGTTGATGTAGTGACTATGGACTGGTTGTGCAAATGATGGTGGCTGTGGTGATGCGCTTAGGTGTGGTCGTACCTGATGACTGTGTTGATGGTAGTGATTGTGTTGTGGTGGTTATAACTGATGCAGTTGACCAGAGTATTAGTATCAGTTGTTGTTCCCTTGGCAGTCTGGCCGAACAACCCCGAGTCCCTTGGGAAAGCCATGGCTGAGACCGGGCTTTCCCACAGAGCTCTCAAAGAGTGTATGTTGTGTTGTTGGCGTAGGTGATTGTGTGCAATGCAGTCCTCCATAATGTGCTGAAAAGTATGGGGTGCCGTGTTGCATCCTGGACAGACATCAGCAACGGAGTCATCCAGCCTCTTCTCGTAGCTTAAGAGGGCTGGATGGTGCCCACATCTCAGCCTGGCCAGGTGGACCCTGTCCTCACGAGGAAGATAGGATTCAGAAGGGTGGATGTCAGGAGGCCGTGCATGCAGCTGTGTGTTGTCTTTAAGTGACTGAATGGAGCGGCGAGTGATCTGAGTGTGGATATGCTTCTGGAAGTTGGTCTGAGGTGGGTGAGGGGGAAGAGATGACAGAATTTGTGTATGGTATCGTGTGCTGGGTGTTGTTTTGATGTTCTTGGTGTGGGTGGATGTGCTGCCATGTAATATAGTGGATGTTGTGGGTTTGTGAAGCCTGCAGCAAGAAACTGGGTGCCTCTCATGTCTAGGTGATCCTTGACTTTGAGGACTTGGTTTCTTGATGTAAGTGGTCTGTGAGTGTAGTAGCTGTGCAGCCTGTGATTATTTTTAGGGCCTTGTTCTGTATGGTCTGTAAAGTGTTGTAGTGTGTTTTGGTGAGGTTAGAAGCCCAGGCAGGGCTTGCATAATTCATCACTGAACATATGTATTGTTTGTATACTTTGGTGGTGGTTTCTTTGTTGTGTCCGAATGTTGTATGGGCAAGTGACCTCAAAGCATTGAGTTTTGGTGTTATTTTATTTTTAATGTTTGTGATGTGTTGTTTAAATGACATTGATGTATTGTATGTTACACCAAGGATTTTGGGTGTGTGTGTGCGTGTGTGGTAGGGGAGTGTTGTTTATGGTGAGGTGTGGGATGTAACTGTGTTTGCTGTCCAGTTTGTGAGAAGGGTCACTGTAGATTTGGCTGGGGCTATTTTGAGCCTATTTGTGGTGAACCATTCATGTAGTGTGTCGAGGTAAGGTTGAATGTTGTGTGCAGCTGTGGTTGCCTTTTGGTGCTTACATGTAAGTGTTATATCATCTGCACAGGAAACTATGTGTATCTGCAGTGTGCGAGGTGTGGCTATGTCGTGCATGTATAGGTTAAAGAGTGTAGGGGACAAAACAGATCCTTGAGGGACGCCGTTTGTGAAGATTCTGATGTTAGAAGACTGACCGGCAGATGTTATGTGTGCACATCTGCCTGCTAAGTAGTTTGCCAGCCATCTTTTTGTATTATTGTGCATGTTGGTGTCGAGTATTTTGCTGGTGAGGTTGTGGTGGGGGATGGCATCAAAAGCTTTGCTGATGTCTAGTGTGATTAGGAGTGTTCTGTGTGGTGGCCTAGCTGAATTCATGCCATCAAAAACTCTCTGTGTAAGGTCTGTAAGAAGGGTGTTTGTGGAGTGTAGTGGCCTAAAGCCATGTTGTGACTGGGCTAGGGGAATGTGAGGTGTGACTAGTTGTAGTACCAGTCGGTCAGTGACTTTAGAGAGGGTGCAGAGGAGTGTGATGGGGCGGTGTGAGGAGGGTAACGTGGGGTCTTTGTTGGGTTTAGGGAGTGTGTTGATAATGCCATGCTTCCAGATGTTGGGTATTATGTTGTGTGAGTAGCATTCAGTAGGAGGTGGGTGGATGAGGTGTGTTTGCAGTAAGTCTGGTACAGGGGTAGATCAGCCAGAAAGATTGTTGGGAAGGACTGTTGCTATAAGTTGTTTTGGCAGGGGAGGACAGACGGATATGGAGGTGTTTGTGTGATGGTTGCGGAGAAATGGGTGGAATATGTCATGAATGTTTTGAGAGTAAGCGATAGGATATTGGTAGTGAAAATTCTGTTGGGTAGAAAGATAGCTGCAATTATATCGGCATATGCTCCACAGGCAGGATTGGATGTAGCAGAGAAAGATAGATTTTGGGATGATTTAACACGTGTAGTGGGTGGTATGCGGGATGATGAGATAGTGATTTTGGGAGGGGACTTAAATGGTCATGTAGGTGAAGCAGCACAAGGTTATGAAGGAGTGCATGGGGGATGTGCGTATGGTATAAGGAATGCAGAAGGGGAAAGGATACTCGAGTTTGGGGAGGCAACGGACATGATTGTGTGCAACACATATTTTAGGAAAAGAGACAGTAGGTTAATTACGTATGAGTCTGGGTGAAATAGCGTCAGATAGATTATTTTCTGGTTAGGAGGGCCGATAGGAGGTTAGTGAGGGATGTTAAAGGTATACGAAGTGAGGAGTGTGTGCAGCAGCACAAACTATTGATCTGTGATATGGTGCTTAAAGAACAAGTGATGAAAAAGAGGACTTATGTACCTAGGAGGAAAATATGGAAGCCAAAAAACCAAGTAGTAAGGGATGCCTGCTATAGCGAGTTGAGGAGAGTGGTGGCTGAACAGAGAGCTGTAGACAGAAGCGTTAATGAACAATACAGAGCCCTCAAGAACAATTTCTTGAGAGTTACTGATGTAACATGCAGTTGGACAAGAGGACCACCAAGACATAAAGTAATTTGGTGGTGGGATGAGGGTGTAGAAGCTGCAGTTAAGGAGAAAAGAAGGCTTTTCTGGGGATGGAAGAAGGGTGGTAGCAAAGAGGAATATTTGGCTGCCAATCGGAGGGCTAGAAGAGAGGTATACCAGGCAAAGTCTGAGTCAAAGAGACTATTACTTGATAACCTAAATCATGGGGAATGGAAAAATATGATATTTAGGGTGGCAGGGCAGGTGAAGAGGGATAATTGGGATATTATAGGTGAGCAGTGTGTGAAGAATGATGAAGGAAGGGTAGTGGTGAACAGTGAGGATATTAAAGATGCATGGAGAGAGCATTATAACCGGTTGTTGAATGAGGAGTTTGACTGAGACAGGAAAGGTTTGGAGCCAGCAGATCCAGTGTCTGGCCCTTGGCCTTTGATTGATGCTGCTACTGTGAGTGAGGCAATGGGCAGGATGAAAGTGGGGAAGGCAGCAGGTGTGTCTGGGTTGACTGCCGAAATATTGAAGGCCTCCGGAGATATAGGGGTGAGGTTAGTCACTGATCTGATAAATAGGATTATTTATGAGTGTGTTGTCCCAGATGATTGGCTGAAGAGTGTAATTGCAAATGTGTATAAAGGGAAGGGTGATGCCCTGGAAAGAGGAAATTACAGAGGTATAAAGCTTTTAGATCAGATAATGAAGGTAATGGAGAGAGTTTTAGAAAGTATGATCAGAGAAAGAGTGAATATTGATGAGATGCAGTTTGGGTTTATGCCAGGTAGGGGGACCACTGATGCTATATTCATTGTTCGACAGCTTCAAGAAAAATCTATTGGTAGGAGAAGGGATCTTTATTTTGTTTTTGTTGATTTGGAAAAGGCCTTTGACAGAGTCCTTAGAGAGGTGGTGTAGTGGGCAATGAGAAAGCTTGGCTTGGAGGAGTGGCTGGGTAGGGTGGTTATGGCTATGTATGTGGGTGCTCACACCCAGGTAAGAGTGAATGGAGATTTGAGTGAATGTTGGTGTGCATCAGGGGTCAGTCTTGAGTTCCATGTTGTTTATCATGGTACTTGAATCCCTTTCACGTGACTTTAGAAACGGACTCCCGTGGGAGTTGTTGTATGCTGTTGATTTGGTGTTGATTGCAGAGAACGAAAGGGAGGCGGAGGAAAGGTTTAGGACGTGGAGAGATGGTATGGGGCACAAGGGTTTAAGGGTAAATGCAGATAAAACAAAAGTGATGATATCTAGGGTTGGTGGCGGTACTGTCAAAGACGAGGGAGAGTGGCCATGTGCAGTTTGCCACAAGGGCGTGGGAAGTAATTCCATCTTGTGCGGTGTTTCTGATAAATGGGTGCATAAGAGATGTAGTGGTATCAGAGGTAGACTGCGAGATAATGCTGATTTTATGTGTATGGCGTGTCGGGGTGAGCAGGTGGAGATTGTCAGACGTGAAAGGATTGAACTTGCTGGTGAGTCTCTTGAGTGTGTGGAAGAGTTTTGTTATTTGGGAGACATGTGTGCTGGAGGTGGGGCTAGGGTGAGAAGTGGTTGGAAGAAGTTCAGGGAGTTCTTGCCTCTCCTGACATTGAGAGGACTCTCCCTACGTGTTAAGGGGTCTTTGTATGCAGCATGTGTTAGGAATGTAATGCTGTATGGTAGTGAGACCTGGCCAGTGAAGAAGGAAGATATTCGCCGGCTCAGACGTACAGAAATGACAATGATTAGGTGGATGTGCAGTGCATCCCTGCGTCCAAGGCCTGGAGGAGCTGGGTTTACGATGGAAGAGTTGAGAGGTAGGATGGGACTGGAGTGTATTGGTGTTGTGATGGGGAGAGGTAGATTGAGGTGGTTTGGACATGTGGAGAGGATGGGGGATGATAATTGGGTGAGGAAGGTGAGAAGTGTTAATATTGGGGGTGGGGTTATGAGGAATAGACCGAGAAAGACATGGGACGAGGTCATTAAGTGTGACCTCAGGGTTAAGGGACTGAACAGGGAGGCTGCAATGGATCGTGCAGCGTGGAAAGCCGCCATTAGGTGACCAAGGCCGACACATGCAAGCATGTTGGAGCCTTTAAAAACGAAAACGAAAACGAGTAGCTGTAGTCTGATATGTTGGTGAGTGCTTGTATGCCTTGTGGTCCAAGGTGTTTAAGGTGAATGTTGCTTATGTTGTCTGGTCCACAGGCAGATGAGTGTTTGAGGTTGTTAATGATGTGCTTCGTCTGGTTGTATGTGAAAGGTGCGTTGTCTGGGTCTGTGGGGACCTGTCTCTTACGTCGGGTGATACATCGGTCTTTGGGATGGGGGTTTAGATGGCTGACTTGTGAAAAGTGATTGATGAGAGTGTTTGCTTGTTTTTTGTTTGAGGGTATGGTGTCTGTTGTTGTGATGGCAGCGTGTGATTGTGTGGTGTTGCTGTTGGAAAGTGTGATGCTGTTTAGTGTTTTGTAGAGTTTGCTGATATTTGTTTTGTGGTCAAGTGTTTGGAGGTAATTTTTCCAGTTTAGTGTTTGCTGTTATGATATTTTATTGTTTATTTGAGTGTTGAGTCCTTGTATTTGTTGTACGGTGTCTTGTGTATGGGGTGTTGGGGAGTGTCGTAGTTTGTTCCGTTGTCTGATGAGGCCTTGAATTTCTGGTGTGAAGTTGGGATTGTGTCTCTTTCTGTTGCCTCTAGGGATGTGTCTTTTGTCTGCGTTTTGTATAATTGTATTGAAAGTGTGCACAGTGGTGTTGATGTTTGTGATGGGTGTACTGTTTAGTGTTTCGAAATGTTGTTCTGTTTCAGTTACAAAGGCCTCCCAGTTGGCTCTCTTATAATTAGTGTATGTGTGTTTGTTACCAGCTGGGGTGATTCTGGTTTTGGTAGTGATGATGATTGGGAGGTGATCAGAACCTAGGGTTTTGACCACTCTCCATGATGTAGTGGGAACGAGGTTTGGGGAGCAGAAGGTGATGTCTGGAGATGATGGGAGGAAGAGGGCTTGGTGTGGGATATGGGTATGTTGGTCTAGATTGTCCTTGACCAGAGGTATCAGGAGTGTTTGCGAATCGTTGTTGATGATGGTTGCGGTTGTGATGATGGTTGCGGTTGTGATGATGGAAGTTGTTTGTGATCGTAACCATGGAGTTTTGTGTTGGTAGTTTGTGCGTGGACTGAGGGAACTCCATCAGCCATCTCACCTCACATTTAACTTCCACCGCTTCACCATTTTTTTTTATCACACACACACACACACACACACACACACACACACACACACACACACACACACACACACACACACAGTCACTTAATGCGAGAGTTAACCAGAACTCTCAGATGTTCATATACACACCCAGTCAACTATGGGGCAGATTTTTCAGTTTTTCTCTCCTAAACTAGCACAACTGCACACATCACTACCAGACACGCGTGTATGACGCAAGAATCGCCATGGCAGCCTTTAATGAAGCTCTAATTATGAATTATCGTGTGAATATAAAAATACTTGTTAATTACCTGTATCAAACGCCGTATTGACGGCTAATTATCGCATGATATATTTGCCTTTAACGAAGCGCTAATTACGGACTATCCTGTATACATAAAATTGCCCGCTAATATCCTGTATCCAATTGCATACTGACCGCTAGTTACCACAAGATATATTTACCTGTAATTGCCAGTCCATTTTATTTAATCAAAGTGGGTTAATTAAGGGTGTGTATCAGGTGTAATGACCCCTGTTGGATCTTGTTAGCCCAGTTAAGAGACGATCCTCATTAACCCCTTCAGGCGAAGGGCGTAATTAGGAGATTCGGCGCTGTATTTAACATTCTCTCTCTCTCTCTCTCTCTTCATTTTCTCGGCATGTTTTCTCTTCACTGGACAGGAAGGGACTCTTCCTGAAGGGTCAAAGGTCAAACACACACACACACACACATACACACACACACACACACACACACACACACACACACACACACACACACACACACACACACACACACACACACACACACACACACACACACACACACACACACACACACACACACACACACACACACACACATACACACGTTCTCTCTCTCTCTCTCTCTCTCTCTCTCTCTCTACTTAACACGCACAAAAATATGCAGCTGTTTTGACTTATTCACTTCGGAGATAGAGAGAGAGAGAGAGAGACTTTCTGAAGGTGCGATAACGATTTTATTCTACCGTCAGAGGATTTTCTCTGTCTCACTATCTCACTTTCTTATCTCACTTTCTCACATTTCTCTCTCCTACTTTCTCATGTCCTGGGCTCGTATTCTTCTCGTGTAAGGAATCTTCCTAACACCTCTACCTTTGCGATTTATTTTTGAAAACAGCTGATTAATATCCTTTTGTACGTTACTAATGTAGAGTATGGTGATAATGGAATGGCTTTCTGTAATACAAAAGAGGACAGTAAGGTGTAACAAGCAAAATAAATCGCTTAGGAAGATATTAGGGACTTGGTGAATCAGAGTATCAGTTACTGTATTAAGTTTTATTAATATTACAAATGCTTACTATGATAAAAATAACTATATATATATATATATATATATATATTTATGTCAGGAAGAAGGAACCAAAGGCAACGAGCCTGCAAAACTATTCTTTCCAAGAGAAAAACAAAATATAAGAGAGCCAAATTCAAGATCCGATCATTTCCAGATGCCTGGACACACTGCTTTTGAAAAACTGAAGATCATAGGAAGTAGGAAATACAGACAGAGGGAGACAGTTCCAGAGTTGACCTGTTGCATAAATGAAAGACTGCGAGTAACGGTTAACTCTTGCATTAGAGAGTTGGACAGAAAAGGGATGAGAGTTTGCTGCTAGACGGGTGCCCGTCGTAGGGGTGGAGGAATGCATGCAGACAGTTCAGAGGAGCAGTGACCATTGAAGTAGAGATAGAAAGCGACAAAGGTTGAAGGGAGTCAGTAAGAGGAGGAGAGTTAATGAGGCGAAAAGCCTTTGACTCCACCCTATTGAGAAGAGCTGTATGTGGGGAGCCTTCCCACACATGACAGTTGTACTCTACACAGGGGCGGATAAAACCACTGTATAGAGTCAACAATTGTGCAGGGGTAAAGAAGGAACGGAGTCGGCTTAGCACACCCAATCTCTTGGAAGCAGATTTTACAAGAGATATAATATGATCTTTCCAAGACAAGTCCCGAGTAAATGAAACCCCAAGCATGTTCAAGGATGATGCAGGATTAAGCTGAATATTATCAAACATTAGTGGGTATACCTGTGGAAGATTTTGTCGGGTTGATAGGAGCAAACACTGAGTCTTTGATGCATTAAAAACAACAAGATTATTTCTACCCCAGTTAGAGATATGAGCCAAATCAGACATTAGGTGTCCCATAGCCTCATCCCTTGTTTGAAGTAACTGCTGAGATGCATGTCGCGGGAATCGAATGGAAAGGTGAAGGGTGGAGTCATCAGCGTATGAGTGGATAGGGTTAGATGTACAGCTTAGAAGGTCATTGATGAATAAAAGGAAGAGAGTTGGTGATAGGACAGAGCCCTGAGGAACACCACTGTTAATAGATCTAGGAGAAGAACGATGGCCGTCTACAACAGCGGCTTTAGAACGACCAGAAAGGAAGCTAGAGATGAAGGCACAGATAGAAGGATAGAAACCGTAAGAGGGCAGTTTGGAAATTAAAGATTTATGCCAGACTCGATCGAAAGTCTTAGAGATGTCAAGTGCAATGGCAAAGCTTTCACCAAAATCCCGAAAGGAGGATGACCAGGAGTCTGAAAGGTAGGTGAGAAGATCGCCGGTGGAGCGTCCCTCACGGAACCCATACTGACGATCAGAAAGAAGGTTGTGATAGGAAAGATGCTTTAAAATTTTTCTATTAAGAACAGACTCGAAAACTTTTGAGATACAGGATGTTAATGCAATTGGACGATAGTTAGAGGGTTGGGAATGGTCACCCTTCTTTGGGACTGGCTGAATGAGAGCGAACTTCCAGCAAGAAGGAAAGGTATATATATATATATATATATATATATATATATATATATATATATATATATATATATATATATATATATATATATATATATATATATATATATAAAATAACGAAAGGGCATGGTAATTTGTCTGGGATCTGATGTAAATGGTATGTTACACAATATGTACTTAGATCAACTGTGATAATAATAATAAATAATAATAATAATAATAATAATAATAATAATAATAATAATAACAATAATAATAGTAATAATGATAGTAGTAGTAGTAGTGATGATAATTATAAATGGTATGACTGGTATGTTACACAAATATAATAACAGACGCATTATATTAACAGCAATGAATTATAAACTGTGTACGTTACATAATACGTACATTAATAATAATAATAATAATCATCATCATCATCATCATAATGATGATGATGATGATGATGACAAAAAAGTTAATAAAATATTATTTGTTATGAAAATAATAATAATAATAATAATAATAATAATAATAATAATTATTACTATTGTTGTTGTTATTATTATCATTATTATCATTACCCAAACTGCACATCGTCTTTAAAGTTAGGTGTAACTAGAAACAAAAATTTCACCCAATATTTCACCTCCTCTGTTCCATACTTTTTTGTCTGTCTGTTACATGTACACATTCCATGACTGAACTTCACACACACACACACACACACACACACACACACACACACACACACACACACACAATCTCTTTTCTCTTTCTCTTCACTAATAACGCTCGCCCATCACCCCCCTCTCTCTCTCTCTCTCTCTCCAATTTAGCACTCTGAAACAACAATAATTTATGAAACGAATTGCACTGCATAATATATTCCTTTCAGTATTTGTTTATTTTTCATTTTCATCGTATTTATAGCACCGTAAGTCCATTGTGTAACCCATTCACTACGATGATGTATTCGATTTTTTTGTATTGATGATGGTGATAATGATGATGATGATGATGATAATGATGATGATGATGATGATGATGGTGATCGTAATGATGATTATGATGATGATAACGATGATGATGACGATGATGATGATGATGATGATGATGATGGCTTTCTTCTGCTTTCTCATACTTTTCTTCTTCTTCGTTTTCCTCCTCCTCCTCCTCCTCCTCTTCCTCTTCCTCCTCCTCCTCCTCCTTCTCCTCCTCCTTCTTCTTCTTCTTCTTCTTCTTCCTCCTCCTCCTCCTCCTCTTCCTTCTTCATCTTCTTCTTCGTCATCTACTTCTTCCTCTTCCTCCTCCTCTTCCTCTCCTCCTGTCACGACCTTATTCTTTTTCTAGTTAATATTAATTCACTATTGCCCATTCCCAGCGTGCAAAACATTACCCACGCTAGGATAACGCTGAGAATGGCTAGGCTGAAAATAGGAAGGGTGTGGGATGGTAGAGTGGAGATCGCCTGTTTGAGAATGGGGAGGATGGGGATGAATTGGCTGATAATTGCTAGGATGAACACTGCTAGGATGAGAATAGCTTGGTTGAGCATTGCTAGGGCGAGAATAAGTCCGCTGATCACTGCTAGGGTGAGAATAACTGCCAATATACCGTGCAACATGCCCCTCTGGCCAAGGATCGAGATAATTCCACTGAACCGTGCCTTATACGTGTACGTGTGATGCTGGTCTTGTCCGTAAGTGTCTCTGTCCCACGAGATGGGACTTCTTGGATCATGATAAGCATGGCTGTTTTAGCTTGTTCAAGTTTGCGTTTCGCTAACTTCACGATTTCAGTCACTTCCTTTGTGTTATGAGATTCTGAAACAGAACTTATAACTTCCAGTGTCCTCAGTGGCTTGGCAATGTACTCAAACAATAGCGGTAGTTCATATAAAATTTCCAAACTAATTTCAGAACTCATGATATATTTCACGATTGCTGTCGAGGCCGTTGGAGCTATGAGACATCTTTGCCTTACTACATGTTGAGGGTCTAAGTGAACTGATCCTCTTGCTATATAGATGGGAAGCCATGGTATAAATCCCCTCATCGTTACCTACCGAAAAAAAAAAAAATCCATTAATTAGCTAATCCAGTCTTCCTGCGGTCGATGATAGTGAAGATGTTTTTCATTCAGTACATCTCTATCTATTTCTCAAATAATCTATCCATCTATATACGTCAAATTATCTGTCTCTATCAATCTGTTCATCCATCAATCTTTATATCTATCTATCCATCTATCTATCTACGAATATACTCACAGTTTTGTTTTTGTTTTTCCGTCAACCTCTACTTCTTAATATCTTTTTAATTTTTAATTTTTGTTTTTTAATGCAAGGGAGAAGGAACCAAAGGCCTGGAGCTGGCAAACCATTCCTTCCAAGAAAAAAAATACAAAAGAGCTAAATTCAAGATCTATGTATCTATCCACCCATTTTTATATTTATCTATCTATCCATCTATCTTTATATATTTATCTATCCACCTCTTTGTATAGATCCATCCGACCATCCATCCACCTACATATCTACAAGTATCTATTCATCTACTCATTCATCCATCCTTCAATCCATCAACCTACATATCCATCTATCTATCGTAACAAACAAGGTGTGTGTGGAGTGTTATGGGGTGTATATTATGGTGCACTCTTAGCCCTTAATTAATCACCAAAAGGGATAAGTTAAAGCTTACAAGAAAACTAACTTAACTTTACTGTACACTATAACATACACAATCAAAGAAGAAACCAGGGTTCGTTTTACAAAAGGGAGGATTCATATAGGCCTCAGAATACAAATATAAAACAAGTTATTTCTTACCTAACCAGAACACACTCAGTGAAGGCTAAATACTCACAAAGCTCGAGGAAACGTGAAGACTTCGAAGGCTAAATCCAGATATAATTCACACACTAGTGTTAATGGAGGAGTGGAACAAAACTGGGAAATGGTGCACAAACAGTGTGTTTTGTAAACAAAGTCACGTATTGAGTAGTGTTGGGGAAAAGTCCAGCACAATGTGACAAAAGTGTAACGTGACAGTAAATGAGACAAAATGTGTACAAAAATGAGGCAAAAATGTGTACAGGGATGTGTGTTCAATATGAGACAAAAATGTGTCTCTACACATTTTCCTCGACCTTATAAAGTAGACATATTCCGCCTTTCTCAGCTAATTAACCACTAGGCTGTCTTAAAAATAATCTCCGTCCATACAGAATCAATAGAGGCACCTGCTGCCAATGAGGGCCTCATACACTCCACACAGAACCAATTCCGTGCCATCAAGAATGTGACGAAAGCGCCATTTAGGCTTCTAACTGGCAAACATCCCTACTTTGCTCCTCCCACATTACGTCACACCCAGTAGTTCAAGGACAAGAGGAATTTTCTGGGTAATTTGTGAGAAAAACATTTGGTGTGTTATCAGTCCAGACTGGGAAAATACACGTGGGGACTAGGGTTACCCTATACAGACAGCAAAACTGATAAAAGATTTAATGCTCTTAACGGCTCGCTTCTCGCTCCTTTCATTATCATCTTATCTTCTATTTCACCCATTTGCTCCTGGGGTAACTATGCCAGCGACACCTCCATTCCTGAGAGAAGAAACTTCCCAAGGGGAAATTTCTGGATACTGTAAAATCTAAGATCTGGACAGGCAATCTGCTAAAACATTACTAACACCTTTTACATGTCTTACATCAAGGGAATATTTTTGCAAAAATAGGGCCCAGCGGGTCAATCTAAGATTTTTGTCTTTAACTCGCCCTGTGCCAGTGCCGTTTTAAAACGGTCTGATGTAACTGTGCGCTCAGTGCCAGTGCAGGTAAAAATTGGCAGGCATGTAAGGTAACTGCTCCTCTACCATCCTCCAGGCTGTCAAGGCCATACACTCACTCACTCCCCCCCTCACGCTCGCTCTGCCTCACTCTGCCTGTGTGCCTCACCCAGTGCTGTACATAGTGAAGGCATTTTGTAAATATTTTCATGTAAGTGTAAGTTGTAAATATTTTCTTGTAAGTGTAAGGACTATATAGTGAAGTCAAGTTATAAATAACTTCCTATGAGTGCCAGGACTGTACATAATGAAGTCAGGTTGTACCTATCTTCAAGTAAGTGTAAGATAATGCATTCACAGTGAGAAAGACACGCAAATTGTGATAGATGCTGAAGTAATAAATAATCAGAGAAGTGTACTGAACATTGCTACACCTTTCCAGCATAAATACCTGAGTATAGCTTACATAGAAAACGGCTTTCTCTCACGTACGTGGTGAGCGTGAGAGAGTGGCTATACCTGTAGACGAGTGTGCTGAACTGAATAAAACCCATTTCCGAGCCTCAGTCAGCATTTTGACGGTGAAATTCGTTGCTTCCACAACAAAATCTATCATCTTAGCAAAAAAAAAAAAAAAAGTCGAAAAAGGGCCGGCACTGGGGTGACCCATAGGACTAAAAATAGCTGGCACGCGGCGGGTTAAATCGAGACAAAAATGTCAGAAAGTGGTGATTAGTGTACACTACAACATCACCTGACCCTGGATCAACATACACAAAGAAGTGCTGAAGGGCAAGGATGAGTGCAAGAAGTTCTTTCTGAATAGTTGAATAATTTCTCTGGGCCTTAGTGAACTTTTTGCTTAAATAGCACTCAGACATCTCAAAGCCTTGATCATTATCCTGAAGCAAAACTGTGCCAGCCCCTAGACCACTGGCATCAACAGCTAATTTAAAGGGTTTATCAAAATTTGGAGCTTGAAGCACTGGGTGACTTAACAGGATGGCTTTGACTTTAGAATAGGCTTCCTCACATTCTGGCTTCCACTCATACTTAACTCTTTTTCTTATCAAATCAGTGAGGGAAGCTGCAAGATCAGAGAAGTTCAGGACAAAACGTCTGTAGTACCCTACCATACCCAATAATCGCTGCAACTCTCTCTTATTTTTGGGTTGGGGGGAATTGACAATGGCCTGAACTTTAACATCAGATGGACTCACTTGGCCTAAACCGACTACATAACCTAGGTACTGCACTCGAACTTTCACAGATTCACATTTAGTTAAATTAAGCACTAAATTAGCACAGGACAGTCTCTGCAGCAAGGCATCTAGTTGGCTCAGGTGTTGTTCCCAGGTGTTGCTAAAAATAACATCATCATCAATGTATGTAACACAGTTCTCAGCATCCTTGGTGAGATCATTCATCAACCTTTGGAAGGTGGCAGGAGCATTCTTCATACCATAGGGCATGACCCTACATTTATAAGTCTTGCCACCAACCACAAAACAGGAAATTTCTTGGGCCCTTCCTGTGAGTGGGACTTGCCAATATTCCATCATCAAATCTAATTTTGTGATAGACTTAACACTGCCTATCACGTCCACACAATCATCTACTCTAGGAAGTGGGTAAGTATCAGGCATGGTAAGGGAGTTGACTTTACGATAATCAAAACAAAAGCGATGCGACCGATCGGGTTTTGGAACCATTATGACCGGGGAGCACCACTCACTTTCACAGGACTCTATTAACCCGTGCTGCAACATGTAGTTCAATTCCTCTTGAATGATGGTCTGCTTCTGAGGACTAGCCCAGTAGGGGGACTGCTTTACAGGGCTGGCATATTTGATGTCCACGTCGTGCTGTGCCACTTCCATCCATCCTGGGGTGTCCCAGAAGACATCAGAGAACTTCCTGAGAAGGGCAGAATGTCTGGCACACCACTCTGCGGTCAAGTAGGAGAGTTTATCAGTCAGTGTACTCCAAGCTTCCTGGTTTTCTCTCCAACTGGTCGTCTGGTCCAAAGTCAAAGGGCAGCCCTCGTCCTCCTCCAACTCGACAGCCGACACCACGCATACAGCACTAGGGGAGTCTACAAACTCGACAGCCGACACCACGCATGCAGCACTAGGGGAGCCACGTCTCGCCTGTGGTACTCCTTAAACATATTTACATGGCACAATCTCCGTTCCTTCCTCCGGTCTGGGGTTAAAATTACATAATTTACTTCACCTACCCTCTTCTTTACTACATAAGGGCCCGCAAAACTTGCCTGCAGAGGCTGAACATGAATGGGAAACAAGACAAGAACTTAATCACATGGGTGAAACACTCTGTGCATAACTTTCTTAGAGTGGTCATACCACCTCTTCATCTTCTGAGAAGACTCCAAGTGTGCCCTGGCTACTTCCATACTATAGGCCAGTCTTTCTTAAAATTTTGACATAGAGTCTAGCAAGTTAATTTTGTCATCATTCTTGACCCATTGTTCTTTGAGGAGTTTAAAAGGACCTCTTACTTCATGGCCAAAGATTAACTGAAATGGGGAGTAGCCCAAGGACTCGCTCGGTGCCTCTCTGGTTGCAAAAAGTTGGAAAGGCAAACACTTGTCCCATTCCTCTTCATCAACACATAGTTTTCTGAGCATACTCTTCAAAGTTTGGTGATACCTCTCTAATGCACCATGACTCTGAGGATGATATGCTGAGGAAGTGATCTGTGAGATTCCTAACTCCTTAAGGGTTTGTCTGAAGAGTAACATGTTCTTTGGCCTTGAATAATAACACTGGCAGTTCAGACTCACATTCATCTTCCATAACTGGTGAGTCAATTAAAGTGGCAAACTCTGGATCACATCTTTGCACATCAGCTAATTTTGCACTTGCATCAGTCTAGGGAGAATCATCAACCTCTGAGCAGGGATGGATCAAATACTGATTTTTTAGAGGTAAAAATACAAATACTTGTGACATTATGATGCAAAAATATAAATACAAATACAAATACTTTTTCTTCTGGGAGCCAAAATACAATTACAAATACAAATGCAATGAAAATCTGTTTAAATTCAATTCAAATACAAATACAATTGTATGTGATCCACCCCTGGTGATAGTATAGGAAAACTCAAGAGCTCTCAGGACTCGGGAGTCACGGCTGCACGTCTGCCCAGATGCACGGTGACTCTCGATCTGAGCTTGTGATCTAACTCAGTGAGTCAGACAAAAGTGGCGTGGCATCTAAATTCGAAATACAAATACAAATACAAAATACTTTTTCTTCTGGGTGCCAAAATACAATTACAAATACAAATACATTGAAAATGTATTTAAATACAATTCAGATACAAATACAATTGTATTTGATCCACCCCTGCCTCTGAGTCATTTAACTAGGCAAAAAAGGTATCACCAAGCCCAATATCACCATCGGCATTGCCAGTGCCATTACTGTCAACATTCTTGTGGCTGGCTTTTGCCGTCATAGCTCTAGTTATAGCACATGCGGGAAACAATTTAGGATATGTATCTTTCAACTCTTTAGTCCTATCCTCACTCAGGAGAGTTTTTGACACGCAGGGAACAGCACTCACCTGTCCTCCCACCAGGTCATTACCCAAAAGGAAAGTGATCTCTTGTATGAGAAGCTGGTCAACAAAACCCACACACACTGAACCAGTAACTAACTCTGATTGGAGCTTCACCTCAAGTAGGGGAACAGATACAGTATACCCTGCAACAAGACACATTCATTAGGGTCAGCTACATCAACAATCCCCTTCAACATTAGTGAGTGTGAAGATCCTGTGTCTCTTAGTATAGTGACTTCCTTACCACCTTTTCCATCAAGTGAGACTAACCCCTTAGGTATAAAGTTAGCAAATAAATGACCGGGGGAGGAGTCACTTTGAGTACTGCTTGGGGGAGGACACTCTGATGGAGCCTTATTACCACTCTCACCTGAACCTGACGGCTACACTGCTCCAGTCTTACTAGTGTCTAACAATGGCTCTACAGGAGTCTGTCTATCCACCACTGACAGCTCGACTCTGGCCTTATCAACAATATGCACCTGCTGGGGTTGTGTCTGACTACTGCTAACAATATCTGTGGGTGGCTGCTCTCTGTTGGTGTCAAAAGATCCCCAAGAGTTTACCAAAGAAACAGGTTTTACACAGGAACTTTTCCCTCGTTTTTTCCAGCACCAATCCTCCAAGTGCCCCGTTTTCTGGCAATACTGGCAAAACCTGACACTTTTTCTTGACCCTCTGGCAACACTGTCCTCACTTGCTTTCGTAGAACTAACATACTCTGGGGTTGTAATGTTCACACTAGTGTCACTTGACATTAACTTGCCTTTACCAGAAGAAGGGTTCACAAAAACTGGTTGGTTCACTCTCCTACCCTTAACAAATAACTGAGGCTTACGTTCATGCTTATGAATTGTACTATAGTTATCTGCTACAACAGCAGCCTCAGCTAGGGTATCTAAATCGTTCTCCACTAGGTATGTAGCCACATCCCTATCTATCTTACCAGTGAAGTTCTCCAAGATTATTGATTCTTTAAGTTTACAGAAATCATCAACTTTCTTAGAATGCAACCATTGATCAAATAAGTCTGTGAGTACTCTAGCATATTCCACGTGAGTCTGATCTTTCTGTTTAAAGGTAGATCTAAATTAAAGCCTATATGCCTCTGGCACGAATTCATATGCTTTGAGAATGGCATCTTTTAATCAATCATATTTAGCACTTTGATCAACAGATAAAGAAATATAAGCGTCTTGAGCCTTTCCTTTCAAAACACTCTGCAACAGTACTATCCAAGAGTCTTTTGACCACGAGAGACGACCTGCCACCTTTTCAAACATGGAAATACTTAGTGACGTCTTCCTCATTAAAGGGAGGTACTAGCTTAATGTTCCTAGCAACATCAAAAAATTCCCTGGCAGATGAACTACCAGCTCTAGGTAAACTCTCAGGGTGCTTCAGTCTGATTTCGTGATCCACTTCCTTTTGTCTCATTTGAGCATGTACTGTAATTCTATTTCCCTCATTTTAGCATTCCATTCTTGTTCTCTCATTTTTGCTTGCACTTCTAGTTCCCTCAGCTTAATTCTGGCTAACTCAGGTTGCACATTGTCACCAGTATCATGAACAGAAAAATCACTAGGGCCAGGTATCTCCGATGCCAAAGGCTCAGGGTCAACACACTGATCAGTATCAAATGGCTCAGAACTAACTATGGAGGACTCACTTTGCTCAAACATGGTGTCCAATATCAAATCAAGTAACTTAGTGACCGAGGAAGAAAATCTCAATTGTAAGGCCTGGGAAAGCAATATGAGCTCGTGTTTTGTGTGTTTTCACTCTGGTTGGGGAAGGCTTAGAAACCAAAAATGCTTTCACATCACTATCACTCATTAGGGCCATGATTACTGATTACAGTTAAGAAGGTAAGAGTAAGCACTGGGTATGTGGTCAAGGTTTCCAATATTGTGTCACAGAGCTATCTTGGCCAGGAGGTCGCCAAATTGTTATGGAGTGTATATTACGGTGCACTATTAGCCCTTAATTAATCACCAAAAAGGATTAGGTAAAGCTTACAAGAAAACTAACTTAACTTTACTGTACACTATAACATACACAACCAAAGTAGAAACCAGGGTTCGTTTGACAAAAGGGAGGATTCATATAGGCCTCAGAATACAAATATAAAACAAGTTATTTCTTACCTAACCAGAACACACTCAGTGAAGGCTAAGTACTCACAAAGCTCGAGGAAACGTGAAGACTTCGAAGGTTAAATCCAGATATAATTCACACACTAGTGTTAATGGAGGAGTGGACCAAAACTGGGAAATGGTGCACAAACAGTGTGTTTTGTAAACAAAGTCACGTATTGAGTAGTGTTGGGGAAAAGTCCAGCACAATGTGACAAAAGTGTAACGTGACAGTATATGAGACAAAATGTGTACAAAAATGAGACAAAAATGTGTACAGGGATGTGTGTACAAAATGAGACAAAAATGTGTCTCTACACATTTTCCTCGACCTTATAAAGTAGACATATTCCGCCTTTCTCAGCTAATTAACCACTAGGCTGTCTTAAAAATAATCTCCGTCCATACAGAATCAATAGAGGCACCTGCTGCCAATGATGGCCTCATACACTCCACACAGAACCAATTGCGTGCCATCAAGAATGTGACGAAAGCGCCATTTAGGCTTCTAACTGGCAAACATCCCTACTTTGCTCCTCCCACATTATGTCACACCCAGTAGTTCAAGGACAAGAGGAATTTTCTAGGTAATTTGTGAGAAAAACATTTGGTGTGTTATCAGTCCAGAAGGCAAAGTTGACCATTGCGTAAATACACGTGGGGACTAGGGTTACCCTTTACAGGCAACAAAACTGATAAGAGAAAAGATTTAATGTTCTTAACGGCTCGCTTCTCCCTCCTTTCATTATCATCACCCATTCACTACTGGGGTAACTACGCCAGTGACAGGAGTTAAGCGCTTGTCTCTGAATTCCACCAACACTTACTCTCCTCACAATTGACACACTTCATTATCGTCTATTTTGCAGTGTTATGCCTTTCTTCATTCAATTCGCACTGTAAAATGGTAGTAGTAGTAGTAGTAGTAGTAGTAGTGGTGCTGGTGGTGGTAGTGGTAATAGTAGTCTAGTAGTAGTAGTAGTAGTAGTAACAGAAGTCATAGTAGCAGTAGTAGTCGTACTAGTCGTAGTAGTAGTAGTTTCACGTTCGGAACAGCTCTAGGTCTTGTATTCCCACTGACGCCATTTTTGTTCCAGCTGCCGCCATTTCGTTCCCTCTGGTGCCTAGGAGTGTCAATACCGTGGTCCTGAACCGTCTCATGGTGGGGGCAGGTCTAGTTCCGGTGGATGGGGGGGATGGGGGTGCCGTCTGCAGTCTGTTGGGTCAGGCTGGCTGGCGGGTCCAATACAGAATTCGTCCCTGTGGAAGATGTAGTTGTGATGATGATGATGATGGGGAGGAGGATGGTGATGAAAAAGATAATGGTTTTGATGATGATGATGAGGAGGAGGAGGAAGAGGATGGTGGTGATGAAAATGATAATGGTTTTGATGATGATGATGATGATGATGTGGAGGAGGAGCATGGTGGTGATGAAAATGATAATGGTTTTGATGATGATGATGATGATGATGATGATGTGGAGGAGGAGGATGGTGGTGATGAAAATGATAATGGTTTTGATGATGATGATGATGATTATGATGATGATGATCTATTCTTTTCACTTTATCTTGGAGAGAGAGCTGCAAACGAGAAGTGGGGGGGGGGGATGTAACGGGAGAAGAAGGACAGGAAGGAATGATTATTATTTCTCCCATCCCTCCCTCTCTCTCACCTGGTAATACACACACACACACACACACACACACACACACACACACACACACACACACACACACACCTCTTCTCATATGTTAATAGTGACCATGTGGGACACAAACTGCTACATCTTCATAATATACACAATTTTCAATATAAGGGAGTAATTTTTCGGTAAGTATAAAGAGAGGTGTCTTCACCCCCATTGAGCTCTGTAGTAACACATTTTGAAAGTGACTTTTTTCCTGTGGACTTGTTAAGGCACACTTCGTGAAAGTAAATATAGGTGTGGATTTTTTTTTTAATCCTGATACTTTTATTAACACCGAATAAATAATAACAATTCTTTATATAGCAGTATATAACAGTCTCATCTCTGTCCTGATTGGCTAGCTATTAAGACGTCACTAGCTCCGCTCCCTTACAACACTTGTGGCTGCTGGGCTTGTGGCGGGTGTGGGAATTCAGTGTGGACCCTGACACCGAGGAGAATGAATGCCATGGCTCCTTTCGCCCTGCTCTGCATTTTACTGGCTGTTCTTCCTGCTTTGAGTTCAGGTACGGTAATTTATTATTATTTTTTATAGATTCGTGATGTTAAATGCCTTTTGAAATTTCGTTATAGCGCTTCACTAGCGATTAATTCTGTCCGCACATTGATATCCTCTCTTATCTTATAGATGCAAAGTACCGTATGTCGATATGGAATTATAAACTGAGATTTCGTTGCACATTTCCCTCAGCGGTTTATTCTGATCATTGCACATTGATATCCTCTTGCATTAGTGCAGCCTGTTTCAGTATTAAACAATATAAATGACGCTCGATAGTGCAGAGATGTTTTATAAAAAAAAAAAAAAAAATAGTAACAATACATCGCTAAAGAAGAGCTGTTACGAAGCCTACTATGCCACTAAGAATAATATTATACTGTTAAGAAGCGAGATGTGCCAGTTAGGTGACGAGATGTCTCTCGACGTTTCCCGATGTTTACAGTGGTTTCGGTACGAGTCAGAGTTGCCAGTTAGCCTGCTATTGTAAGTGTAGTTATTTCGTAAGTTATGCATTAATTTTTTTGCTCTTTTTCTTTAATAATGTTTTAGTTATCTGATTGTTATATTTATACAATTTGTGCTCTTTTTCCTAATAATGTTTTAGTTATGTGATTGTTATATTATGCAATTCAATTTAAGCTTGCATGCTAAATGATTTAGAGTGTTATATAATGTAAGAAGACTCTGGCATGTCTTGATGTCTCCTAGTCTCCTAGATGGTAACTGTTGTTGCTAGGGGCAGGTATAAGACCTGCATGCCCTAGAATGTTGGAGAAGTAGATCCTTCAAGTACAATGCAAGCTTATATAAGGATGGACAAGAGACTAGAATGAGTTCAGTCGGTCTTCAGTTCAGTTTGAGTGTAGTGAAGTGTTATTGGTGAAGTTCGTGAAGTGTTGCTGGCAAGCAATAAGAACAATTGCAGTTAGTGAAGATTATTTTCAGTACTTCTGAAATCAGTGAAGAGTTGTGAAGCATTAAGTGTAATAGCAGTGAAGTGTTGTCAAGCAATAAGTGTAAAAGCAGCTGGTAGAGTTTGTATAGCTCCATTGCTTGTGAGAACAGTGAAGTGAAGATGGGAAGCTCTGAGTGGAATTATTTGGAAAATAAAGATGGTGAACTTTAAGAAGCCAGTGTTTATTTTTGCCTCAGCTGATCTTCTGTGCTGTACACCTTAAGGCTGACCATAGGAGGAACAACTCACTGGGCAACATCCTTCCTGTACTGAACTACTGCTGTTGAAGCCTGTGGCAATGTGGGACGAGGACATAACACTGGTGTCACTGAGTCTAAACTTCGACATGGAAGCAGAAGGTGTGAAGACAAGGTCTCGAGCAGGGCAGGAGGAAATTTCCCTGGCGACAATCGTGAAGCTATTACAGGCACAAACGAAAGAATTCAAAGAACAAATACAGGCACAAACTAATGAACTCAAAGAACAATTACAGGCACAGAATGAAGGACAGAAACAACTTCAAGAACAATTACAGACACTGAGTGAGTGAAGGACGGAAAGAACTCAAAGAACTAGTACAGACACGAGGTTTACTGTTGAAGGCATATAGGGATCAACTAGAGGCACAACGCGAAGAACAAAAAGAACGATATGAGCAACTTCAAGAGGCGTCAGAGGAGCAACAGAGGGAATTACAACTGAGGGTGCAAGGACAGCTAGATACATTCATCGGGGAATTGAAGAAGGAAGTAGATGCCAAGCTAAAGCAGTAGAAGTATGAGGTAAGCAATAACGTGATAGAGTTCAGACAACATCTAGACGACCAGGTGAAGCATGTAGACAACCAGCTAAAGATTAGTGAGGGAATCGTGATGGAGTGCAAACAGCATGTAAGTAGCCAGTTGAAGTATGTAGTCAACCATGTGAAGATATTTTGTGAGAAAATTAAGGCTGTAGAGAAATACTGCACCGCCGAGCCTCAGGTTAGTGTACAGAGAGCATATGAAAGGAATAGACAGTGTATGGTGAAGCTTGACAGATCGCAGGCATCTAAAGGTAGCATTACAGAGTTGAAAAATCAGAATGAAGAAGTTGTAAGTCCAGGCCTTAATTATGATACCCCAGTTTTTAGGCCCCAAACCAGTGAAGTGCATGGCTATAATGGGAGTCCAATTAAAAAGAAACCTCAGGAATTTGATGATGGAGTATCTTGGGAAGCTTATCGTGCACAGTTTAAGTTACTTGCGGATCAGAATGGTTGGGATGAGAAGAGGGCTGCAGAAGACCCACCAGTGAAGAAGTGCAGGAGAACCTTGATGAATAGTGTGCGAAAAGACTGAAGAACAGACGGCAAGGAGTGTAGTAGGAATGGAAATCATAGGAAGAAATGCAGCCGTACTGCAGTGACAGGGCCAGCATCAGATGAAGACTGGAAGAGGATGCAGATGGAGGATGCAAATTTACAGCCAGTGCTAGAGCGGTTGCAGCAGAGTACAGAGCAGCCGTCTTGTGAAGAGGTTTCTAGATTCAGCCCTGCAACCAGGAGCTACTGGAGTCAGTGGAACCTACTTTGTTTCAATAACGAGCTACTGGAGTGTCAGTGGGAGACACCCGATGGGCTCAGCAAGTATTGGCAACTGGTGGTTCCGAAGAAGATGAGGTCCAAGATCTTGGATGAGTCCAGTAACCAGATCACTAGTGGGCACCTGGGAGTTAAGACAACGTTAAGCTGGCTACAACACAGGTTCTACTGAACTGGCATGCGTCAGGATGTTAAAGAGTGGTGTTGGGCCTGTGATGTGTGCTGTGCCAAGAAGGGAACTAAGAAACGTGGTTGTGCCCCTCTCCAGCTGTACCAAGTGGGTACACTGATGGAAAGAGTTGCAGTGGACATTGCTGGACCTTCGTCACTCAGAGAAGAAACCGGTATATATGTGTGTTGCCATGGACTACTTCACAAAGTGGCCAGATGCTTATGCTATCCCTGATCAAGAGGCTGCGACTGTTGCTCAGATGTTGGTTGATCAGTTTTTCTGTGGTTTTGGGATGCCACAAGAGCTACATTCAGACCAGGGTAGAAACTTCGAGTCTGCTGTGTTCTGTGAGTGCTGGAAGTTACTGGGGATAAAGAAGACCAGGACGACCCCCATAAGGCCACAATTAGATGGGATGGTGGAGAAATTCAGACTGGACCCTTGGACAAGAACTGACCAAGTACAGCGTTGATGGACAAACAGACTGGGACCAGAAATTACCTGCGTTGCTGATGGCATATTGGTCTTCATCCCATGAGTCTACTGGCTACACTCCTGCAAAACTGATGTTGGGCCACGAGTTACGCTTACCTGTTGGCTTGTTAATGGGAAGACCACCTGGTGAAGAGCTGCCTACAGACACCACTGGTTATGCGAAACACCTTCAGGAAAGGCTGGCTGAGGTACATCATCAAGTGCGAGGAACCCTCAAGTTTTCAGAAGTGATGAAGAGCAAGTATGATGCCAAGACAAGTGAAGTGAGCTTCAAGGATGGTGACCAAATTTGGTTATACAATCCTCAGCGTAAGAAGGGATAGTCACCAAAGCTGCAACGCCCATGGGATGAGCCTTACTCTGTGTTGGACCGCTTATCAGACATAACATATCAGATTTGGGGAGACAGGAAGTCTTCCCCAAAGGTGGTACAAGTGAATCGTCTGTGGCATTACCTTGGGCCAGGACAGTAGAGCTGGGACGTCTCTGAGGCTTCGTGCTCTCCCGCAGCAGAGGATGTTGAGGAGGACCGAGGAGCTGAAGTGCAAGAGGATGGTGACAGTTTCCCAAGAGAAGAAGCGAATCAGGAAGTGGATGAAGACCTTCGCGGAGAGGTGGACTGTTTGGAGTGGCAAGGACGTCGTCAGAAGAGGCACAGAAGCAGACCAGATAAGTTGAAGGGTTATTTTGTGTATAGTTAGATGTTTCATTAGGATTAAGATTTGTGTTTGTATATACTGTGTAGTTTTCTTGGGATGACAAAGAACTAGGGAGGGAGTAGCGTTAAGAAGCAACATTTGCCAGTTAGGTGCCGAGATGTCTCTAGACGTTTCCCGATGTTTACAGTGGTTTCGTAATGAGTCAGAGTTGCCAGTTAGCCTGCTATTGTGGGCGTAGTTATTTCATACGTTATGCATTAATTTTTGTGCTCTCTTTCTTTAATAATGTTTTAGTTATGTGACTGTTATATTATGCAGTTCAATTTAAGCTTGTATGCTAAATGATTTAGAGTGTTATATAATGTAAGAAGACTCTGGCATGTTTTGATGTCTCCTAGTTGGTAACTGTTGTTGCTAGGGGCAGGTATAAGACCAGCATGCCCTAGAATGTTGGAGAAGTAGATCATTCTAGTACAATGCAAGCTTATATAAGGATGGATAAGAGACTAGAACGAGTTCAGTCGGTTTTCAGTTCAGTTTGAGTGTAGTGCATTGCTGTTGGTGAAGTTTGTGAAGTGTTGCTGGCAAGCATTAAGTACAATATTACAGTTAGTGAAGATTAT
This sequence comes from Coenobita brevimanus, assembly GCF_032717465.1. Lineage (NCBI taxonomy): Eukaryota > Metazoa > Arthropoda > Malacostraca > Decapoda > Coenobitidae > Coenobita > Coenobita brevimanus. The sequence goes on along the minus strand of NC_137027.1, from coordinate 22,563,578 downwards.
TTTCGGTACTTGTGAAAACAGTGAAGAGTTGTCAAACATTAAGTGTAATAACAGTGAAGTGTTGTGAAGCATTAAGTGTAATATCAGTGAAGTGTTGTTAAGCAATAAGTTTAATAGCAGTTGGTAAAGTTTGTATAGTACCAGTGATTGTGAGAACAGTGAAGAGAAGTTGGAAAGCATTGAGTGAAATTATTTGGAAACAAAGGCAGTGAACTTTAAGAAGCCAGTGTTTATTTTCGCCTCAGCTGATCTTGTGTGCTGTACACCTTAAGGCTGACCATGGGAAGAACAACTCACTGGGCAAGGTCCCTCCTGTACTGAACTACTGCTGTTGGAGCCTGTGGCAGCATAGGACGAGGACGTAACAATACGTTATGTACATGCATTTACACACACACACACACACACACACACACACACACACACACACACACACACACACACACACACACAACACACACACGCACATTTATTTCCTTTTTTTCGGTCAGTGTCATTTTCTTCTTATATTTGAGTATTTTGCTTTATTTTTCACTTTATTATTATTATTATTATTATTACTATTATTATTATTATTATTATTTTTATTATTATTATTAATAGTAGTAGTAGTAGTATCATTACTACTGCTATTTCTTCTATTATTATTATTATTATTATTATTATTATTATTTGTTATTATTATTAATATAATTATTATCACTTTCACTGTTATTATCCTCACCAGTAGTCCATATGGTGGGGATATAGGAATCGCCCCTGTCCGTCCGTCTTTCCGTCCGGGCCTGTATCTCGTAAACTACCAGGTGGATTGGCTTCCTATCACACAGAAAGATAGAGTATGTGTCGTAGTTGATGCCCGTATAGGTAAAATTGCCATATTGTCTGTACTTCACGAGCTATGACCATATAAGGACAAATCTGTCTTGTTACCTCCGCCAAGGAGGTTATGTTTTACCCCGTATACGAGTATGTTCGTTGGTTTGTCTGCCTGTTAGCAGGATTACTCAAAAAGTTATGCGCGGATTTTGATGAAATTTTGTAGAGGGCTGGGCCATGGGCCAAGGAAGAATGATTAAATTTGGGGGTGGATCAGGATCCAGGGTATCCCGCACAATATCTCCAAAAGTTCGCAATGAATTTGAATGATATTTTATACAAAGATGGGCCATAGACCAAACAGGGATTGATTAAATATGGGGGCGGATCCGGATCCTATATCCACTAATAAGGATCCAGATCCGGATCCTCTTTAACGGCAATGGCATTGGCGAAGGTATGCGCTTTCTGAACGCTTTCTAGTATTATATTTTGGAAACTTCTTGCTGGATTCTCAACATATCTTACAGAAATATTGAGTAAAAGCCCTGCTTTACTCGTATATCCTTAAGTATGAAATTACCACATTCTAAGTATTTTACGAACTATATCCATATAAGAAAACTAATCTGAGATTAGCTGTATCCTGGAAACTACTTGCTGGATCATCTTAACGTCTTAAAGAACAAGAAGCGGTGCCAAGGCACAGCAAACTCGTGCCCGGCAGTCATGTTAGTGCTGATGTACAGCATAAAACACGACAGGATATCTAGTCAAAGATGTCACATAAAATATGGAGTAAATCGTGTGAAAATTGACGATTTTTAGCCCATTTGAAATTTTAGGCCCGACCCACCTGACACTGACCCTCCTACCGGTATCTGGGGGATGACCCCCTGATGTAATGAAGCATGTTATAAGATGCAGATTTGAAAGATGCACCCTTACGTTTTGGTTTCATGTCGATATGACGAATTTCAAAAAAGAGTTATGGCGAAAAAACTATTTTTTATTTTTTGTTGTCTACAGCCTGGGCCTTGGCCCAATTTGTTCCAAAATTTAATCAGGTGTTCAGATGGTCGTAACCCATCATCCCTATAATTTTACTCAAAATTTCATCTCTAGTTTTCACGTAAAGTTGTTATCAGACAGACAGACAGACAAACAAACAATGAACACAATCCGGGGCGGGTACGGGTAGGCCTATAGATAGTGTACGAGTCCTAGTTTATTCCCCTTTATATATATGAAATTGTCATAACTATTAGTGCATATCTATATATTCTTTACCGCATGATGGGGATACGTCTTTGGTAAAGGCTTGTTATTATTGCTGTTATCATCATTATTATTACTATCACTATTATTATTATTGTTATCACTACTATTGTTATTATTATCATTATTAATATCATTGTCATTATCACTACTGCTACCATCATTACTACTATTATCATCACTACTGTTATTATTATCAGCACTACTATTGTTATCATCACTACTGCTATTATTTCTATCACTGCTACTATTATTATCACTACTACTGTTATAGCTATTATCGTTATCACTTCTACTATTATTATTATCATCCCTATTACTGTTATTATCACTACTGTTAGTATCATCACTAATACTATTATTATCATTACTACTACTTTATCACTACTACTATCCTTATCATATTATTATTATCACTACTGCTATTATTTCTACGATTACCACTATTATTATTATCATCACTACTAATATTATTATCACTCTTACTATTTTCATTATCACTACTGCTGTTATTATTATTATCACAATAACTACTACTATTATCATCACTACTACTATTATTTTTACTTCCTAACCCACAACAGGTGAGAGCGACCCCCGGTGTGATTTCTCCTGCTGCATATTGAGGGAGGGCGTGTGTCTCTGCTATTACTGCATCTTCAGGAGGAAGTGGTCATCCGGGGAGCCCACCACGACCACAACGACAACGAGGACGACCAGCACGACTCGAGGTGTCCCCCGCATCGGCAGTGTGAGTAGTGGTAAAGGTCGTCGTGAAGCCCCCAGTGGTCGTCGCGCAGTATGGCAGTCGTAAGCAAGAACTCGGCTCCATTATCCTCAACAAGAACGACAAGAACACCAACAAAAACAACAATAACAGAACAACAAGAATGACAAATAAACAAGAACAAAGAACAAGAACAACAATACCACCACAACAACTACAAAAACAAAGTAAAAACAAGAAACAACAAAAACAATAACAAGAAACCATCAACAACAAAAACAATGACAAAAATAGTCCCTTCACCTTAGCTTGGTCCAGATTTTCGTCCTTTTTCAGCTTATTTCACGTAGCTCAGTGGCAGAATAAGACAATGCCACGGCTCTACATCCCTCCCCTAGCACTTCTTCGTGACTAGCAATTTGAAGGAGTTAATGGGGGCTATATCTCCCCCTCCCCCTCGTTCCAAAATTCCCTCCTGCGCTTAATAAAATTGCTTGGATGTGATGTGGATTACACGAAAAGACAAAAAAAAAAAAAAGCTTCTCTCTCTCTCTCTTGCTAAATATATTGTTCAGAGAGTGAGAGCCTACCATGCCTCAATATCCTGTGTGGTGTGTTCTGGTGATGGCATTACTGACTAGTGTGGTATTATCCTGTGTGGTGGTGTGATGTGGTGTGGTGTGGTGTGACTATTATTGACTGGTATTGTATTGTCCTGTGTTGTGGTGTGGTGTGGGTATTAGCGACTGGTGTGGTATTAGCCTGTGTTGTTGTGTTGTGTGGTGTGGTGTGGCTATTACTGACTGATGTGGTCTTATCCTCTGTGTTGGCGTGGTGTATGTATTACTGACTGGTGTGGTATTGTCCTGTGTGGTGTGGTGTGGTGTGGGTATTATCGACTGGTGTGGTATTATCCTCTGTGATTGTGTGGTCTGGTGTGGGTATTACTGACTGGTATATAGACAGAGAAATCCAGACAGAAACAACCCCCTTGCTCCTTTCAGGCTGTTTGGTAGAGTTTAAAAGATTGTAGGTCATAGGAAGAGGGAGAGACTGACTGAGGGCGATAGTCCCCCTTGCATACGGGAAAGATGGTGATGATGACGATGAGGAGGAGGAGGAAGAGGAGAATGTTGAAGGTGGTAATGGTGGTGATGATGGTAGGTAATGAGAAGAGGAAGAGAAGAAAAAGAACGGTATTTATGGATATTCCGTAACACCTTTTCCTTGGCAATTTAATATACACTTCTTTTTTTTTAGAGAGACAATGAATGGAGGAAGGGAAAACAAAGGAAATAAAGAAAACAAATCCCTGTGCCTAAAGGCATCCTCCATTCATAAAACATGCAAAACAACTGGATTTAAATAAAATAAAAGTGGGAAGCAACGCCCAGGAAGTGAATTCCCGAGAGTAGTATTTCTGGGGGTAAATGAATTTTGATAAGCAGTGGTTCTGCACTCCGGGGGCTCCCACCTCCCCGAGTATTTCGGGAGAAAATGTGAAGTGGAGGCAGAATTGAAGCAAGTTCGTCAGAGGAGTTATTTATATTGCTAAAGATGCAACATCTCTACGTACTGATAATGGTGGAAGGTCCTGCGTAATTGCAGAATTATTTATTATTCGAATGGCTTTATTTTGAATTTTGTCCTACTGCCTGAATGCAACCGGTCCACATCCACTCCACAGTGGCGAACAGAATTCGATCTGAGAATGCACATGACTGTATATTGTGGCCAACTTCTCGTCCGTGAAGAATTCACGAACTCTGTACAGAAGTCCCAATTTTTTAGAAGCATTTTTAGCAAGGGATTTAACATAAGCTGTCCAGCTTTGGTTGGTGTTTAGTGTGACACTTAGGATATCAATTGTGGTTGATATGGGAATACTGACATCATTTAAAATAATGTAGGAGTCTGAAGGATCCATTCTGTTGGAGAAATTAATGTATTTACTTTTCTGAGCATTAAATGAAACTAGATTTGTTTGTGCCCACTGATTAAATTTGGAAAGGACCTGGTTCAGAGAAATTGCTGTGTTTATTTGGGAGTTTATGAGATTGTGTAAAGGAGGTACTTAATGTGAAAGAACTATGAAGTGTTGAGTCATCAGCATAAGGGTGTACTGGGTTGTGAGTGACAGATAGGTTATTTATATGAATGAGGAAGAGAGTTGGGGCTAAAACTGATCCCTGAGGTACACCAGCATTTATGGAATGAAATTGGGAATAAATTCCATCTACCATGACCTGTATTTTTCTATTATGAAGGTAAGACGAAATTAGAGAAACCAGTGATGCAAGGCCATGGTGTGACATCTTAGACAACATGGCCCGGTGCCACACTCTGTCAAATGATTTTGGAATATCAAATGCTATTGTGTGTGTTTTTACCATGTTGATCTATTTTGTTAATCTAATGGGTAAGATGGCAAAAAAAGTCTACAGTTGAACGTTCTTGTCTAAATCCATACTGCCGATCATAGATTAATTTATTGATTTCTAGATGCCTCCATATGTGTTTGTTTATTAGTGTCTCAAAAACTTTACAAAGAACGAAAGTTATAGTGATTGGTCTATTGTTTGATGGATCAGAAGTGGCCCCCTTCTTTGGAACAGGGTGTATATTTGCATATTTCCAAGAGGCTGGAAAACTTGAGGTACTGATGCATAAGCTAAAAAATTTTGCCAATACAGGAGCCAACACTGGGGAGCAATTTTTAAGTACTATTAAAGGAATTTCATCTGGACCAGTAACTTTATATACTAAGAGATTCTGTAATACAGCCTGTACGTATCTTATGTGAATCTTGAATGGGGATATTTGAAGGGAATCAAATCAAGTTCAGGAATATTGTGATTTTCTGTACTTAGGGGTGAATTTGTTGAAAAAATATCAACAAGAAGGTTGGCTTTTCCACGTGGGTCACTTACTTGATTTCCAGTTGGGGACTGTAACGGTGGAATGGAAGAGGTGGTAGTGAAGTTATATTTGAATGAATTAAGGGCAGACCAGAATATTTTGCTGTCATTTGGGTTGTTTAGTAGTTTGTTAGCATGTCTATGAAGAAAGTTTGATTTAGAAAGACTGATAATAGTTTTGGCACGGTTTCTGATATTTCTATAATAAAGGCATCTTAAAGTTAAAGGCTTCTTTAGTTTTGGTCCTTGTGTAAGTGTTATAGGCTATTGTTTCATGTTCTGTTACTCTAGCACAATTGTGGTCAAGCCATTCAGGTGAATTACAACTTTTTCTATAGCTAAAATGGGGTATCAATGTTTCCATGCAGACTTTAATGTAATCCTGTATGTGGCCCAATGTAGAGTTTGCATCTTGAGAGAAAAGGTCCAAGGAACATCCATGAAAAAATTTTGGAGATCCTCCCAGTCTGCCCTGTCATAGTGCCATTTAGTCACCAAAACAGTTTCAGAGCAGGAAGGTGTGGTAGGTGTTGAACTGGTGGCTTGTATCAGACAATGATCTGAGGATGCGAGGGGGACTTCACTTCGACATTATAATTATCTGCATTGGTTGTTAGAAACAAGACTAATAGGTGGGGATTTAGATTGGAGTTGTCTGGTATGCGGGTAGGTTGACTGACTAACTGGGTGAGATTAAATGAGTCTGTAAATAGCTTACATTCAAGACCAGTCATTAGTTCTGGCTGAACAAGTGAGCCGTTCAACATTATGGACGTTATAATCACCCAGGATAATAATTTTTGATGCAGTATTTTATGTTGAGGACACTTAGTTGTGAATACAGTCAAATAAACTCGGCTCTGGAGGGGCATTAGGGGAATGATAAACACATCAGAAACGCTAAATTTTACCAAAAGGACTTAATTTGTATGTGGAATAGTGGAAATAAGGACAATTAAATTTAGTAATCTTCTCCACGGCAATTTCTGATTTAGCAAGGCAACATACTCCTTTGGGTCTGAAATTTTGAACTAAGATATAACAGGAAAATTAACCTAGCTACATCGGAGGCGGAGCTTACTTGAGTCTCTGTCAAAAAAAATAAATCTGGGAACTCAGACTGGAGGAAACTGTGAACAGAATTGATGTTGGATTGAAGTCCCCTAATATTCCAGATGGAAATTTTACTGCACTGACGAGCAGTTTGGGGTGCGCCGCAACACTGAAGGTGACAGACGACCCACCCTGCCGGTGGTGGTCATCCGAGAACCCACTGCACTAATGCCCAGTATAGCAGCAGCCATGATCCTTTTTATGGGGGGTGGGAGCAGGGATATGTTGTGCAATGTGTATGATATGTAATGACAGGATCGGTGTTTTATGGAGAGAGGATAGCCGATTTAAGGCAATGTGATAAATGTGGGTGTGTTATGTAAGGAAGGCAGCCTGATGCCCTCTGATGTGTGAGGCAGAAAGATGTGTAACCAGCTACCAAGACCTAGCAGAGAAAATTGAATCCAGGCTATTCCTCGAGTCTCCCGCTACCTTGGCGGTAGTACTTCCCTGGGCGGGGCTGCCTACCCCAGTTTTCTTCTAAATCTTATTAACGTAAATTATGAAGGTATTTAAAAGATATACATAACATACGAGGGAATAATAACATGAAGTAGGTAAAATAATTAGGCAAAGAGTAACTGTTAAGCTATGTCGTTCTTGAGAGAGAGAGAGAGAGATTAAGATTTCTTTCTCTCTCTCTCTCTCTCTCTCTCTCTCTCTCCACACACACACACACACACACACACACACACACACACACACGCACTCCTTTCCTCTTTCCCTCCCCTACTACCACCAACCTCAGCCCCACAAATCACTCGAAGGGAAAATGGTGGCGGGGTAGTGAGAATTTCCCCAGTGTTTGTTCACTTTGAGGTTGTTGCCATGTGCGAAAAAGTGTAGATTTATTAACTAAAATGATAGCGAGTGAGAGACTGACAAGGAGCGTGTACGTGAAGGGTAGGGGCAACCTGAGGATGTGATACAGGGATGGAGTGGGGAGATATGTGAGAGGATGTTGAATGAGACTGACTAGAAGAGTATATATGAGTGAGGTGGAGGGAGAGACCAGGGATGAGATGGAGGGATGGAGTGAAGAGATGTTTAAGAGGATAGGGAATGGGAGACTGACCAGAGGAGTGTATGTGAGGGGTAGGGGGAACCTGAGGATGAGATGCAGGGATGAAGTGGAGAGATATATGAGAGAGGGGGGTGGAGAATGAAATTGACTAGGGGGAGTATACGTGCGAGGTGAAGAGGGAGACCAAAGATGAGAGGGATGGATAGATGAGTGGTGAGATACACATACTGTATATGAAAGAGGATGGTGATTCGTAGACTGACTAGAATAGCTACTACTACTACTACTACTACTTCTACTACCACCACCACCACCACCATCGCTGCAACTACTGCTACATCTAACATCATATATATATATATATATATATATATATATATATATATATATATATATATATATATGTATATATATATCATCATCAGCCGTTTGAGTATCCACTGCAGGACCGGCCTATCTCGACCGAAGTCGGGACGATATAGCCAATGTATCTTTACCAAGTGCCTTAGGCTATCTAGTAGAGATTGTATGTAGGGTGAGAAGTGCTTGTTAGTGTAACTGTAGTGTTGGAGTGGCTTTGAATGTGTGTGTAGTCTGTGAACCAAGTGTAATCGGCCGCGCAAGCCGACTGGGTGCAAGCATACTTTATAGCAGCGACACTGGTTCAACCACAGCACCACTGTTGTCCGCCAATGCAGTACGTGGCCGGGTGAGCACTCGCAAAGTTTATTAACCTGGCGGGGCACGAACCCTGACTCAACCGTGTACGAAACGCACACTCTACCACTGTATCACAAAGGCTATTTATATATATATATATATATATATATATATATATATATATATATATATATATACTTTATAAATACAGGGTGTAACGAGACGTATGACAAAAACTTACACCAATGATCTATCATGTAATTCTGAGTATATTTTGTTCTATAAACATATGCTCTCAGCGACCCCAGTTCAGCACCCAGCATTCGGCTGTTTTGTGTAAAAGCTCGTCTCTTGCATGCGCCATTGGGTGAGCGCTTCGCAGGGCGACGGGAGACGAGTATTATTAGCTTATACTGTACTATACATAAAAATCCCATATCCTATCAGTACACACGAGTTTTAAGAAGAAACTTTACGTAGTCTATTGATTCTTTAACATCAAGTCATGCATTCTTGCAATTCTTTTGCACATATCGACTGTAATTAAGGATTAAATTCAAATTTTATGGCTTGCAAGGGAGTAGGGAGGGAGGAAGGACAGGCTGGTGTGTTGTGCCAGTTATGTAATATTTGGTTTGTAGGATGTTGCTACCAGCATTATCATAACACCCACAGCTCATTCAGTGAAAGAACATTACCCTACTTAGTGACTAGCCTCACTTTAAGTCAGGAGTAATATTATTATTCATAACAATTTTTCTGCTGCAAGTAAACGTGGCACCATTTTTTTCATATGCTGACGCGAGAACAGTGACACAGGATTGCCAATGTAACGAGTATGTTGCTAGACCTATTTTCTTGCTTCTACTTGCGGCACTAACATCTGGCAACATGATATCTAGCTACATTCTGGATATTTTTGCCATTTTTAGGTGATATTCTAGAGATTTTATCGAATTTTCTAGCGATGTTTTGCAGTGTTTATTATCTAGCGACATTCTAGCAAGTTTTCAGGACTAAACTAGCGAGACTGATGATGAGGACTTGGCAACCCTGAGTCCAGTGTCATTTGAACGAGAACATTTGCAGGGGAGGCACATACTTTAAATACTGTTCTCCGCGTTCTGTTGTTCACCGGGTTCAGCTTCACATGTTCATGAAACAGCATGCCACGTACGTACAACAGTGAAGAATATGCAGATATCGTGTATTTTTTTACGGATTCTGCGATGATGTGCTGCAGAGAGGAACACAGGTGGAGATACCCAATGGCGCCACGTTCACTTGCAGCAGAAAAATTGTGATTAATAAAATTCTTCCTGACTTAAAGTGAGGCTAATCTCCCTTTAGAATAAGTTTTTTTTTTTCACTAAATGAGCTGTGGGTGTTATGATAATGCTGGTAGCAACATCCTACAAACCAAATATTACATAACTGGCACAACACACCAGCCTGTCCTTCCTCCCTCCCTACTCCCTTGCAAGCCATAAAATTTGAATTTAATCATTAATTACAGTCGATATGTGCAAAAGAATTGCAAGAATGCATGACTTGATGTTAAAGAATCAATAGACTACGTAAAGTTTCTTCTTAAAACTCGTGTGTACTGATAGGAGATGGGATTTTTATGTATAGTACAGTATAAGCTAATAATACTCGTCTCCCGTCGCCCTGCGAAGCTCTCACCCAATGGCGCATGCAAGAGACGAGCTTTTACACAAAACAGCCGAATGCTGGGTGCTGAACTGGGGTCGCAGAGAGCATGTTTATAGAACAAAATATACTCAGAATTACATGATAGATCATTGGTGTAAGTTTTTGTCATACGTCGCGTTACACACCGTCTCTATATATATATATATATATATATATATATATATATATATATATATATACAGTATATATATATATATATATATATATATATATATATATGTGTGTGTCACGACTCCATACTGTAATTACAAATCATAATAGATAGATAGATAGATAAATAGATAGATAGATAGACAGACAGATAGAAGCAGCAAATCAGAGGTATTGTATCTGCGAGAATCGAGCAATGCTAAACATGCTTACACACTCTAATGCTTGATAGGCACACTACAGCGCCTCGTGACCATACACACACATACACTCATACTCACACTCAAGCTTCTAGAACATTTCAGCAACAGTGTAACACACGTGACACGACCCCTGCTACACCAGAATTTAGGAAGCAGAGCTCAGAAGGAGGTTAGCCATAGAACCGACAGGGAGTAGGGAGAAGGAGCAACATGGGCGAGAGGGTGGAAGAGAGAGAGAGAGAGAGAAGGAGGTAGCTCGCAGGACTCTATACTTCACTCGTGTGTGAGAGACTTGTTAATATTTCCGAGACAAATAAAAACAGTTCCATAGTAATCTTTACCTCTCCTGTCATTGCATGACAAAAAGGGAACGAAGATTATCTACTTACAAAACTACTCACGTATAAGAACCGCTCGTCCACGAGTCTAATATGTGTATAACTGATCTACAAAACTTCACGAAAAGAAGCTACAAAGCTATTGTAAGATATGGTGGCAGCAAACATACGAATCTCGTCTACGAATCTACAGTGAATTCCTACAAAATACAAGCTACAAGCCTACGAGTCTACAGGCCTACGAGCCCACGAGTGTACAGTTGATTCTGCATTATCAAGATTGAAAACAATAAATACTTCTTATAACCAACAACTCACAACCAGCTCCTGACAGTATTCTCTCCAACCCCCTCTCCATCTACCCGATCATCACGCTGATTTAGAGGTGAAGAGGTCACAGGACGCCTTGCAAGTGGTTTAACAAAATAATGATACAAACAATCTTGCAATTTCTACGACGAACCAACGAACTACAACAATCTACGATCAGCTACAAGTAACAACTCTACGAGTCGTCTGTACAATCTTCTACATGCACCTACAAGTAGCGGCAGTCTTCATCCCACAACGAGAAAATCACAAGAGAAAAGGACCGAGAATACATCGAGAAAGAAAAACAAAACAAACATACGAAGAGTGAGACACGATTCACAACTCACAACCATCTGACCTCACCCTCCATTCTCTCCTACCGTCCCCCAACCTCCTCCGCTGACGCAGGAGTGCGAGGTCAAGACGACGAAGCAAATACCAAGCCCATATTCACAACCCATCTTACTCCCTTATCTTCACTGAAGTTACTCATCGCTACTCATTTACTCACCACAGCAACCAGTGTGGGAAGTCGACGTCACCATATATGTTTGCTGACAGGACGCCACGCCTATCAACGTGTGTCTGACACCCCACAACACGTCAATCAACTAGTGAAGAACAACGCTATCACCTCATGCAACACCACTCACACCATTCCCACCACGGTAAAAATCAGTGAGTTACATAGTTACTTCATTTATACAATATACAATAATAGACACAGTGGTAGACAACACATTTTGCACAAACATATAAAACGTGCTGTATAGTTACAACTTACGTACACATACTTACTTCAATTATCTGCATAACTCAGAAGCTAAATAATCACCAATAATAAATATTCTACACTTTATATATTCATTCATTTATTATAGCAGTTATTTACTACCAACGAGTGTTACCATTTATACCTACATAAAATACGCGTTTGATACATACAGCTATACATTATTACATCTACAAAGTTATAAAGAAAATATACTATCACAGCTGCTCAGTGAGCGATCAAAAGAACTGTATTAAACATTTACTAATTAAAGTTACCTAGTGGAAACAGAGAAATTAAGTTACAAGGAAAACCAAGAAAAGAGAAAAAAAATGTCCAACACAAATGACGTTAGCAAGAATGAACATCTTCAACACAATCGTGAAGACTAAGATTTCTACACAGTGCTGACACATATATTGCCCACGATAGGTACAAGTGAACAAGTCAGTGCATATGGTTAATACTGTAAATAGTGTATATATATATTTTTTTAATATAAAATAACACAATATGAGGCTATATATATTATCATTTTCAGTAATATCTGTGCAATATAAACAACACAGAAAAAGCGTAGACAAACGAAGAAAACCAAACTATATCAAATCGATACATACAAAAAATAAAAAGGAAGAAAGAAAAAAGAAAGAAATACAGTAAGATCACATATCAAACAAATGAAAGTAGGTGTAAGTGTTACTACAAATGCCAAAATACCACATAAACTACAAAAAAAAAGCAAATTGTTGTCTTCACGAGCCAATGGCATGGCACATCATCACTATCATCGACCGCAGCATGACCGGATTCAATGTCAGGACTGCAATTATTACAATTATGTAACTACAAACGATATGTAACTACAAACAATATGTAACAATTATGTAACAGTTGGATTAACAAGATGTAACTTTTATGTAACTTTAACTACAATTATAAAGCCAACACAATTATGTAACAGTTGCATTAACAAGATGTAACTTTTATGTAACTTTAACTACAATTATAAAGCCAACACAATTATGTAACAGTTCCATTAACAAAATGTATCTACAATTATAAGGCCAACACAGTTATTTAACAGTTGCATTAACAAAATGTAACTACAATTATAAGGCCAACACAATTATGCATTACCACAATATTATGTAATAATTCATACAATGTTACAATTATGTATTACTACAATGTTTCTACAATATTATGTAACAATTCATGCAATGTTAATTATGTATTACTACAATGTTACTACAATGTAACAATTACAATACAATTATGTAACAATTCATACAATGTTACAATTATGTATTACCACAATGTTACTACAATATTATGTAAATTCATACAATTTTACCACAATTCTGTATTACCAGAATCATCACACAAGTTAGGTGAAATATTAGACATTACTAAAGGGATAACTCAATATGTAATGTAATAACCTAGCAGTATTACCATTGCACAATTAAATGTGTATGTCTATTATACATACACATCTAACAAAATGTCATACAACAACCATTGCATTTGTTCAGTTATGTATATAACTTGTTTAAAATGTAATATTACTGGATCAGTACAATATTATCATGAATAGTATGTCTATACAATATTATAATCAATATTATGTACTATAGATTAGCATATGTCAATGATAATTACTGACGGAGGATCTCCAGCACGTGACCGAGCAATGTCAGGATTCCATATTATAGTTACATATCATAATAGATAGATAGATAGAGAGAGAGAAAGAGAGACAGATAGAAGTAGCAAGATAGATATTGTGTCTGCGAGAATCGAGCAATGCTAAACATGCTTACACGCTCTAATGCTTGATAAGCACACGACAGCGCCTCGTGACCATAAACGCACATACACACATACTCACACACAGGCTTCTAGAACATTTCAACAACAGTGTAACACACGGGACACGACCCCTGCTACACCAGAATTTAGGAACCAGAGCTCAGAAGGAGGTTAGCCATAGAACCGACAGGGAGTAGGGAGAAGGAGCAACATGGGCGAGAGGGTGGAAGAGAGAGAGAGAGAGAGAGAGAGAGACGAGGTAGCTTGCGGGACTCTATACTTCACTCGTGTGTGAGAGACTTGTTAATATTTCCAAGACAAATAAAAATAGTCCCATACTAATCTTTACCTCTCCTGTCATTGCATGACAAAAAGGGAACGAAGATTATCTACTTACAAAACTACTCACGTATAACAACCGCTCGTAGTATAACTGACCTACAAAACTTCACTACAAGCACTTACAATTTATATATATATATATATATATATATATATATATATATATATATATATATATATTTCAGGGTGTATATACCCTGAAAGTAATACAACTATATGCACCAACGTCTCAAAGTTCAGATGAAGAAATAGAAACATAATATGACGACGTCTCCCAGATTATGGAAGAAGAAAAGACCACATATACTATACTCATGGAAGACTTCAATGCAGAAGTTGGCAGATCAAAAAATGGAGGAGCATTATGGGAAAATTTGGAGTGGGAAAAAGGAATGAATGGGGAGAAATGGTGGTAAATTTTGATGGAATTTATAACATGAGAATAATGAACACATCCTTTCATAAAAGAACGGAGAGGAAGTGGACCTGGAGAAGCCCAAACGGAGAAACAAAGAACGAAATCGACTTCATAGTAGCAGATAAGAGTAACATGATCACAAATGTCACAGTTATCAACAAAGAAAATATAGAAATTAACCATAGAATGATGGGTTGCACAGCCAGATTCACTTTCAGAAGTGAAAGATGATTAAAGATGAAAAGATTTGCCCAAGAAAAGTAAACGAAAACAAAGCTGTCTTTCGGTTGAAAATAAGGAAAAGATTTCAGGCTCTAAGTAATGCTGAATGTGACATTGATAAGGTGAATGACAGACTAACGAAAGTGCTAAGAGAATCGGCGCAGGTAGTAGGAAAACCTAATACAACCAAAGCCAAGAAGTTTTCAGGAAAGACACTCGAGCTTATGAACAAAAAAAAAGGAAATGAAATTAAAAACAAAGAAAGATGAAACAGAACGAGCGGAATTAATGAAATTTATAAACAAGAGACAAACAGTAGAAAAAAGAAAGAGGAACATGGATCAGATCAAAGAAACCATCAAAAGAGGAAGGAGTCTGAAACAAGCCCGAAGTCAAATGGCACTATGAAAGCAACAAATTACATCACTCAAACACAGAAATGGTGAAGTCATTAAATGCAGACATAAGATGGTGGTGAGAGTTGAAAAATTTTGCAGAGAACTGTATGCATCAAAGACAGTAGTACCAATAACTAACTTTTCAGTTGGCACGAGTGATATACCTGAGGTAACACCAAACGAAATAAATATTTCTCTTATAAATATGAAAATAGGCAAGGCTCAGGGAGAGAATGGAATAGTAGAAGATTTACTGTTGGATGCAGGGGTAGAAGTACAAAACAGGTTTGCTCACATATTTACTCAATGTATAAAAAAGATAATTCCCAAAACATGGTGTACTGCAATAGTTATTTCATTAAAAAAAAAAAAAAGGTGGCTCGAAAGATCTTAGTAACTACTGACCCATTAGGTTATTATCAGTCATTTACAAACTCTTCATTAAAGTCCTTACGAACAGAAAAAGAATTTTGTAGGAAAACTGACCTCGTGAACAGGCAGGGTTCCGACGCGGGTATTCGACTACTGATCATCTACACACAATGAATCAGCTAACTGAGAAAACTACAGAATATGATAAACCACTGTGCTTAGGTTTTGTTGATTACGAAAAGGCTTTCGACTCAGTGGAGCACATAGCTATTATGAATTTATTGCGAGAACAAGAAGTGAATGAAAACATTGTAAAATTGCTCGAAAACATATATGAAGAGGGAACTGCTACAGTTAAATTCCATAAGGACTCGAAAATCATTTAGACTGAGAAGGGCGTGCATCACGGAGATACAGTTTCACCAAAATTATTTACAGCATGCCTATAAAGTATTTTCAGAAAACTAGACTGAGAAAACAAAGGAGTGAACATAGATGAAGAAAAGCTAAACCATTTAAGATTTGCAGATGACATTGTCCTAATCTCAGAAACAGCAGATACATTGCAAGAAATGTTAAATGGCCTGAACACAGAAATTCTCAAGTAGGGCTAAAGATGAACCGGAGTAAAACTAATGTTTAATCCACAAATACCAAAGAGCATCATCAGGATAAGCAATGAAATTCTTGAAGAAGTCGAGGAGTACAATTACTTAGGACAAATACTAAAATTAACGAAAGATCTTGATAGCGAAATAAAAAGACGTATTACAATTGGATGGAAAGCTTTCGGAAAACATTGAGATATATGAAAGGTAGCTTGCCAGTTTGTCTGTAACGAAAATTATATAACGAATGTACATTTCCAGCTATGATGTACGGTTGTGAGACCTGGAAACTAAAAAACTCGATAGAAAATAAATTAATCAGTTCTCAGAGAGCAATGGAAAGGTCATTGCTGGGAGTATATTTAAAAGACAGGAAAAGATCAACTTGGGTGAGAGGCAGACTAAAATCAAATCAATTTTAGAAGTTATTAAAAAAAAAAAAAAAAAAATAGATGTCTGCAGGCCATGTGGTAAGAGTAAGGGATAACAGATGGAGCAAAAGGCTGATTGACTGGACACAGAGACTGTAAATGTAGCAGAAGGTCAGACACGAGGTGGAGAGATGAGATAGAGAAATTTGCAGGGAAATCGTGGCAAAGATTGGCTCGGTCATGGAATTCGTGGAGAAGGTTGGGGAAGGCCTTTGTTCAGCAGTGGACTTGTAATGACTGATGATATATATCATATATATATATATATATATATATATATATATATATATATATATTTATATATATATATATATATATATATATATATATATATGTATATATATATACATATACAGCATATATATATATATATATATATATATATATATATATATATATATATGTCACTTGCAATAGTTTGGTGATAGAAACTACGTGTACAAACAGCTAGATAAGGAGTTTATTACAATCTCACAGTAAAATAGTCTGCCTGACTTGGCTGCCTGCTGTGAACTGACGCAATAACGCCTTGTTCCCAGGCTGCAGGTCATTGGAAAGCGTGCTGACCTAGCAAGGTTAGTGGGGGTATGTATGCATTGGGGGGGGGGGGACATATATACATCGGGGTAGACATATTGTGGAGGGGGTACATATATATATATATATATATATATATATATATATATATATATATATATCAATCTATCTATCTATCTATATCTATATCTATCTCTCTATCTCTCTCTCTCTGTATATATATATATATATATATATATATATATATATATATATATATATGTATATATATATATATATATATATATATATATATGTATATATATATATATATATATATATATATATATATATATATATATATATATATATATATGTACAGACCCGATTCAAAGAGTGTATCCAGGTCTTGTCGATGCCGGAGAGAGGAAAGCAAGAATGGTCTGGTGTTCGGAGTCCGGAGTACGGACATAGTTCCAAACCCCCTCTCTTCCCCCTCCGTGCCTCTTCCTCTCCCTCCTCCTCCCCCAAGTACCACCATGACCTTTGATCGACACGTTGCTCACTCCTTTGCTTCGCGGTTCGATGCATCTTTCGATGCTAATGGAATGTTGTGGATTCCATTTTACATAAAAACATTTGAAGAAATTCTGATTCTACATTAACATAAAAAACGTGATGCAAAATGGGATGAACATCGTATTGGTATGAAAAATAAATTACTTATGTATTTCCCTTAACATTCAACCTGTCCCTTTAATCTGTCTGGTGGAGAATCATGTTGTTGGATAGAAGTCATCTTCAGCGAGATGGACAGGCGACAGAAAAGCTGACGGAAAGACAGACATAGCTAAGCCTTATATTCGTCAAAATATATATTTTCTAAATATCACCAAGCATTTAGTAAGGCAAGGTGAATATAAACCATTCCAGCAAGGAAAAAGAAACACACAGACAGACACACGCCATTTGAGAGTCAGGATGATTGCTAATTCACTCTTGCCAAAGACATACGATTATATCCATCTTCGGAAAGAATACGCCTCCTACGTAAGATAGACAGGCAGACAGACAAAGACAGACTCTGAAGGATCGATTCACGTTGTTTTATATTCCTCTTGGTTGCAGGAGATGAAAAGATTCGGATGAGATGATATCAGACCCTTGTAGACGTAGAGAAAGACGTGAAAGGCACATGGGACAGACGGACAGAAGGAAAGTGTTGCAGTTATCAGTTCACATCGATTGTTATTTCGCTCCCGCTAAAGCCAAACGATTTTATTCAGTTTAAGTGAGACTAAACCCTTGCCGTAGAGGAAAACGTGAAAGTTTAACAGGTAGAATGAAGAGAACGAAAGCGAGGCAGGCAGTTTGCGAAAAATTGGTTCACAGTAATTGGAATGATCAATTCATAATTATTATATGATACTTTATTATTGTTGCTGCCAGAAAATTGTATTAACTTCAGTGAAAATACGACTATCCCGGAGACGAAGACGCAAAACATATGCAGGCATGCATGCTAACAGACAGACACTCCCTAAATCATTTATTCCTCAAGTAAACCGCTACTTTATTCCTACTACTTCATTTCTGCTACTTTATTCCTGCTACTGGCTGACAGTTTTAATTAGCTTAGACTAAAATGAGCCTCACCCGTAACATATATTCTTTGGTTACTTACTGTATTACGTTATGTACACCCACACCCTCGGAGATAGATCGGATGCTATGTTTTAAAGGGTTGGACGAAAAACGGCGGGAATATGAGTGGAAAGTCAGGTGTCGCAGAATCATTTCCACCTTACCTGGGGGATGAGGTGTTCATCGAATTTGCTGGAGCAGTAATATTTGATGTCATTTCTGTATATCTGTGTGTGCTACTGTCGGTAAGTAAATCATTTCATCCATACCAACCATCAGTCCATTCATCAATAATAATCAACTGCTCTGCCGATAAACAAAGTAACCATTCTGCAGGTCTCCATCGTTTTAGCTGGCTAGCTGTTTATGTGTTCCTCTGTCTGTCTGCCTGTCTGTCTCTCACGATGCAACATTGCTGCAGAGAGTACGGAGACTAAATCAGTAATAAGAGTGGTGCTGATAACACCTCCATCTGCAGACCGTTTATCACATCTGACGCCTCGATGCAAGTAGCTTAAAAAATTTTAACCTCCTTGATATACGACCAGCTGAATATGATGGTCTGGTGGCAATCAGAATGAACTAAATAGAAGTCTTATGCAGTAGTACACAGATAGGTAGAGCATCCCTTTGATCCTTTCCTACACTGCTGTTCAAATCTAAATCTTGGTGGCTCAGTCTATCAGTCTGTCTTATCTGTCCATCTGTCTGTCTATTTATTCGTCGATCTATCTGTCAATATGTGTGTGTGTCTGTGTGTCTGTGTCTGTCCATCCATTTTATCATTCATCTATTTAGCAATCCTATCAGTCCATACATCTGTCTATCTATCCATCTATGCCAATCTATCTGTCTATCCCTCTACCGACCTGCCTATATCTGCCTATATCTATCTATCAATCAATCAATCTATCCATATATAGATAGATAGATATAGATGTAGATATAGATAGATATATAAATATAATATATATACTGTATATAGATAGACAGATAAATATTACATATATATATATATATATATATATATATATATTTATATATATACGGTAATATGTTTAATCCTCAAACACCAAAGAGCGTCATCAGAATAAGTGGAGAAATTTTTGAAGAACTCGAGGAGTACAATTACCTGGACAAATACTAAAATTAACGAAAGATAATGATAGCGAAATAAAAAGAAGCATTACAATTGGATGGAAACCTTTCGGTAAACATATGGACATTATGAAAAGTAGATTACCAGTTTGTATGAAACGAAAAGTATATAATGAATGTATAATTAGAGCTATGATGTAAGAAAGAGAGAGGTGAAAAGATTAGTAAGAGAGAGTAAGAAGAGAGTGGATGAGGAATTTGGAAGGAATTTGAGTGTAAAGTGGAGGGACTCTAAGAAAATGTTCTGGAATGAGGTGAAGAGAGTAAGACAGGGTGGAAGTGAGGTTAGCAGGGGAGTGAAAGATAAAAATGGTAGATTACTAGTGGTGAAGGGAGAAAAAGTGAGCAGATGGAGAAAACACTTTAAGGAATTGTTGAACATAGAGGATGGAAGTAATGAGAGTATAAGTGGCTGGGGAATGGCTGGGAGAAGGAGGGAGGTGAGAAGACAGGAAGAAATCGGTAGGATAGAAGTTGCGGAAGCAATGAAGAAAGCTAAATTGGGGAAAGCCCCAGGAATTGATGGAGTGTGTGGTGAAATGCTGAAGCATGGGGGAGAGATTGTAGTAGAATGGATGTAGAAGATGTGTAGATTGGCCTGGGAGGAAGGTAGAGTCCCGGAGGATTGGAAGCCAGGAATAATTATTCCCTTGTACAAAGGGAAAGAGGAAAAAGAAGTGTGCGGTAAGCACAGGGGCATTTGTCTTCTTAGTATAATAGGAAAAGTGTATGGTAGGATACTTATTGACAGAGTTAGAGAAAGAACAGAGGAATTAGATGGAGAAGAACAGGGAGGCTTTAGGAAGGGAAGAGGTTTTGTAGATCAGATATTCATTCTTAGATCTTTAGTGGAAAAATTTCTAGAGAAGGGAAAGAAGTTGTATGCGGCTTTCATGGATTTGGAGAAAGCATATGACAGGGTGGATAGACAAGGATTGTGGAAAGTATTAAGAATATATGGAGTAGATGGGAAGTTGCTGAATGCTGTGAAGAGTATGTATGATGGTGCTAAGGCTGCAGTGCGTGTGGATGGTGAACTAAGAGAATTTTTCTCTTTGAAGGTTGGGTTGAAACAGGGATGTGTCATGTCTCCATGGTTGTTCAGTCTGTACATGGATGGGGTAATAAAAGAGGAACAAGGTAGGGTAGTGGATGTTGGAGTGGCCCTGGTGAGAGATGATAGTGTTTGGAAACTCCCTGTACTGTTGTTTGCAGATGATACTGTGTTGTTGAGTGAAGACGAAGGGGAGCTGCAAGGCTTGGTGGATGAGTTTGGGAGAGTGTGTAAGAAACGGCATCCAAAGGTGAATGTAGGGAAGGCTAAAGTGATGGTCTTTGAGAGAGGTGACGTCAGTGAATGTACAGTGAGGTTGGATGGTGAGGAATTGGAAAATGTGAGTACGTTTAAGTACTTGGGTAGTGTGATGAGTAAGGATGGAGGTTTGGAAGGTGAAGTGCTTGAAAGGGTACAGCAGGGAAGAAAGGTTGTTGGTTCTTTGAAAGCAGTGATAAGAAACAGGGAAGTGAGCATGGAAGTGAAAAAGTTACTACATGACAGTATTGTGATACCAACTCTAACGTATGGAAGCGAAGCTTGGACGTTGTTGGAAAGACACAAGTCAAGAGTGAGAGCAGTGGAAATGAGTTATTTAAGAGGAGCCTGTGGAGTCACATGGAGAGACAGGCTGACGAATGAGGATATAAAGGAGCGTTGTGGTGTGGATGTGGATGTGATAGGGAGCGTTATGAGGAACACACTGTGGTGGTTTGGCCATGTGGAGAGGATGGAGGGTGAAAGACTGACGAAGAGAGTGTATGTGAGTGAGGCGGAGGGGGGAAGAGGGAGGGGGAGGCCGAGGATGAGATGGAGGGATGGGGTGGAGAGGTATATGAGAGAGGGGGGTGTGAGTTGGGAGCAGGGCAGTGAAATGGCGGGGGACAGGGCGACGTGGAGGCGTTTTGTTTGTGGCCACCCCAAACGGGATTGAGGCGTCTGGCAATAGATAAAGATAGATAGATAGATGTATGGTTGTGAGACTTGGAAACTGACAAAATCGATGGTAAATAAATTAATTCGTTTTCAGAGAGCAATGGAAAGGTCAATGTTGGGAATATCTTTAAGGGACAGGAAAAGATCAACTTGGGTGAGAGAGCAGACTAAAGTCAAAGATATTATAGAAGTTATAAAAGAACAGAAATGGAGGTGGGCAGGCCATGTAGCAAGAATAAGGGATAATCGATGGAGCAAGAGGTTGACTGACTGGACACCAAGAGATTGTAAGCGTAGCAGAAAAAGGCCAGACAGGAGGTGGAGGGATGAGATAGAGATATTTGTAGGGAAAACGTGGCAAAGATTGGCTCAGTCAAGGAATTCGTGAAAAAGGCTGGGGGAGGCCTTTGTTCAGCAGTGGACTAGTTATGGTTGCTGCTGCTGCTGAAGATGATGATGATGATGATGATAAATCAATCAATCAATCAATCATTCAATATATATATATATATATATATATATATATACACATATATATATACATATTTATATATATATATATATATATTCCTCTCTTATATCTTTTCATATACTCTGCACTACACTCTTCTGACAGAGTATGATCTACTGACAGTATTCTGGGCCTCATTTCCCCTTATCGATCACATGCGTTGGGCAAGTGCGCCCGCACCCTTAGATTTTCTGGCGTTTGTCATTGTTTAGAGGTTAGCCATCATTTGAACGCTAACCTACAGGTTAACTTAACCTGATTTCACCACTGCCGAAAATTCCTGACCAAACCCACTTAACCAGCTTTAAAAACCTAACTAACCTTACCTCACCTCACCTCACCTTCCTGGCATCTTAATAAATAAATGTAACCTAAACCTCACCTCACCAAACAAACAAACCACCGAACCTGACCTCACATAGCCTTACCTCCCTCAGTACCGTCTGGCCCTACATCCATGACGAGGACGTGGGTAAAACGTGTGGAAATGGTAGAACCTGCCTGACCCTGGTGGATTTGGGCTGTAATGTCAGGCGGGACCCTCAGGCAGTGTGTGAGGATTAGGTGGGGGCATGTGGCAGTGGCTACGAGGTGTGGAGAAGGTGGAGGGAAGGAGAAAGAGGCACAAAGGGAAGGAGAGGGAGGGAGCAAAATAGAAGCAAGGGGTGGGGGAAAGATGGGATGATGAAAGGGAAAGATTGAAGGAGGATAAGGAAATAATGGATTGGGGAGAGGAAAGGGAAAGAGGGAGGAGAGAGGGAATGGAGGGGGAGAGGATTTAGATCAAGTGTTAGAGGAAATGGGATGAGAAGTTAAGAGAAGGGAAGAGAGAAGTTAGAGGAAAGGAAAGGGAGAGGAGATTGGGAGAGAGAAAACAACAAGGGAAGAAAGAGGAAAGAATGGGGAAGAGGGGAGGGAGAGGAGAGAGAGGAATAAGAAAAATAAGATTTGAGCAGGTAAGGCAGAGAGGAAGGAGAGAGGGAATGTTGGGGGGGGGGGAGAATAGGGAGGCAAGGAGAAAGGAGACAGGAAAGAGGAAATGGAGGGAGGTGATGGAGAGGAAGCAGGAGAGGTGGGCAAAGAGGAGGGGAAATGAAGAGTAGATAGTAGGGGAAATCGGGAGGGGTAAGGAAAAGAACGTGAGGGAATGGATACGACGAGGAAAGGGCAGGGTTGAGGCAAGGAGGCAGAGGAGAAAGGGAAGGAGAGAGGAGGGAAGGATGAAAGGGAAGGGAGGTAAGGGGCATGAGAGTGAAGGAGGGAAGGAGGTAAACAGGGGAGATGAAAGAGAGAAAGGAAGGAAGGGGAG
Organism: Coenobita brevimanus; assembly: GCF_032717465.1. Lineage (NCBI taxonomy): Eukaryota > Metazoa > Arthropoda > Malacostraca > Decapoda > Coenobitidae > Coenobita > Coenobita brevimanus. The sequence goes on along the minus strand of NC_137027.1, from coordinate 22,539,814 downwards.
ATAATGAATGGGGAGAGGGATGAAAGGGAAAGAAGGAAGATGAGATGAAAGGAAAAGGGAAGATGGATGTTAGTATGTGTGAGGAAATACAGAGGAGTACAAAGGAGTACAGAGGATACCAAGCAGCAACAGACACATCGGCCATTTCAAGGCTATTATAGGGTAGACTATAATCAAGGAAACGATAGTCCGTTCATTCCAACTTGGCGGAGATTTTCGTCCATTTGCAGTTTATTTCCCGTAACGGTGTAGCAGAATAACACAATATTGAGAACTTCTTTTCCACGGCACTTCTTCGTGACTAGCACCATATCCTAATGTTAATCTGTTGTTACAGCTAAACATTACTGGACAGATGGCAATTTGACGCCTATTTGAAGTGAACAGTATAGTTAATGAGTGGAAAGCAGGGACAGACAGTGTGGTCCCAGAGCTTTACATACATGCATAGGCTTGCTGACATACACACAAAGGTCTGCATACATACACACATACACACATACTCATACATACATACGTACAAACATACAAACATATCTAAGTACACACACAATTACAAATTTACACAAATAAAAACAAATAAATATATACATATATGCATACTCGCACAGAAATAAAGATTCATGCACTGACAAATATACATACATACATATACAGTACATATATATATATATATATATATATATATATATATATATATATATATATATATATATATATATATACATATTACACACACACACACACACACACACACACACACACACACACACACACACACACACACACTAATTCTTCAGCTCCCCATTAATTATCTAGCTGGGAATTAATATGAATACATGGATAACATATGTATGGGAAAGCGTCACCTTGTATTTAGAGTTCCATCTGGGAAATCACTAGGCTTACTGCGTGTATAATCGCCCCATAAATATCTCGGGAGAGTGAGAATGGCACGCTGGCTTTAGCTCTGTTTTAGCTCGTTTTTTTTTACCCTCTTTTTACACTGTTTATTTCCTTGCTCTCTCGATTTGTTTTTTACTCTCTCCGTCTCTGTCTCTGTCTCTGTCTGTCTCTCTCTCTAATACCCAAAAAACTGAAAATATTATAAGGACGTAGCCTAGTGAGGACGATAAAACTGACAGAAAAGGGAATGATGCCGTGAAGAGAGTGATAAATAAAACTACGCAGCAACGAAGCCAGTTAAACGTGTGTAAAGGAAATAGATAAAGAAAAGAGAGAATATGATCAGACTGATTGGAGATGACGACGAAGACAAAGGGGTTGATATGAGAAGATGATCAGATATGCTACGAATGAAGGAAAAGGGGTAGATGAAAAAAAAAAAAGAAACGAGAGAAGAAAAGGGAAGAGAAATTGACAAGATCCAGGAAAAACAAACACAATGGGGCTTATAGAAAAATAGAAGAGGAAAAGGAAAAAGAAAATGAGAAGATCCAACAAACAATGAACACAAAGGGACAGATATAAAGAAAGAACATATCGGGAAAAGGAAAGCCATGTGAACTAAAAGGATGTTGATGACAATAATATGAATGCGAATAATGCAGGTAATAAGGATGATGACAATGGGTTGGATGCAAAGAAAGAAATGAAGAAAAAGAGGACAAGAAGAAAGGATAAGAGGAATCAACATAATAATGAGGAAGACAATAGAAAGAGACGAGAGAGAGAGAGAGAGAGAGAGAGAGAGAGAGAGAGAGAGAGAGAGAGAGAGAGGAGACGAGGATATTAAGAGGAATGAAGCAGAATCAAAACACTGAGATGTGATCGAGAGAGAAAGGAAGGCTCGGATGATTATGACCAGTAATTAAGAAGTGAATTAGAAAGGGACAAAAGAAAATTAAGGAACGACAGAAAGAAAGAAAAAAAGGAGATTAAGAAAGAGTGGGTAGATGAAAACCAATTGCAGAAGAAGATGGGAGTACGATGGTAGAAGGCAAGAGGAAAAAAACAGAAGAAAAGAGAAGAAAGAGGCAGGAAGGAAGAAGAGCATGAGAATTAGGGGCACATAAAGAACGAAGACAAAAAAGGAAATGGGAAACTAGTTGCATGCAAATAAAGGAGAGAGAAAAGAAAAAAAAAATGGAGATAAGAACCAGAAATGAAGAAAAAGGAACACTGGAATAGGCGCAATGAAAGGAGTGAAGACAGGATAGAGATAATAGGAACGAGAAATTAAGTAGACGGAGGACAAGTTGATTACAGGAAGTCTTTGGCAGAAGAAATTGGGCCAGTTTGGAAGACAGGGAAAAATCGAATAATGGACGACGTGCAGGAGCGAGGGAAGAGAGAGAGAGGAGTGAAGAATCAAGGAAGGAAAAGTGAGAAGAGGGAAAAGAAGGATAAGTAGGAGGTAGAATTAAATACAAGTAGAAACATAAAAAGTAATGAAAACCGTATAGAAAAAAGTAATGAAGGAATGAGGGGATGAAAAGGGAGAAGAAAGAATAAGGATAAGTAGAAAAAAAAGAGGATGGAATATTATACGAAATTGGTACAAACCGATAAGGTAATTTGAAGAGGAAAGGAAATGAGTGGTGTTTGGAAAAGGAGGAAGAGGAAATGAAGACTGAGAAGAGGGATTAAAAGTAGAAGTAGAAAGAAGTAAGAATATTATGTCAATAACTTATTCTGCTCTAAAGATCTACTTTTTCTTTATATAATAACGACTCAGATTGATGACGATGATGATGACGATGACAGCAATAGTGGTGATGAGGATGGTAATACTGACTTCTAAATATCAATGAATTTACATCTCTGAAAACAACTTTTCTAGTCTTAAAACTTACACAGAAAACACACACACACACACACACACACACACACACACACACACACACACACACACACACACACACACACACACACACATTCTTAATACCCTGCCCTTCCTTTTCAACATACAACCATTTTTTTTAATTTATCCTCCTCCCTCCCCCTCCTCCTCTTCTACTTTTTCCCCCTCCACTCCTCTTCCTCCTTCCTGCATGAAACCAATATTTTAGTATCGTCAGCATCTCCTGTGGTGCATCATCGACAGTATCAACAGTTGCCTCGTCTAAGACCATCCACATCCCTTACTATCTCCACAGAAAACACGGTAATATCATTCTCGTACACCACTTTGCCCCTTACATACCGCCACGAACCACAACCGCTGGTACTCCCTCTCCGAATCTCTCCTCCTTCCCACTCCTGCCCCTTCCCTCCCTCTGCTTCCCTTCCTATATCCCCATCTCTTCAGGAGTTCTCCTCCCATCATCCTCCCTTTTCCTTTCCTTCCCCTCTTCTCTCTCCCCTACCTTCCTTCTCGATCCCCCTTCTTTCTCTTTCCCCTCCAGAATTTCGACTTCCACGAGTACTCTTTTAGCATTTACCTCCTTGTGTCGGGTAAGTATTTCATTCCTTTCATCTATCTAATTCCAGAGAAATATATGCTAATTAATGTATACTTTTTCTCTCTTTAGTTTCATTATCCATTCAGTACAAGGCCCAATACCGCAGGGAACGCTGTCGCTGAAGCCCAACCAGGAAAGCGTACAGTGACTCATGCATAAATTTTTAGGAATTTTCTTGAATTTTTCCCGTACGATCAATTTATCACCTTTATGAATTTTGTAAGCAGTTTTCCTTTACCCACCTGAGTGCGATGACGTCCTTTCACTCACGTCGGGAGTTATATGACGGTAGCCACTTCACTGTAAGGTGATTCTAGCACCCCATCTTTGCTCGAGTCTCCCCCTCCCTCCTTTCCCCTTTGCCCTCTCCTCTCCTCTTCTCTCCTCTCCTCTCAACCCTCCCTCCCCTTTTCTTCACTTCGCCTCTCTCTCTCCTCTCCCTTTCCTCCTGATTGCCCATCCCTACACTCTCCTCCCATCCAATCCCCTCCCTTACCCCCCCTCCCCCACCCTCTTCTCCCTAATGTCTACTTTCAGGGAGTACATTTTTCACGAGTCGGCGCGATTATTTGAATAAACTCGTGACATCAACTTTGGTGGGAAACCGCGAATTCTAGTGGAATCCCAGTATTTATCGCTCAGTTTAACAGCTACATATTCACCGATCGGGAGTGTTTTTTCAGGACATTATTCACTATTTCATAAGTGATCGTCCTTGTGCGTGATGTTAGCACCTTTGCTGAGTGAATTGCCGGTGTGTATCGCTCATACTCGTTGGCCGTTAGTGCGACCACGACACTCGCCTCTCTCCCACAATTTGAATCTGTCAGGATTTGAGCGCCGTGAAAGCAGGTTGGGCCCAGTGCATAGCAGTGCCGCCGTTGTCCAGTTCCTGAATTTCCACCTAGTGTGATTGGCGAGAGACTTAGCGTGTGCAGCATCCTTCCTCAACGACGCCCAGTCATCCGCTTGGTCCGCTTTTCTGACCAGTATTTTCTTTTCGTTTTCCTAAGTTTAAGAGTTAGCTTTTGAGTGAGCGAGTGAGTGCGATCTCCTTATTTGAATTCATCTTGAGACTCATGTAACGTTGTAATCAGTAAATTAACAGTTCTTTTTCTTGAGCTTAATGTAATGTAAACTCGTGTTTTATTTACCATATTAAACTTGTTTCACTTATAGCTCCTAGTTTGCATAAACGCTTTGCTATTCATAACTGGTACTTAGGCCAGTCCTTTTGTATTAAGCTTAAAATCCGTTGTGCCAACCAGGAGTTGATGCATCAGCAAGAACCTGTTATCATTAATTGCATTAGTTATTGATTGTCAGGGGTGAAGCCACTTTCTCCAGAGGCTAACAGTACTAACAAACAGCAATTGTGAGGAATTAGTCTCTGCTGTGTACTGTTGAGAAAGTTTATAAATTCTCGTCCTTAAGAGAATCGGCAAAGTTACCCGGCATAAAGTAATCATTGCTTGATTTTCACAAGACAATTCATTGTCGCTGCTCTTCAGTATTATTGAATAAATATTCTTTAATATTGTATATTCATTAAAAACCCCGTGACAATTGGCGACCTCATTCTAGGATATTACCTTCTAGCTCTAAAGTTATTCACGAGATAATACTCACTCACTCATACTTAGGTATTTATCATTAAAGTCTATAGGCACTATCTTACCGGTGAATATTAATTAATAGTTTTCACAGGCAGTTGTTTGTTTAATTTTCTTTCTTTACCAGTTTAATTATATAAAACTGGTCACCACTAACCTGTGCCTATATTCTGTATTCTCGATTATTGGCATCTTTCTCTGAAAAAAAATTGCAGTCAGTAATGAGTCACTAGTTTACTTAGATTGAGTTAGCATCATGTCCACCAGCTTCTATGTACAGGAAGTTAAAGATATGGGGCTTACAGACCCAACTTTTTTTTTTTTTATGCGAGGAAGAAGGAACCAAAGGCCATGAGCCTGCAGTAACAGTTCCCTCCAAGAGAAAAACAAAATACAATAGAGAGCCAAATTCAAGATCCGATCATTTTGAGATGCCTGGACACACTGCGTTTGAAAGACTGGAGATCATAGGCAGCAGGAAATACAGATAGAGGGAGACAGTTCCAGAGCTGACCTGTTGCATAAATGAAAGACTGGGAGTAACGGTTAACTCTTGCATTAGAGAGTTGGACAGAAAAGGGATGAGAGTTTGCTGCCAGACGGGTGCTACGCGCCCGTCGTAGAGGTGGAGGAATGCAAGCAGACAGTTCAGAGAAGCGGTGACCATTAAAGTAGCGAAAGAAATGAGATAAAGATACAACAGTGCGGCGAAGAGACAGAGGTTGAAGGGAGTCAGTAAGAGGAGGAGAGTTAATGAGACGAAAAGCCTTTGACTCCACCCTATTGAGAAGAGCTGTATGTGGGGAGCCTCCCCACACATGAGAGTTGTACTCCACACAGGGGCGGATAAAACCCCTGTATAGAGTCAACAATTGTGCAGGGGTAAAGAAAGACCGGAGTCGGCTTAGCTCACCCAATCTCTTGCAAGCAGATTTTACAAGAGATGTAATATGATCTTTCCAAGATAAGTCCCGAGTAAATGAAACCCCAAGCATGTTCAAGGATGATGCAGGATTAAGCTGAATATTATTAAACATTAATGGGTATACCTGTGGAAGATTTTGTCGGGTTGATAGGTGTAAGAACTGAGTCTTAGATGCATTAAAGACAACCATATTATTTTTACCCCAGTCAGAGATACGAGCCAAGTCAGACATTAGGTGTGCCATAGCCTCATCCCTTGTTTCTTGAAGTAACTGTTGAGATGGGCGTTGCGGGAACCGAATGGAAAGGTGAAGGGTGGAGTCATCAGCGTATGAGTGGATAGGGTTAGATGTACAGCTTAGAAGATCATTGATTAATAAAAGGAAGAGAGTTGGTGATAGGACAGAGCCCTGAGGAACACCACTGTTGATAGATCTAGGAGAAGAACGATGGCCGTCTACAACAGCGGCTATAGAACGACCAGAAAGGAAGCTAGCGATGAAGGCACAGATAGAAGGATAGAAACCGTAGGAGGGCAGTTTGGAAATTAAAGATTTATGGCAGACTCGATCGAAAGCCTTTGAGATGTCAAGTGCAATGGCAAAGCTTTCGCCAAAGTCCCGAAAGGAGGATGACCAGGAGTCTGAAAGGTAGGTGAGAAGATCGCCAGTGGAGCGTCCCTGACGGAACCCATACTGACGATCGGAAAGAAGGTTGTGATAGGAAAGATGCCTTAAAATTTTTCTATTAAGAATTGACTTGAAAACTTTTGAAATACAGGACGTTAAAGCAATTGGACGATAGTTGGAGGGTTGGGAGTGGTCACCCTTCTTTGGGACTGGCTGAATGAGAGCAAACTTCCAGCAAGAAGGAAAGGTACAAGTTGACAGACAAAGGCGAAAGAGTTTGCCTAGGCAGGGTGTAAGCACAGAAGCACAGTTCTTGAGAACAACAGGAGGGACCCCATCAGGCCCATATGCCTTGATAGTACTGAGGCCAGTGATGGCAGAAAATACATCAACTGAAGAAATTTTAATGTCAGCCATGAGGAAGTCAGAGGGGAGAAGTGATGGAAGAACAGCACCGGAATCGTCTAAGGTGGAATTGGAGGAGAAAGTCTGTGCGAAGAGATCTGCTTTATCAGTAGAAGAAATAGCTACAGAACCATCAGAGTAGAAAAGAGGAAGGAAGGATGATGAGGTAAAGTTGTTAGAAAGATTTTTGGCAAGGTGCCAGAAGGAGCGGGAAGAATTCGAGTTGGAGAGTTGAGAGCATTTAGTATGGATGAAATTATTTTTAGTGAGCGAAGAACAGACTTAGCACGATTCCGGGCAGAAACGTAAAGATGATGTGATTCAGGGGTGGGTTGGTTCCGGTACCTTTTGTAGGCCTTCTTGTTGCGGACAGTATTAGAACAAGCGTGATTAAACCAAGGCTTTCTTGCGTTAGTCAAAGGATATAGAAAGGAATGTATGCTTCCATGCCCGAGTGAATAACCTCCGTAATGCGCAAGGCACACTCAGATGGCTCACGGCCATGAAAGCAATAATCATTCCAGGGAAAATCAAAGAAGTACTGCCTGAGGGTCTCCCTGTCCGCGGCTCCAAAATGCCACAGATGACGTTTCCCTGGAGGGTCCACAGGCTGTACCGGAGTGATAGGACAGGTTAAGGTAATAAGGTTGTGATTGGAGGAGCCCAACGGAGAGAAAAGATTATCAGAGTAAGCAGAAGGATTAGTTGTGAGGAAGAGGTCAAGTATGTTGGAGCTCTCTCCAAGGCGGTCAAGGATACGAGTAGGGTGCTGTACAAGCTGCTCTAGGTCATTAAGGATAGAAAAGATGTAGGCTTGTTCACCAGGTGGATCCGTGAAAGGAGAGGAGAGCCAAAGGTGGTGGTGAACATTGAAATCTCCAAGAATGGAGATTTCAGAGAAAGGAGAAATGGACAGAATGTGTTCCGTCGTAGAAGTAAGATAGTCAAAGAATTTTTGATAGTCAGTAGAATTAGGGGATAAGTAAACAGCACAGATATATTGTATTTAGTCAGAGAATGACAGGAAAGCCAAAGCCAGAGTGTGGAGAATTCAGAAGAATCAAGTTCAGGAACACGAGAGCAAGATAAGTCGTTGCGTATGTATACACAACAGCCACCTTTGGCTTTGAAATGAGTATAGAGAAAGTAGGAGGATATAGAAAAGGGTTTGCTGTCAATTGCCTCAGACAGCTGAGTCTCCGTTAGAAAAAGAAGGTGAGGTTTAGAGGAGGAGAGGTGGTGCTCAACAGAGCGAAAGTTAGATGAAAGGCCGTGAATGTTGCAGAAATGAAGAACAAGAGAGTCAGACAGTGGTTCCAGGCATCTCAAGTCGTCACCGGGAGAGGGGCAGATGGCGGGGGCATTTATGGTCCCCCCCCCTGGGGACTCCGAGACTTGATTAATCGACGCCATTTTTGGTGAAATTTGAATAGGAAGTGTAGTGTGTACTGTACATGTAGTTTGATGAAGACAGTTAGAGAAATTTGTACTGGAGAGCATGCTGGCCTACTCTCTGTGTAACTGTGACACTGAGAAAGTTCAGCAAAGGGGGATGGTCAGGAACTAGTCCTGAGGGCTGATGAAACGGGAGCTCCAACACTTCCTGTCATCAGCTTTCCATCCACCTCGGGAGTACTGCCCTGCTCGACTGGTGCTACAGTCTACTCCTCATAAATTAAGGACTTTGTCCTCTCTCAGTTTAATTACGAACAGCAACGCGAGAATGATGCTCATGAAGAGCGTCGAATTCAGCATGAGGAACGGGAAAAGGAGCACGAATACGAGCGAGAACAGTGCGAACACGAGCGGAAACAGCGCGAACTCGAGTTAGAACATGAGCGAGAACAACGAGAACACGAACCTGCCAAGCGAGAAGCACGCGAAAAACATGAAATTGAAATGCTGAAGCTCAAGCGAGATTCCTTGGTTTCAGACACATCTGGTGCAGCTGGCCCAAGCTCCACGAGCACTATCCCTGCACATATTATGGCGGCCCCACACATCAAGCTTCCCCCATATAAGGAAGGCGAGCGAATCAAGCCATACATGGCTCGTTTTGAAGACATGGCTCAACTTTACCAGCTGGATGATGCAGCTAAGCGGCTTCAGTTTCTTAGCCTGTTTGAGGGCCCTGCCCTCGATATTCTCCACAGAATTCGTGGAGACAATCTCACGTATGAGATGATGAAGGCCACACTCGTCAAAGTGTACGGTCTCACAGTTGACGACGCCAAGAGTCAGTTCATGAGGGCACATTTACAGGAAAAAGAGACTGCCGTTCAGTTTCTTGACCGGCTTACTGCTTACTTAGGTGAGTGGATGGAGAAAGATGAAACTCCTTCCACGCGTGAGGGGATAATTGACCTTATGCTGCGCACCCAGCTATAAGAGTCGTGACCTACTGAACTTATGGCTCAGCTTAAGATCTGCCAGGTAAGAGATGCCAGCCAAATGGTGGAGAAAGCTGACGCATTCTTTACTGCATACGGGTATCAAACTCGCAAGCACCATACCTGGAACAAGAAATCTGATAAATCTGGGAAACTGTCTCAGACTGAACCCCAGCAACAAGGCCATTCTCAGAATAATGGCTAAGGTCCAAAACCGCAGTGGAAGGATCAGGGGCAAAACACTCAGAAACCTGAGTGGAAGCGGTACAACAGGTACCCTAACCAGCAGCAGTATCAGCCATGCAACCGACTGTCAGGACTGTCCTTTTCACCACCAGCTCAAGTGAATAGGAAGCAGGAGGCGAACGCAGCCTTCATTCCTCAGCAGCAGCACGGTGGTCACGTCCCTACCAGTACGGGTACTCCCCCACAGTTCACTAGTCCCACAGTGACAGTGAACACCCCTCCACAGATGGCCAATGTTCCATCTCCCCAGGCAGTGAATAAGACCCCTCAAGTGTCTAGTTCACGGGGCACCATGTTTGCTGCATCATTAATTCAGCAGCCTAATCAGTGGCTAGCTGCTTCCTCCACAGGCCCTCCCACAGGTGACAGTGCCTTCCTTGTTCAGCCAGGGTTTGTGGGAGCCATTCCTGTGAAGGTCCTGAGAGACAATGGTTCCTCAGGTTGCTCTGTCAGGCAGAGTCTTGTTCAGCCTGAGGAGTATACAGGTCGACAGATCCAAGCTATTGATGGATCAGTGAGATTGTTCCCTGAGGCACGTATCCAGGTGGCATCTCCATTTTACACTGGTACGACACTCACAGTTGTCATGCCAGAATCTTTATTTGACCTTATCATAGGCAATATTCCCAGTGCCATGGATAGTTGCACCGAAGATGACGCTACTCAGTCTTCGGCTGCAGAAACACGAGCCATCGATGAGGCTCCGAACTGTCACCCCAGTGACCATTGAATCGCCGCAAGATCTGATGTGTAGCCAAGTTGTTGTTCAAGAACAACACTCTGACCCAACACTTGCTGCCATGCGGAAGAAACAAAACGGTAGAGTGATAAAGTATTCACGGGGAGGTCAAGCCAAGTTCCTTCGCAATCAAGGACGGCTGTACCGTAAGTCACAAACACCCAACGGCGAGGTTCGACTGCAGTTTGTCGTTCCTGCCAAGTACCGCCAAGCAGTGTTAGAATGGGGTCATTGTTCAGCCTCAGCAGGTCACCTGGGCAAAAGGAAAACCCAGGGCCATATCCGAGCTGACTTTTTCTGGCCAGGTATGGGACGAAAAATATATAGTTTTGTGCATTCCTGCAATGTGTGTCCATGCACCACTAATCAGGGGCATGTCCTTCCTGTGCCGTTTGTAACCACACCCGGAATCTCTGAGTCAGTTGAGAGACAGGGCAGTGGTGATGTGGGTGCAGACCTTACATCTCACCCGTTGGCCCCACAGGATACAGTATGTCCAGGGCCTGTACATACATATGTACCGTAAGTTAAGGGGGAAGTTTGGGGACCCCGCAGAGACAGTCTGAGGCTGTGTATGAATTACCTTGTGGAACATCTCGAGCTGTGGGCCTCTCAGAGGATTACCGGAGAATGCACATTATCCACATGAGTGTTCACTCTCATGGTGGGTGTCAAAAGTGACCTGCCCGAGATTGCGTAGGGATTCTCAGCTTCCTGTCATTAATCCAGCGTAGTGTAAGTTAACCAGTAAACTGGGTTCCATTAGCGAATTGCAGCGTTTGATGTCCTGCACAAACGCCCAGTCTTTTCGCTAATTAAGTCTAGGGTTTAACCAGTAAACTGGGTCAGCGTTTGATGTCCTGCAGAAACGCTTTGACTACGTTTCCTGGTTAAGAATGTAAATAGTGTACTTTTTGTAACATAAGTACTGATTGCTAGGCAGAGAGAGAGAAATGACACTTTTGATGCTTCTCCTTGATTGCTTTCACAGGTCCAGCTGGCGGGTGCAGCATTGCCGTGCAGAACAGCTGATCGTCCCTGCCGCATGCTGCCGCCTCTTCTAGTCTGCCTCATCGTCATCATTTACTATTGATTTACATAATGTAATTATAAACGTAGGTACAGTTACACCATAACTGTCACACCTACACCATGTATTACATACATTACGTTACATAACAATTAGTTGTTAATGTAAATGTAGCGAACTTTTCGCTCAGTTTGACCTGAGTACAGGATTTTTCACCATCGTCACGGAGTTTTTCCATCAAACTTGCTTCTATTAACGTAAATACGAGATTTTTCTTGCTCACTGGCGACTGTGACTTTCTCCTGTAGCAGGATAGCACACACACACCACAGTGTGAATCTTGTTGTGACTGAGTTAGGATTTATATGTATGTATATTGAAATTTTTTTTTTTCTGAAGAAAAAAAAAATTTGATTTTCATGGGGTGTAATGTCACGAGTCGGGGCGATTAAGTATTTGAATAAACTCATGACATCAACTTTGGTGGGAAATTGCGAATTCTAGTGGAATCCCAGTATTTATCGCTCAGTTTAACAGCTACATATTCACCGATCGGGAGTGTTTTTTCAGGACATTTTACACTATTTCATAAGTGATCGTCCTTGTGTGCGATGTTAGCACCTTTGCTGAGTGAATTGCGGGTATGTATCGCTCACACTCGTTGGCCGTTAGTGCGGCCACGACACTCCCCTCTCTCTCACAATTTGAATCTGTCAGGATTTGAGCGCCGTGAAAGCAGGTTGGGCCCATTGCGTAGCGGTGCCGCCGTTGTGCAGTTCCTGAATTTCCACCTAGTGTGATTGGCGAGAGACTTAGCGTGTGCAGCATCCTTCCTCAACGACGCCCAGTCATCCGCTTGGTCCGCTTTTCTGACCAGTATTTTCTTTTCGTTTTCCTAGGTTTAAGAGTTAGCTTTTGAATGAGTGAGTGAGTGCGATCTCCTTATTTTAATTCATCTTGAGACTCATGTAACGTAAATTTATTTTATTGTAATCAATAAATTAACAGTTCTTTTTCTTGAGCTTAATGTAATGTAAACTCGTGTTTTATTTACCATATTAAACTTGTTTCACTTATAGCTCCTAGTTTGCATAAACGCTTTGCTATTCATAACTGGTACTTAGGCCAGTCCTTTTGTATTAAGCTTAAAATCCGTTGTGCCAACCAGGAGTTAACGCATCAGCAAGAACCTGTTATCATTAATTGCATTAGTTATTGATTGTCAGGGGTGAAGCCACTTTCTCCAGAGGCTAACAGTACTAACAAACAGCAATTGTGAGGAATTAGTCTCTGCTGTGTACTGTTGAGAAAGTTCATAAATTCTCGTCCTTAGAGAATCGGCAAAGTAACCCGGCATAAAGTAATCATTGCTTGATTTTCACAAGACAATTCATTGTCGCTGCTCTTCAGTATTATTGAATAAATATTCTTTAATATTGTCTATTCATTAAAAACCCCGTGACAACATTCCTTTGGCCACAAAGTTTCTTCAGTCCGAGGACGTCGTCTTCAATCAGGCTGCTATCAGACGATTTTATTCAGCATAAATAAAAGATCCCTGCTAATGAAGAGGTTAAGGAAGGCTATACATAACCCCTCCAGTTCGAAAAATCTCCCGTAAGCTGAATAAAATCGTCTGGAAATAGCAAGAATAAAGTGGAAATGAGGCCGTCGAAGCACGATAACAATTCTAAGTTTCGTGTACTTATTCTTGTTTCTGCTATTTCTTCTTAGAAGAAAACTTTTGAATTCATTTTCGCCACATCCATATCCTCCTCCTCCTGTTTTCTCTCCAGCCTCTGTTCTAGTTCTGTATCCTCCTCCCCAGTATCAATATAACTGCCATCATCGTTATGATCATGACTATGATAAAATATAAACAATGAAAGAAAAGCTTTAGGGAGCCGAATGCTAATCGCCCGCCAGATTATGCTGTTTGCCAACTCCAAGAGTCTTGCCATATCTTGATACCCTGAAGGTTTCGTGTTGATAGCTCAAGCCGTTCATGAGATAAAATGGTGCTAAAGGGGGCAATAAAAACTGGTTGACTTATGGCAGCCATTCTGGTGACCTTGACCGTGACTCCGAATGCCCATTTTCGATCTCGGCCGAGATTTTGGCTATATCTTGATACCCTGAAGGTTCCATACTGATAGCTCAAGCCGTTCATGAGATACCGGTACAATGGAAACACACACACACACACACACACACACACACACACACACACACACACACACACACACACACAGAAGCGGACAAGAATATTATCGCGCCGCCTTAAAGGTACCGAAATGCAGTTGATAGCTTGACTGATTACATTAAAATGATCATGGCAGGTTATCAACACAGGTCACTGCCCCACACAAGATGAAGGAGAAATTGGAGACGAAGAAGAAGAAAGGAAAAAGAAAGGACGGAGAGGAAGATGATGAAAGGAAGACAATCAGAGAAGAAAGAAAAAACGAAACGAAAGAAGACGAAAGTGAAACGCTAAGACACAGAATACTGATTAAGAAATTTTGTTTCCTTCCTTCAGGGGTTGTTGACCCATCAAAGCAAAGACTTGGATGAAGGACAGACGGGAATGTGGCAAAGAAATACATCCCTAATGGAGTAGAGAAATGGACGTCTTAATGGGATAAAGAAATAAATACACGTCTTAACGTGACAAAGAATCTGGAGCGTGTAATGTAATCATGGCAGTCCGCTCAAAGGTAATTTCTGAGCTCTTCTTCCCCTGTATTTTCTCGAGGCGTTCAGAAGCTACGTGTTGTATTTTGTTCAGTAGGTTATTATTAGTGTCTGGTGCGTCAACCCTTCGCAGCGATGTTGATGACGATGGTGGTGGTGGTGGTGATGTTGTTGGTGGTGTGTGTGTGTGTGTGTGTGTGTGTGTGTGTGTGTGTTCACCAGCTTATGCAGCATCCGGTTATTCAGTTTTCAAAGGATTAAAATCATTAGGAACATGCAGGAGAATACGAAGCTAAACCTTGACGCCGGGTAATGTGGTTCTTAATTTACCCTTACAGCTCCCTTTTTTCGACCTCTGAAAGGCTTCTCGTACTGGTTTGATTAATTAAGGCTACATCTAACCCCTTATTAGTTTTAATAATGCCCTTCTGATAAGTTATATAGTTTGGATGTAAGTTATGTAAGTCGTGTGAGTTACCTGTTTTAGTTATTGTTTTATGCAAATATTAGCCGTCTTTCCATTGTTGCTTTACTTAAGTATTATACTGCGAAGTATTCATTATTTTTTACGATATTTTTCGGCCTAGACGCTTGTTCGTTCCTTGTGTCAACCACCTTTCTTCACATCCCCCTTTTGTCTATTTATCTGTCTGTCTGTCTACCTATCTATCTATCTCTCTATCTATTAATCTGTCTATCTCGTGTCCCTTGTATCAACCATCTATACAATCTACGAGACGAAAATTTTAATGTCTCGCTTCCAGGGTTCATTTTGGCGAATATAAGAATCCAAAGATATTGCCGGTAACCACGGGCGAATTTTCTTTCACCCTCTCCAGTTTTCTCCCCTCTCCCTCTTCCCATTCCCCTCCCTCCTCCCCATCCCCTCCCACTTTTTTGTCTCCCACCTTCTAATACTCCTCGTCTTTCTTCTCCTTCCCACTGCCTCCTTTCCTTCCATTCCTTTCCCCTCACCCCCGATCGTTCTTTCCCTCCTTGCTATCCCCCTGCTCCCTCTCACTCCTACCTTCCCCCTTTCCCCTCCCCTACTATCCACCTCTTTTTCTTAGCCCCAGCACTGCCTCCGTTCCTTCTCCTCATCCCCTTCTCTCTGTTCTCCCTCATCCCCCTTTTCCTTCACTTTCCCTTTCCCCTCGCCCCCTCTCGCTTCTCCTCTCACCCTTTCACTACCATGACCCTCCCCCTCTCTTTCCTTGTCAAAGTCCAACTCCCCTTCCCATCCACTTTTCCTCCTCCTTCCTTCTCCTCCTCTCCTTCCTTCCCCACCCCTAGGCTAGGACAAGTAAGACAGAAGTATTTACCTCTTAACTTTGATGACGTCTTTGTATTTAATTCTAGCTTTTGCCCAGCTATGATATTCAGCTAATTTGAGACTTGAGACCTCTTGATGGAGAACGATCTCCATTAAGGTAATTGAAATAAAGACATGGCACACACACACACACACACACACACACACACACACACACACACACACACACACACACACACACACACACACACACACACACACACACACACACACACACACACACACACACACACACACACACACACACACTGGCAGCATCAACCTGTTCTATATATGGGATCTCTTGAGCTGAATAAAACGCCAGGCAAATGGACGAATAAAAATGAAAATGTTATCATTGGAATTACCTGTAACTTCTTCACCATGAGATGTCTTCCATGAGCTGAATGGCATCAAATGGAGGTATGAGAAAGTATATATATAAAAAAATAAATAAATAATTTGAGACATCTTGCCATGAAACAGATGAAGGGCGTCACAATGACAAATATAAAAGTTCTGAGGTACAAATATTAATTCTCTCTCTCTCTCTCTCTCTCTCTCTCTCTCTCTCTCTCTCTCTCTCTCTTTCTCTCCTGGAGCACCGCACCCTCCCTCCCTCCCATCACTTCCTTCTCTGCCACATCTTTCTCCCCTCCCCCTCCACCCCTCCTCTTCAGAGGTGTAGGACCCAGTGACCTGACACAACATTGTTCTTTCTCCTTTATATGGCAGGGAAAGTCATCATCACCATCATCATCATCAAATACAGCAGCTTCTATCAGTGACGAAAAAAGTACGGTAATATCATAATATCATCATCATCATCATCATCATCATCAGTAACATAAGGTAAACGACGAAAATATTGACAATGATAATTATTCACCATAATATTCTTTTTATCGTCAGTTATCGAGGCTGGGGTTGAATGATGATCATGATAATGATAATTGATCATATTTCTTCTCTTCAACACTGATCAAGACGGCTGATATTCAATAGTACTACTAATAATAATAATTATAATAATAATAATAATAATAATAACAAACTATATTAGGGTTGGTAATAGTAATGATAATTCTCCAGGCCATAAATTTTGTCACTGATGAGGGTCGCAACGTTTACAGTCCTTTACACTTTTTACTCTCGTCAGACTCGGCCTTGACTACCACCCCGTTCCCCATCTGTCACGGCCCGCACGGGAAAAGATTAAGCTTGACAATATTAATACCCGTGTGCTGGAAATCAATGGTGATGAATGGAGAGAAGGCGGAATGTAAAGTGCGTGTGTCGAAAATTAATGGATTAAAACTTGGGTGAGTTGACCCTTTGCTGGAAATACGAGTAGAAAACGAGGCATTTATAATTACCTCCGCCAAGGAAATTAGAGGAGGATACTTTTCACTCGTCTGTCTTTTTTTTTTTTTTATGTTTCTGGACATCATATCTCAAAGCCTTTTTATCAGATATCAATGAAATCTTGCTGATGGGTGGGCAGTGGATCAGGGAAGAGCTGATTAGAGTTTAAGGCGGGTACTGATCCGGATGCTGCAGGAATAAGTAATAAATTTCACTGGCGCCGGCGGAAGCATGCGATTTCTGAGGTACTGTAACAGGGCAGACAAAGACCGTAGAATCAATTGACTATGTGAGACCTTTTGTATTCTACTGTTCTAAAAAGGAATGACAGCAATAAATCTTAAGTTTCATGGACGTTGGAGGAGGTACTGATCTCTGAGTGCCTTCAGATATAATAGTAGTCCGTCTGTCTGCTTGTCTGTCTGTTTGTCTCTCTGTCCGTATGTCTGTTCATCGGTCTGGCTTTCTCTCTGTGACTGTTTTTTTAACTAAAACACGCAGTACAAAATGTCATATATCTTCGCCCCTTGCGACAGCAAAAAGGACCGAGAGAGTAATGATCTTTTCATGTTAGTCTTACACAAATATTTATTCAGGGCATGTCCAAATGAACGAGTCTCTCTCTCTCTCTCTCTCTCTCTCTCTCTCTCTCAGTAATGGAAGGAGGGACGAAGGGATATTGAGTGTGTGTTACAAGTGAGTGGATTAAAGGTTGGCTGAACTGCACTTTTGACGAAAACTCAGATCTCGTAACAGTTGTTCTTATCCATTTATCCAGCATGTTACACCTCAGTACCTTCATATATGTCACTGATAAAAAAAGTGTCGATATTTAAACGATATAAATAACGTTTAGAAGAATATATTACGTAGAAAAGAAAGTTAATATGAAGTACGCAAAATTTAATCGCAAAGGAAGAGATGTTACGAAGCTTCCCCTGCCTACCTAAAGACGACCCTTAAAGAAAACGTTTTTTATTTTTTATTTTTACGATGTGTTTTTAAGTGTTGATGGTGTTGGCTGTGTTAATGTGTATGTGTATTTGCATATCTTTTTGTGTATGTGTGTATGTCTGATATCGTGTGAACATCTATAACGGTGCCTCTCTCTCTCTCTCTCTCTCTCTCTCTCTCTCTCTCTCTCTCTCTCTCCATATTTATCTACTTACATCAAACCTAGGATGCCTTGAAGTCGAGAGGAATATTAAATGTGTGTGTGTGTGTGTGTGTGTGTGTGTGTGTGTGTGTGTGTGTGTGTGTCCCTCCCCTTGAGTGGATTAAAGGTTACTTGAGTTGACCCCTGTCTTGAAACTTGGAGAAAATGGCACACAGGCATTATGTATATTTTGATAAGTCTGCCCTGAATGTCTGTCTATCTATGGATCTATCTATAAATGTATCTATGTCTGTCCTCCCATCCATCCATCTGTTAACAGTTAACTTACCTATTTATCTTTCTATCGATCTATCCGTCTATCTGTCTGTCCTCTCATCTATCCATCTGTCAGCTTATCTCATTATCCAGTCATACATATATCTACTGTATTTATCTATCTATCTGTCTATCTACGTATTTATCTAACTACCTATTGCCACTAGAAGGTCCCCCAGAAATCATCCTTTCGCTCTAAAAATTAATTACATGACTCGTAACAGGAAAATAAATTAATAAATTTACCTATGAATCAACTGCATTACATTACAGTATAGACGTTCCAATGTAATAACCCTGCCACCTTTAGTTCGAAACCAGAAAACTTTGTAGGAAACTCGCTCTAAATAATACAAAATCAGCAGAAACTAGAGAACCCACACATATACAGGTACTCACACAGACTCCTCACACACACAAACACACACACACACACACACACACACACACACACACACATACAAACGCGAGGTTTCTTTGTACATATAATGAAAGATGTTCATTTATATTCTTTGCAGACACTCAAACACATATACACACACACACACGCTTTTATACGCAAGCAGTTAAGAAAACACACACACACACACACACACACACACACACACACACACACACACACACACTTTTATACGCAAGCAGTTAAGAAAACACACACACACACACACACACACACACACACACACACACACACACACACACACACACACACACACACACACACTTTTATACGCAAGCAGTTAAGAAAACACACACACACACACACACACACACACACACACACACACACAAACACACACACACACACACACACACACACACACACACACACACACACACACACACACACACACACACACACACACACGTACCCAACAATTCGTATGATAATAAACAACTCAAAAGACAACCATGACAAATTTCTGTATTAATAAAACAAAAAATAATACCATCAGTAAATAAGGCAATATTTCATCGTCCAACGGGTGGGCTTAGAACAGTAATTACAGCTGCCTTGATTTTTATGCCTAGAAATTGGAAAATAACTGGAATCTGGGACCTGTAGTGATTTTGCAATGGATAAAATATACCTAAGTGTATTTGCGTGTTTATAGAAATTTATTGTGTGTGTGTGTGTGTGTGTGTGTGTGTGTGTGTGTGTGTGTGTGTGTAGCCGGGTTGTTGACCCCCGTAGCAGCAGCGTCACAATTTCACACACACAACTTCATACATGTCTGCAGGCGTATGTGTATGTAAGTCTAGCCAGGCTGTTGACCCCACGTAGTGGCAGTATCACAATTTCACACTACAATACACCTAACCATATTAACATTCGCTTGAACGCACACAACTAATTAATTTATTCAGACCAACGAAGATTCCTATAACTGAGGGAAATCTTAACCCCTAGAATAATTAAATGTTTTCTGTATCTACCTTTTACATTCAGACGGTTTCATTCAGCTCAGGGGAGGGTTTTCGGACCGAAACCTTATACCGTATACCGCACTTATCCTTCCATCTCGGTCGTCCCCTGATATTCTCCATATTTCTTCATTCTTCCACCTTCCCATTATACTCATATATAGATCGACGCCTCCTTATCGCCAAATCCAATATCCGATACTCCTTATACTTTATAGTACTCATTCTTTCACCTTCATCGAATATTCCTTTGTTGAATGAGTGCTTCGTTGCCCGACATTCTTCATAATACCTCTTCGTTCTCCATCACTGTTGGAGAGGGAAGCCTTCACGTGGTGGCGCCGATATAGCTGAGTGGCTCCACTGCCCGGCATTACAACTGTCCCTTAGCCCTCTCCCTCTCGCTCGAAAGGAGGATGGTGACCTGCAGGAGATGGGCAGCTTAGGCCTGCACTCCACCGGGTTCACGTCCAGTATATAAGTCGAAGCCTGTTAATCGAGATGTGCATTTATCTAATGCCCCTTATACTGTACCTATGGAGTGTGGCATTTTTTTATTAGCTATGTAATCTGTATATTACACACCAGTAGACTCTTGTGTGATACTGATACACACTATGCCGAGAGTTAAGCATTATAAATACCTTACAAGAGAATATTAAAGTGTAATTTAATAGGCCTATGCGAGATTAATCGCTTAGGAAGAGGTGCTGCCCCTGACTACCACAATTTCTCCATACTAAGCAATATTATCTTGTGCTAACCTCACTAAAAGAAATCGCATGCGTCCAGACAATACGGAAGAGTAAAAATGTATTATAGTAATGGAGTGAGTGGTGTAGTAAAGACTTAAGAGGTACTGTAGTAAAGGCCTCGGGGATACTGTAGTAAAGAGTTACGGGGGTACTGTAATTAAGGATTAAAGGTACTGTAGTAATGAGTAGGGATACTGTAGGAAAGGTTAAGGGGTATTGCAGTAAAAAATTAAAAGGATGTTGCAGTAAAGGGTTAGAGAACATTGTGGTAAAGAATATTGCAGTAAAGGTTAGGGGTACTGTAGTAAAGGATTACGGGGTATTGTAGTAAAGAAAAGGATGGTACTGTAGTAAAGAGGTCAACCTGATCTCACCTGACATGCCATCAATTCACGTGACCCCAGCTAACAATGAGGGCATTGAACGAGGTGACAATAAGTGATTTTCAATGTCCCCCTCATCACTCACTCTCACTCTCTCCTCTGTGTTCGGTAAAATTTTTGTGCCTTTCCTCCGACGTTCTTTTCCTTTGTGCTCTTTTCTTTGTGCCATTCGGGGGCTTGAGTGACGAGGGCATGGATGTGTGGCCCATTTTCTGGAGGTGCTGTAATTAGTCGAGTGTTTTGCTCTTTTCCTTTTTCTCCTGTGTGTGTGTGTGTGTGTGTGTGTGTGTGTGTGTGTGTGACACTGTGAACTATTAAAGGGAACGTTTCATTTACTGATGCATGTCAGACCGAATGATGTTAAAATAAAAACAATCGTCATTAATCTTTTCAGTGCAGTAGTCCCTAGAATTTATTAAAGATGATTCAGATCAATTCGGGGAAAATTTTCGAACTGTCGAGGGCAGATATAGCCTTCATTTACACCTTCCCTTCTAGAGGCGCTTCCAAAGTTCAGTAAAATTGCATGATAGTAAGAAGACTAAAGTACAAACACAAGAATAGAATACACTCATCATCACTTAGGCCATAATATTAGCCTTCTCACCGTCGCATCGTCTCTGATATCTTATTCCATCTAATGCCAAGCGATTTTATTCTGAGTATAGTGAGTCACAAGAGCATGAGTGAGAATACGGGAAATAGTATCTTATGGTCGGGGCAACTCTAGTACCATATTCCAACAGATGATGTCATTAAGTTTAGTGAGTCGCAGGAGTAAAACGGTGGTAACCTTTTGTCTGGGTGAAGCCTACCGTCTGATGAGAAAAACCGTCTGACGGGTTGAATATATACTGTAAATTGGGTGATAAATGATGGAAAGTGTTAATTGTTTCAGTATGTGTGTGTGTGTGTGTGTGTGTGTAATTCACCGGGTCGGTCAGGATCATTTGATGGTCGTGATCGTCAGCTTTTACCCTCCCGGAAGGGAGCTAAGAGCTCATATAGTCCGATATAAGGGCAAGGCTGTGACCTTCACACACGTACACACCCGTCCCCTTGCTCAAAGGAGACAGTAACCACCCACTTCGTCAGTGAAACTTTTCGCAACCTGAGCGAGGCGCGAACTCCCGTCCACCAGTTGGCAAGCGAGAACATTACCACTGCGTGTGAGAAAGAGAGAGAGAGAGAGAGAGAGAGAGAGAGAGAGTGCGAGAGAGGAAGCAGGAAGAATCAGAAAATGTATATAAAAGTCTGTCTTCCATCTTCTTTTTTTATGCTGAAAGAAATCAAGCACTGACAAGCTGCTCAAAAAATATCCCTTCCCTCACCGAAAAAAAAGACTGGAAGAAAAAAGTGAGAAAATGAGAAAAATAGAGAGAGAGAGAGGGAGAGAGAGAGAGAGAGAGAGAGAGAGAGAGAGAGACAGACAGAGACAGAGACAGACAGACAGACAGACAGAATCAAGACTCGTTCATTTCGACATGCCCTGAAATGTTTCTGTAAGGCCAACAAAAGGGGATCATTACTCTCCCTGTCCTTTACATTCTGAAACACGGTACGAAGATATTTGACATTCTGTCCAGCCTGTCTTAATTACGAAACTAGGCACACATACATATGAGTCAAAGTATACACACACACACACACACACACACACACACACACACACAATTTTTCAAGCCCCTCTCTCACTCATCTTATATGCGAAGTGAAAGACCAGCTAATATAACGCAGAAAGAATTTATACAAGCCTGTCACCATCTGTCAAAACTGGGGAGCGCCGTCTTGCCACTCAGTTCATTGGAGAGAGAGAGCGAGAAGTGCTGATCCAACCTGGGCTACGTATCTGCTTCCTGAAAAATAATCATGTCTAATTTATTCCCTAAAAATGAAAAGGACTCAAAGTTTCCAACCCAGCCACATCAGCAGTTCCCCATTTTTTCTTTCTCCTCTGACTTTAGGCCTTTTTTTACGCCTTTATCTTTTATTTAATTCTTTCTTCTTCCTATTTATATATTCAAGGAAGATGGAACCAAAGGCCAGGAGCCCGCAAACCGTTCCTTCCAAGAAATAAAAGAAAAACAATACAAAAGAGAGCCAAATTCATGATCCGTTCATTTCGAGAGACACACTGCTTTTGAAAGACTGGAGATCATAGTAAGAAATACAGACAGAGGGAGACAGGTCCAGAGCTGACCTGTTGCATTCATGACAGACTGAGAGTAACGGTTAACTCTTGCATTAGAGAGTTGGACAGAAAAGGGATGAAAGTTTGTTGCTAGACGGGTGCCATGCGCCCGTCACAGAGGTGGAGGGATGAAAGCAGACAGTTCAAAGGAGCAGTAACCACTGAAGTAGCGATAGACAAGAGATAATGATGCAACAGTGTGGCGAAGAGACCGAGGTTGAAGGGAGCCAGTAACAGCAAAAGAGTTAATGAGACAAAAAGCCTTTGACTCCACCCTCTTGAGAAGAGCTGTATGTAGGGAGCCTCGCTACACATGAGAGTTGTACTCTACACAGGGGCGAATAAAACCCGTGTATAAAGTCAACAACTGTGCAGGGGCAAAGAAGGTACGGAGTTGGCTTAGCACACCTAATCTCTTGGGGGCAGATTATACAAGAAATGTAATATTATCTTTCCAAGAAAAGTCAAGAGTGAATGAAACCCCAAGCATGTTCAAGGATAATGCAGGATTGAGCTGGATATTATTAAACATTAGTAGGTACTCCTGTGGAAGATTTTGTCGAGTTGATAGATGTAAGAATTGAGTTTTTGATGCATTAAAAACAAGATTATTTTTACCCCTGTCAGAGATACGAGCCAAGTCAGACATTAAGTGTGCCATAGCCTCATCCCTCGTTTGCTGTGTTTGCTGAATTAACTGCTAAGATGGACGTTGCGGGAACCGAATGGAAAGGTGAAGGGTGGAATCATCAGCGTATGAGTGCATAAGGTTAGATGTACAGCTTAGAAGGTCATTGATGAATAAAAAGAAAAGTTGGTGATAGGACAGAGCCCTGAGGGGCACCACTGTTGATAGATCTAGGAGCAGAACGATGGCCGTCTACAACAGCGGCTATAGAACGACCAGAAAGGAAGCTATAGATGAAGGCACAGATAGAAGGATAGAAAACCGTAAGAGGGCAGTTTGGAAATTAAAGATTTATGCCAGACTCGATCGAAAGCCTTTGAGATGTCAAGTGCAATGGCAAAGCTTTCACCAAAGTCCCGAAAGGAGGATGACCAGGAATGTGAAAGGTAGGCGAGAAGATCGCCGGTGGAGCGTCCCTGACGGAACCCACGCTGACGATTAGAGAAGATTGTTGGGATAGGAAAGATGCTTCTTTTAGGCTCTCATTTACTCCCTCTTCCTCTATTCCTCATTCTTCTGCTCCTTTCCCCTCTCTACTGAACATATTCTCTTCTTTTTCTTTCATTTATGATATCTTCTCATCTTTTTCTCCATTCGTTTATTTTTCTCGTTTTCGTCCTCCTCCACGTACTTTCTTTCTCTCGTTACTTGTGTTACTTTTCTCTTGCTTGGCTCTTTTCAGTTATTACTTTCTGTCCTCTTTATCTCTACTATTTATTTACCTTTCTTCTCGCTTTTTCATATTTCTTTTCTCCATTCCTCTCTCATCATATCCCTTCATTCATCCCTTCCGTCTTTCCTATATAATTTGATCTCCCCTATTCTCATTCCTATGATTTTTCTGTTTTTTTTTTTTTCTTTTGCAAAAGCACCATTTCTATTTACCTTGTTTGCTAAACCCTTTCCTCTCCTCTATTCCTTCTTCCTTAGTTACTCCTTGTTACTCTTTCTAATTTCCTGTTATATTGCATTTACATCTTTCTTTCTTCTCCACAGGTATACATGGCGAGTGATGAGAAGGGTAGGTGGTGAACTGAATGAAAGGAAGGCAATGATTGATTATGTGTGTGTGGATGAAAGGATGCGAAGATGTGTAATGGATGCAAGAGCTCATAGAGGTTGGGGGAGTGGACTTTCTGACCACTACTTGGTGGTAGCCAGAATTAGAATTCAAGTGAGATGGAGGAATAGAAGAAGGGAAAGACGAGAGGAAGGAGTAGTTGCAAGGAGAGTGGAAAGGTTACAAGAGGATGAGAAAAAGGCAGAGTATAAGAGAGAAATGGAGGAACGATTGGGCAAATATGAATTGGAGCAGATGGGAGACGTGGAAGGTGTGTGTAGGATATTTAAAGAAGAAATATGTGCAGCATGTGATGTGGTGTGTGGAAGGAAGAGAAGACGGAGGGGGGTGGTGGACTGAAGAGGTGAGACAGGCCGTGGCATAAAAGAAGAAAGCATACAATGAATGGATGAGAAAGAGGGGCGTGGAAGAAGTTGGGAGGCGGAAGAGAGAGTTATATGTAGAAAGAAAGAGAGAGGTGAAAAGATTAGTAAGAGAGAGTAAGAAGAGAGTAGATGAGGAATTTGGAAGGAATTTAAGTGTAAAGTGGAGGGACTGCAAGAAAATGTTATGGAAAGAGGTGAAAAGAGTAAGACAGGGTGGAAGTGAAGTTAGCAGGGGAGTGAAAGATAAAAATGGTGGATTACTAGTGGAGAAGAGAGAAAAAGTGAGCAGATGGAGAGAACACTTTAAGGAATTGTTGAACGTAGAGGATGGAAGTAATGCGAGTATAAGTGGCTGGGGAATGGCTGGTAGAAGGAGGGAGGTGAGAAGACAAGAAGAAATCAGTAGGATAGAAGTTGTAGAAGCAATGAAGAAAGTTAAATCGGGGAAAGCCCCAGGAATTGATGGAGTGTGTGGTGAAATGTTGAAGCATGGGGGAGAGATAGTAGTAGAATGGATGTGGAAGATGTGCAGATTGGCCAGGGAGGAAGGTACAGTCTCGGAGGATTGGAAGTCAAGTATAATTATTCCCTTGTACAAAGGAAAAGGGGAAAAAGAAGTGTGTGGTAATCATAGGGGCATTTGTCTTCTTAGTATAATAGGAAAAGTGTATGGTAGGATACTTATTGACAGAGTTAGAGAAAGAACACAGAAATTAGTTGGAGAAGAACAGGGAGGCTTTAGGAAGGAAAGAGGTTGTGTAGATCAGATATTCATTCTTAGATCTTTAGTGGAAAAGTTTCTAGAGAAGGGAAAGAAGTTGTATGCGGCTTTCATGGATTTGGAGAATGCATATGACAGGGTGGATAGACAAGGATTGTGGAAAGTGTTAAGAATATGTGAAGTAGATGGGAAGTTGTTGAATGCTCTGAAGAGTATGCACGATGGTGCGAAGGCTGCAGTGCGTGTGGATGGTGAACTAAGTGAATTTTTCTCTTTGAAAGTTGGGTTGAAACAGGAATGTGTCATGTCTCCATGGATGTTCAATCTGTACATGGATGGGGTAATAAAAGAGGTACAAGGTAGGGTAGTGGATGTTGGAGTGGCCCTGGTGAGAGAGGATAGTATTTGGAAACTCCCTGAACTGTTCTTTGCAGATGATACTGTGTTGTTGAGTGAAGACGAAGGGGAGCTGCAAGGCTTGGTGGATGAGTTTGGGAGAGTGTGTAAGAAACAGAATCTAAAGGTGAATGTAGGGAAGAGTAAAGTGATGGTCTTTGAGAGAGGTGACGTCAGTGAATGTACAGCGAAGTTGGATGGTGAGGAATTGGAAAATGTGAGTACGTTTAAGTACTTGGGTAGTGTGATGAGTAAGGATGGAGGTTTGGAGGGTGAAGTGCGTGAAAGGGTACAGCAGGGAAGAAAGGTTGCTGGTTCTTTGAAAGCAGTGATAAGAAACAGGGAAGTGAGCATGGAAGTGAAAAAGTTACTACATGACAGTATTGTGATACCAACTCTAACGTACGGAAGTGAAGCTTGGACGTTGTTGGAAGGACACAAGTCAAGAGTGACAGCAGTGCAAATGAGTTATTTAAGAGGAGCCTGTGGAGTCACATGGAAAGACAGGCTGACGAATGAGGATATAAAGGAGCGTTGTGGTGTGGATGTGGATGTGATAGGAAGCGTTATGAGGAACACACTGAGGTGGTTTGGCCATGTGGAGAGGATGGAGGGTGAAAGACTGACGAAGAGAGTGTACGTGAGTGAGGTGGAGGGGGGAAGAGGGAGGGGGAGGCCAAGGATGAGATGGAGGGATGGGGTGGAGAGGTATATGAGAGAGGGGGGTGTGAGTTGGGAGCAGGGCAGTGAGATGGCGGGGGACAGGGCGACTTGGAGGCGATTTGTTTGTGACCACCCCAAACGGGATTGAGGCGTCTGGCAATAGATAGATAGATTCTTCTTTAACCTTTTCGTTCCTGTCCCGTCTCCTTCTCGACCCCCTTCTCATTTGCTTTCATATTTTTTTTTCGTAATTACTTCCCTTCCTCCTGCTCTTTCTCATTATACCATCCCTTCGTTTGCTTAATTCATCTTTCCTTCTATCCCACACCTTTTACCACCCACTTTCATTTGCATGCCTAATTTTTTTCTTATTACTCTTTGATCTAAGTCAGGGAAGCCTACCTAATATGCTTCCTTACTTTTGTCTCTGATTTCTTTCTCACTTCCTCTCCCTCTCTCCTCTCCTTGCCCACTCCTTTCCTTCCTACTATTCTCCATCCCTGCTCCTGTTATTTTTCTTAGTTTTCATTTCCAATCCACATTTATCCCTTCCATTCTTACTCCATACATTTCCATCTGCTGCCCATTCGTATGACTTTTAATTTCCTACCTTTCTCCACTTCCTTTACTTTCCTTTAATTCGCTTCTTTCTCGGAGTCCTCTAATCCCATCCCCTCTTGAATCCTATTATTTCGTGTGCACCTCCAAATCTACTACTCAAACTGCACCTTTATATTCATCACTCCATGAGCACCTCCATATCTATCCTTCCAAGTGCACCTCCGTATCTATCCTTCCAAGTGCACCTCCAAATCTATCATTTCATATGCACCTCCAGATCAATCATACCATGTGCACCTCCAAATTTATCATTCCATGTGCACCTCCAAATCTATCATTCCATGTGCACCTCCAAATCTATCATTCCATGTGCACCTCCAAATCTATCAGCATGTCACCCTAATCATACTCACCACTATTTCATGTCTCGTGATTGACAGTGGTACGCCTGCGTTTGGTGGTACCGATTTAACTGGGCGATTCTGCTGCCTAGTTATACAATATCCCTCAACTCATTATCCTCCAAATGGTTCTCATAAGTTGAGCCTGCAGCCACAACAGCAGCAGCGGCAGCCAAAATTCACATAATGTTTCTAAATATCCTGCAGGGAAAAACCTGGGGAAGAAAGGGTTATTCATGTTCGTGGCATTGGATTAACAACCTAACATCCCTATCGCCCTATCAAGAAAGCAATTGGACACATACCACAGGCGAACCTGTACAACAGTTTCTCCAGCGAGAAGAGTTGCTCCGGCGGAGTGGTGTTATCATCTTACCTGCAAAAAAAAGAAAAATTACTTACTCCCCTACTGAATTCTTACATAAAGCACTTCACGTGTACTCCTTATTCCTTTGTTGCCATAGTTATTTCTTTCCCTCCTTTCTCATGTCCTCAGCCTTTCTCCTCCCCTCTTATACCATTCTTTCCTCCATCCCTTCCTTCCTTCTTTCCTTCCTTCTCCCTTTCTCCGCCTCCCTTCTCCTTTTCCATAATCTAACATTTTCTGCTTCCTTGCTTCTTTCTCTCTTCCTCCCGCCTTCCTTTGTCTGTATCAATCCCTTCCATTCCCATTTTTAAAATTACGCCTCTCTGATCCAACGCATTTTCTTTTTCTCCTCCTCCCTAAAGTCTTAACGTAAAGCACTTCATTAATTACGGGTTTACGTGTAGCCCGACTAAAGACGAGGGACACAGGAATTTTTAGAGGCTGAGGGGAGGAAAATGAGAAGCGCTTTCCATTTTTTTTTTTTTTCACTTATGGGTCTTTTTCGATTTTTTACTCTGCTTCAGTGTATGATTTTTGGAAAGGAGGAGAATGACAGACGCGCTTTTCACATTTTTTCTGACGGATATTTTTTCCCATTTTTTCGTTTTGCCTTCTTTCTATGACAGTAAGAGAATGACAGGTGGATCTGTCATGTTTTTTGGACATGGAGCTATTCGATGTTTCATTTTGCTTGTGTGCATGTTTTTGAAAAGGAAGAGGATGCAAGGCATTTTTTTTTTTTTTTTTTTTAATATCCGAACGTTAATTTTTTCTACTTTTCATTTTGCTCGAGTAATACTGATTTTTACGGAGGAAAATGAGAGGCTGGTTTTTCAGTTTTTTTTTTTTTTTTTTTTTTTTTTTTTGTACTTTTTCATTTCCTCGTCAGTACCTTTGTTTTAAGAAAGGTGAATGGGACACGGAATTATCAAGCTTTTTTTTTTTTTTTTTTTCATTTTCCTAGTACGTAAATATTCTGGAAAGAAAGGAGACTGAGAGATGTTTCTTTTTGAAGTAATTTTTTGTTCCCATATATTTCTGATGACAAAAAATGAGAGATGGGCTTCTAAAATTTTTGTGCTTATCTTTTCCAACTTCTCCTTTTGTTGACTTGCATTTTTAGAGGACAAGAAAATGAGATTTTTTTTTCTTCAAATTGCTTATCAGTATAACTATCGTGTGTGTGTGTGTGTGTGTGTGTGTGTGTGTGTGTGTGTGTGTGTGTGTATCACCAATGAAGCAAGCTGTGTGGTATTCCTTCACTCAGTACTGTACAGGGTTTTCTTGGCAAATCTGTTTTCTTTTCTCAATGTACCTTTCTGCCGCAATAAAGATTTTTTTTTTTCTATAATAAACTGTGGTCTACCGTCAAAAAGGCAACTGATTACGAGGGATTTACTTATCGCTTCCTCGCTTAAACTTTTCTCCTTAGATTTTTCTTTCTTCCTCCCCTTTCCTCTCTTCCTTGAGCCTCGTACTTTCCAGCTCTTGAGTTACTTCCTTGGTGTCGTTGTCTTCCTTACCCTTTCCTTACGAGTATTTCCCTGAGTTTTGCTACCATCCTTACCCATCTTTTATTATTTCCTAGCATACTGTTGCCCTTCCTCATTCTTCCTTTGAGTTTCGCTGCCTTCCATACTCATTCCTTTCTTCCTTGAGCTTCACTGCCTTCTTTACTCATTCTTCTCTCCCTTGAGTTTCACTGCCTTCCTTACTCATTCCTCTCTTCCTTGAGTTTTGTTGCCTTTTTTACTCTTCACTACTTTGCTTACTCTACTTATTTCCTTGAGTTTCCCTATCTGCCTTACTGTCATTATTTCCTTCTTACACACTTTACTTTCAGCATTTTTCTCTTTACTCTTTCCTTTATTTCGTTGCCCTCCTTACTCTTTCCTTGACTTTTATTGCCTACTCTTTCCTTTTTTTCTGGTGTTTCGCTACTCTACTCTGCTCCCAGCCTTTCCCCTGGCCAACCACACTCCCACAGCTCCCTCGAAGTTGCCTGCTAGTGCTTGCGGGATTACATCTGAATTCTGCCTCTCTCAGCAGGGGAAGGAGCACGTGAAGAGACCCATCCCTGAGGGTTGGACGAGGACTAAAGCAGCATTTTCGTAACCTCAGAGGCTTCCAGCACTGTTTCCTTGGCGTTTTATTTTACAGATTACATTCTAGTTGTCTCGTTTCTACAGTATATAGACCCATGTGATATAATGACTTTTTAAAAATACATTTTTGTTATTACCTCACCTTATGCTTAGGCGGAGAAATATAAAAAGTAAGGAAGAAGTGAAATATAACCTCTAACTCGTTACGTAAATAAGTAGATAAATAAATGATAAACTGGTAAGGAGAGCTAATCAGGGAGCCTTCAAAGACTACAAGAGTATGCCTCCCCCTCCCACCCCTGCCCTTCCTTGCGATTAGCTTTCCCCCCTCCCTTCCCTCCCCACCTCCCTTCCCTCCCGCCTCTACTCAGTCTCTCACCTCACGCACCTCCTCCTTCGGGATTCTCTCTCAATCTTCACGTCCTTCATTCTGATGTCCTCACTCTGGTTTCCCCTCTCAGTGCTGATTCGCTTAGAGACTGCTGATTCGTTTGGGAGACTGGCGATGCTATTTGTGGAGATCTGATTCTGTTTAAGTGACTTCTGATTCCACTTGACTGACTGCTGATTCTGTTTGGATGAGAGTTGATTCGCTTTATGCCAGTGCAAGTTTTTCTGTGTGTGTGTTCCTGTGCTGATTCCTTTTAATGTGAGTGATGTGTGACGATGCTGTTTTTTTTTTTCTGTGTTGATGCCTTTTTAGTGATTGTTGGTATTACTTCTTGTTGAAACTGATTATTTTTCTTTTCTTTACTTTTTGATTTTTTTTTTTTTTTAGTTTGTGTGCTGATCTTTTTTCTACCTTTTGGGTAAAACTACTATTTCTAGTTTTTTATGAGAGGTGGTTCTTTTGATTGACTTCGGGTCTTCTTTTGTTTTTCATTATTTTTTTTCTTTTTTTTTGAGTGCTGGTTTAATTTACTCTCCTACTTATTTTTTTTTCCTTTATTTGAGCTGATTATTATTCATGGCTGGTCATTAGTCTTGCTTACTGACTCTACAGTATTATTTCTTTTACTGAGTTTTGATTCTCATTGCATACTGATGCTTATGTCTTGTGGTTATACTCGGCTTTTGCTAATTCTTCTCCTAATATCCGTCCTTCACATTCCAGCCACACACTTCTTCACCTTCACCATCATCGTCGCCTTCATCAATCACACTCTCTCTCTTTTACCTTTTCGCAAGTTATTATAATACTCCCTCGCACCTCCACCTTTAGTCAGTCTCATTTTACTCTCTCACATCACTCACTTGATTTATACTCCCATTTTTGCTCATATATTTCCCTCACACTCATAGTTTACAGTCTTCTTTCTTAATCCCCTTCACCTTATTTCATCGTTCACGCTTTTCCTAACTCATGTTTCACAGTTATTCTTTGTCACACAACTCTTATTTATTATTAACTATTCTTACTAATGTCCCCACCAACATTTATTCTTTTTTGTATTCCCTCGCAAACTTCATAGTCATCCAAGTCATTTTCTTCATACACCCTTTCGTAATATTACCTCAGCACAGTTTCTTCTCACACTAGTTTCTCACACTCGGTTCTCGCACTCCATCGCACATCTGACGTTCAGTTCTGACTGTTCTCCCTCACACTTCTTTTTCATACACTTCACTTCAACCGTTATCACTCCACATTCTCACTGTCTCTCATACTCCTTCACACTTTCTCACACGCTTTCTCAGCCTGCTTCTCACATTCCCCTGTAGTCTTTCACACTCGTTCACACATTTTTCAGTCCCTCACAGTCTCTCACGTTCCATCACATCTCTCATTATACATCTCCCTCACCTTCCTTTCTCATAATTCCTCTTCACACTTTCTTCTCAATGTCCCCCTCACATATCAAGTTCATCCTTCACACTTCTCCCACACACTCTTACAGCCCCTTTTCTTCTCTCACTGTCTCCTGTACTATCTCACACTATATCTCAAATCGTACTTCACACTCTCTTTACACTCCCTTACACTGTCTCTCATATACTCTCACTCGCTCACACTCCCTCAAACAGTCTCTTAACTCATACTGTCTCTCACTCTCCCTCAAACTGTCTCACACACTTTTATACTGTATCGCACACTCCCTCACACTGTCTCTCTCACCCCTTTCCACGTCTTTCATATTCTCTCACATTCCCTCATACTGTCCTCACACCCCTTCACACTTTCTCATCCTACCTCACTCATACCTCACCTTCATCCTTCTCTCTCTCTCTCTCTCTCTCTCTCTCTCTCTCTCTCTCTCTCTCTCTCTCTCTCTCTCTCTCTCTCTCCCTCTCTCTCTCTCTCTCTCTCTCTCTCTCTCTCTCTCTCACACAGCCCTCTCTTCCTCCCTCACACTATTTCCTCATGGCCTCCCTCACGCAGACCAAGCATGCAATTTCTAAGAAACTGGCCGGAAGAGATTGCATTTATACTCCAACACTTTTTATTTATTGAGAATTTTACTTTATTTTTCGTAAAATTAAAGCCGCTCCAGCAAGGCTTTTCGTCTGTGATAGTGGTAGTAGTTGTAACCCATGTTCGTTTGGATGTGAACCCAGTGCACTGCAGACTGAAATTATCCCTCTTGTGCATTCCACTATCCTCTTTTGGGGGGAATAGGGAGGGAAGTGAGGGAAGTTTGTATGACCAGACAGTGGACCTGCCCGGTTATATTGGTGTCACCACGGGAAGGTGTCCCTGTACAGTATCCATTAATTGTTTATATTACCAAGTCCCCCAAAACTGTATTCTCTCTTTTCCCACTTTTACATTTCCAATTGTGCATAAAAAGTTTGAAATTCTCCACTAACTTCTTATATATGCGTATATCAACAATATCTGGTAATACACCATAAAGTTCAACATTATTATACAAGTACACATTCATAAATATTTGCATTACGAAAATAAAGCGAAGAGAAGCCACATTTAGTGTGAATCCATATATCACCTGGGTAGTAATGCATTTAATTTATTCAACTATAAATCTTTTATTGTGCACACGGAAAAGAAAAAAAAAAAGTCTCACAGAAGGGGACCGATAGCATTCGTAATATTTCAGCCAACCCTCGCTGTAATACAAGGCCAACACGCATTCTTCGTCCGTGTGCCACATTGGTTCGTACACAGTCCACGCGATATATATATATATATATATATATATATATATATATATATATATATATATATATATATATATATATATATATATATATATATTTTGTTGCCGTATGTACATAGTGTTCATTTACACTGGATATATTTAACAGCCGTCTACGCCCTGGACAAAAACTTCATTTCTTTCAGTAACTATGCAATTGATATTTTAATCATTTTTTTGATTTTACTGAATAATGTAGTTTAGTCAATAATTCAGGTCCACGTTAAGCCCATAGGTGTATTGTCTTAGCAAAGTATTTCCAAATGTGTGTAATTCGGGAGACATGTATTAAGCAAATTTCTGTAATAACAGAATTTTAAACTGTATCTTTATAAGCTGATGTGGCAAAGATAAAGTAGTGAATGTGTAACTAATAAACGAAGGCATAGACCGCAAAACTCTATGGCCATAGTAACTCTACAGTTATGTTGACTTATATCCCTACAGTTTACGGTACGTGGGATGGGTGGGTGTCTGATGACATGGTGGTCCACTGTCTCATTGAGAATGTCTGTGATTCCACCTGTCTGTCTCTCCATATATCGTCCTACTATCGTCTGTGCATCGACTGTCTGTCTATCGTTTGAGTATCTGCCGTCTGTCTGTCTGTCTGTCTATCGTCCGTCTATCATCTGTACGTCATCGAATCCCTAGACAAATGAACGGATTTTAGAGCTTACTGACATGCAAATGGAGTTGGTGGCCCAGAGCATCGGCTAAAAACGGGATTATTTACACCCCACCCCTCTCTCTCACCCCCCGCACCCCGTCGATCCTCCTTCCCTTAAGCTCTTCCTTCCCCTCACCTGATTCTCCTCCGCCCTCATCACCACCCACCGTGCCTTCGGGCGTAATAAATTAATCATATCAAAATCACCCACCGTCCCCCATCCCCATTCCATTTCCCTCCTCCCTCTTCATCTCCTCGCCTCCAATTGCCTCTTCATCCCCTCACTTTCTCGCTCCCATCAGTGTCCCCCAGCCCTCAGTTTACCTTGCCCAAAAGAAATAAACAAATACATAACATTAATAAATGTAGGTTCCAGTAACTCTCTAATAAATAAAATTGCCTGAAATAGAATACTAGAGTTGTAACGATCATGAGAGGATTTATTGTGACAGTCTCACTCGCAGCTGAATATCCAATAATCATGTGACGTCAGTTACGATAAAATGCTAGTGAAGACGCTGTCAAAGAGATGGCTGAAAGCATACATGGATATATCTGTCCTTGGAGACATCTGACATAAATAACAAGTATGAACAATAGAATATAAAAACTGAAAAACTGAAAAAATGTCTGTGGTCACCTCAGTGGCGTGAAAGAATATTGGAAGAAAAACATCAAGCGTCAAGGTCGCAGGAAAAGGTAAAGCTGTCTGAATACAATATTGATGCTGGAATATTTTTATCCAGGCGGATTTTATCACTTCGCCGAGAATAAATAAATAAATAAATAACTATATATATATACATATATATATATATATATATATATATATATATATATATATATATATATATATATATATATATATATATAGTCATGCCCATAGCTTTAGGCCAATAACGCTTAGTCTCATATTACCCTTTCGAGGTGTGTGGACCTTCGGCTAGGATACAGTAACTCAGTATATTTAAGAGTAATTTACCAGCTTACTTTCCTTGGAGGTATTTCATGGTCGTTAAACCTAAAGTCACCCCTTGGGGAGCAAACCTATACAGTACTGTTACTCCCACTGGGGCGCTGTAACCACTGTGTAAAAGGCGGGCGAGGCAACAGTCAGTTTCTTCTTCATTCCTTCTTCCTTCCCCTCCTCCTCCTCCTTTCTCTCTCTCTCTCTCTCTCTCTCTCTCTCTCTCTCTCTCTCTCTTTCTCTCTCTCTCTCTCTCAGTCACCAACTCAACCTTTCTTGAGTCCATAAATTTTGCACAGATAATCACCAAACACAACCCGTCTTTTTACACGCGCCGACACAGTCTCCCTGTGTAGGCTGCATAAGTTTTACACTTACCAGTAATCTTCTTTTCACATCTTTCGTGTATATAGATTTCGCACCAATTTTCAGCACCAATTTAATTTTTATTTTTGGGCATATAAATTTGGCATTCATAATCAGCAATATTCTCCTTTCACATCTCTCCTGTGTTTATAAATCTCGTACTCATAATCAACACTAATCTTTTTCCAGGCTGATGTCCCCACGATGACCCCCAGGGAGGATGACCTGACCTCGTGACCTCCCTTGCCCCATCTTGCCCCCTGCGTCTGAGGTAGCCTAGCGATGTGCCCATCATTATGCTGCTACACCTGCTGCTTCTGCTGCCACTGCTCCTGCAGTGTCGCCAGGCCAGAGAAGCCGCTTTTCCAGGTGAGTTCAGACTTTTTAATATTCACCTTTTACCATTAACAAGACCCAACACTCTGGGAAACGTTGTGCTTAAAGTCAAGTAGTGAAGTAAAAGCATCGTTTATCTGCTAGGACAAAAACACATTTTTCAGTATGTATGTAAAGATATTAACCTTCTAAAACGGATTTTTGGGGGAATCAGTGTAAGTGCTATTCTAACGCCCTCAGTGAAATGACAGCACTATTCTTCTAATCCCTTCACTGTATAAGTTAAAGAACAGAATCAAGCTACACGTCAGTCATTTGTTTAGTGTTTTGTTCACTCTTGTATTCAGGGGCTTGTCCAGGGTTGTAAGATCATTTAACATGCTATAACACGGGCATCAGACCACACATTTTATCTACCACCACCACCACACATCTGATTCGCTACCACACACAGGATCCTCCACCACCACACACCTTATCCATCACCACCACCACCACCCCATCATACACCTGATCTCCACCACCACCACACACTTTATTCCCCTCCACCACCACCACACACCTTATCCCCCACCATCACCACAAACCTTATCCTCCATCATCACCACACACCTTATCTCCACCACCACCACACACCTGATCCACCTCCACCAACATACACCCGATCCACCACCACCACCACACGCAACCAAGAAGAGTAGACAGAACCACGAGGATCGTATATTGATAGGGTAGGGAGGTTTTCTAGTATCTTCTCCTTAGCTATTTATTTTGAACGTTACATATATTATTATTATGTATGCTTATCTATTACCTGTCTGTCTGTCTGTCTGTATCTCCCTCTCTGTCTATATCTATATGCATCTCTATACACAGTTATCTGTAGTTATATCTAATTTATCTATCTATCTATCTATCTATCTATCTATCTGCATGTTTTTATATGTGTGTGCATCTGTGTCTGTGTGTACGCTAGCTCATGCATATGTGTCTGTGTGTGTATGTATGTGAGTCGTTGTGCGTGCGCGTATATATGTGTGCACACGAGCGAGTGAGCGAATAAGAAAAAGAGAAAAGAGACGTCCTACAAAGTTCCCCAGACTGCCTTCGCTCTGGGTCCCTTGGCAGAATCTTAAGCAGGAAAAACAGGGGGACTCCACATACATATTTAAAAGAGAAAACTCAGTGCCTTTGCCTTGCTCTTATTCTTATTCACGTCAGTTGTTCCTCCTCATCTTCCTCTTTCTCATTCTTCTTCCTGGGCCTTCTCTTCCTTCAGTGTCTTTCGCTTTTCCGTCTTATTCTTATTCACGTCCATTTCGTCCTCCAGATCACCCTCTTCCTCCTCCTTCTTCCTCATGGTTCTGTTTTTCCACTGTTAGGTTTTCTTCTGCTTTCCTCGTCCCCTTTCTTCTTCGGCATCACGATCACCTAATTTGTCCTCTTCTTTGTTCCTTCTTACGTTTATCCACTCTGTCTTCCTCTTCCTCTTCTTTAAGTATTCTTCCTCCATATACTTTAAGTCCAATGTGTTTTCTTCCTTTTCTCTCTCCTCAGTATGTCCTCTTCCTACATTTCATTATTATTCTTGGCCAGTTTCCGTTTTTTCCCTCATCATCCACCATATTCCTCTTCATGTCATTTTTTTCACCTTTTTTTCCCTTCATCTCTAGTCCCCACCTCCTTCTTTTGTCTCTTCACGTTCTCCTCCTCTACTTCTTTACGTCCTCTTCCACTTCCTTATGTTCCTCATTTTGTTCCCCTCGTTCTTCCTCCTATTCCTTATCTTCTTGAATCCTCATCCTCCTCTTTTGCCTCCCCTTCATACTCTTTTTTACTTCCTTCTCCCTATCCTTCTTCTTTTGCTTCCCCTTATTCTTCATACTCTTCCCCACCTTCTTTTTCTCCTACTTCCTTCTCTTCCTCCGGCACCCAGGAACCACCAGCCCTGCAATATCCAACACTGCCAGGTTGATCTCTGGACCCGAGTGACACCTGCAATATGCTGTCGGGGCTGTGTCGTGTTCAAGTGACACCAATAAAATATACACACTTTTACATTCGAACTTTGCACTTCACACGTTCACATTTTCATACTCTATATATTTGCAGTCTTTTCCTTTGACCTCTACACTTTTAATGCCTTTTTATTTAAGTCTGATAAGCACAACTATACACACTCTGTTTCACGGTTTTAAAGTTAATTGTCCGTAAATTTTTGCAACATCAATAAAGGCGGAAGAGAATTTAATCCCATCAAGATTACGCTGAGCATGCACTGTTCCGCGTAATGCCTTTTGGAAGTTTGTATGCTTCTCTAATACTTGCATTTAATATGAGTTTAGGTTTGTGGTATTTACTGGGGTTTGGTATGAATTGGATGTAAAACCAGGCTTTGTAATATAATTCTGTGTTATGCACAAAAAGCTCTCATAACAAGCTCTCGTACAACGGTCTCATAACAAGAAGGCTAATTAAGTCAAGAGCGCGTTGTCTGATGCTTAAAACAGGAAAAAAAAATCAAATAGAAATAAAATTAAGAGCTTCAACGCAGAAAAGTCTTCCTAAGTATTAAAAATGTGTCTGACTAAGGCAAAAATAAAAAATATATATATCATCACTGTACTGAACATATTAATAGAGGTAGTTTTTAATTCCTCCTTTCAGAGTTTCACCTTAAGTTGAATAAAAGCGTTCAGAAGTAGCTTAACAAAAAAAAAAAAAAAAAAAAAAAGACTGACATAGCGAAGGAATGAACAACAAATATAGCGTAATGGTTCGTCCCGTCCCAATTCCAGCTTCTACATATCTCCATCTCTTGAACCCCTCGCTGCCCACGTAAATTTTCCTCCCACGGTCCCCTTGCCTTCCCGTCTGTCGTCCCACCTTTTACGTCTCCCTGCCTCTCTCCCTACCTGCTTTTCTGCCTCTCTCCCTGCCAGATTCTCTGCTTTCCTTGCCTCTCACCATCCCCTACACCCCATCTACCCATCTATCCTGTTCATTGCATCTTTTTCCCAAACTGTTGTATCTCTCTGCCTCCCTCCCTGCTGTTGTCCTTCCCCTGTACTCCATCGCCTTTCTTCTTCATTGCCTTCCCAACTACTGCCTCATCCTTTACATTTACGTCTCCCTGTCTCCCACCCTTCCATTTCCCCTACCCTGCATCCCGTCTCCACTTCTGTTTCTTTTTTCTGTCGATCTACCATTTACATTTGCTTCCTCTTCCCTCCCTCCTTCTCCCTCTTCCTCTCCTGCATCGCATCTCTCCTCCTGTTCCTTACCTTTCGTCCTGCTGTCCCATCATTTATATTCACGTTTTGCCGGGCCCACCTGCCTGTCTTCCTTCCCTTTACTTCACCTCCATCTGTTGTCCCGCTTTTTACAGTCACGTCTCTTTGTGTCCTTCGCTACACCACGCCTTGTTTTCGTTGCCCCATTTTCTTATGCTTACTTGTTCGTACCTTACTTCCCTTGGACCTCAATTTCAGTCCCTATACACCGTCTTGTATACTCGCCAATTTTTCCCACCCTTCCCTGCACCTCGAGTTACACCACACCTCCCACGGTCCCTTGCCCTCCCTTGTGTCCCATCTTTTACAGTTACATCTCTCTGCCTTCGTTTTAAGTTCAATTCCCAATCTTTTACAGTTATGTCTTCCCATGCTTATATTCCTTTTCTCCTCCTCACCCTGCCTTCTCCCTTTCCTATCTTCCTCCTCCTCCTTTTCTTCCACCTCCTCCTTTTCCTCCTCCCACTCCACCTCCTCCTCTTCCTCCGCCTCCTCCTTCTCTTCCCTGATTTATACATTCCACTTTATCTCTCACCACCTCACTCAATCTCACCCTCGGAAATCCTATCTGACACCACCACCTTCCTCTCCAGTTCCTCTTCTTGCCTATCCTCTCTCGCCGCCTCTCCTTTCTCCCTTCATTCTTTAACTTTCATTCCCCAACTCCTCTTTCCTCGGCTCAAGTTCCTTTCCCTCGAATCGCTTCTTTTGCCCTTGTGATCAACCTTTCTCATTCCTCTCTCTTTTCCTCTCCCTCTCATCCCTCTCAATCCCAGCGCTTGTCTTACCCCTCCCTCACTCACCCCCTTTCTTGTCCCCTTTCTCACTCCTTTCATTTCGTATCCTCTTCTTACTTTTGTCCTCACCCTCCTCTTTTTTCCCCTCTCTCACCCCTCTCACGCCCACTCCTAACATTTCCCCTCCCTCACTCACGTCCCATTCATTTGCCCCTCTCTCAATCCCTAACGCCTTCTTTCACTCTGTACTCCACATTAATCTCCCATTTTCCATTCTCCACACCTTTCACCCCCTTTCCCGACCCTGGCATCCCCTCTCATCTCACTTTTACCATATCCTCTTCCCTCCCTATAATCTTTTTTATGTAATGTCTCTCCTGCACCTCCGCATCACACTTATTATTATCATCACCATCATCACCACCACCATTATCATCATCATCACCATCACCATGACCACCATCATCATCATCATCATCCAAACCTTATCTCTCACCATCACCATTCTTCTGCACCCAATAAATAACCTTAATTACCATGCCTCCCCAACTGCATCGTTTTTACCTTCCTTTTTCCTCTTTCACCCAATTTGCTCACTTCCTCTCTCCTGTTCTCAGCAACCCATTAAAACACACTCTTTCCTTCCAGCTCCCTCCACCATCACTCGTATGCGCCAAACATTTTCCCTCCGTCCCTTCCTTTTACATGCACGCCTAGGCGCGCGCGCACGCACACACACACACACACACACACACACACACACACACACACACACACACACACACACACACACACACACACACACACACACACACACACACACTTATTTTCACAGTCCTCCCATCAACTACTTCACCTTAATTTAGAAGGTTTATATGCAGAAACTTTGTCTTACTGTTAAAATATATAAGGTTCCACCCAAATTGGACCCTCTTCAGTGTAATTTCCCCTCCAGTTCCTTCTGCCTTTAATTTTCTGATCTCTTCTCACTACTCGTCTTTCTTTACAGCCAGCGGTGTATCCAATTCAGTTTCCATTCCCGCTCATGGCTTCTCCTCTACTATCAACCTTCTCTACCACATTCTATCCTCTTCGTTTGCAACTCAGTTCTTGCCAACCAAACCCTTACACAATCCCAGTTAAATTTCCTCCTCCCTTACTCTGACATTTCCCTCCTCTCTTTTGCAGCCTTTCTCCTCCTCTGCAACCCATTTTATTTTCAACCGCAACCTTGAGCAGTTCTGTCGTTTTCTCTCACAGATTGCTAAGATTTTTTAAATTATCTTTTTAGATATCTTACTCATGGGCAAATAGACCCTCTTTTGTCTGTACTTCCTGTGTACTCGAATGTAATTTTCTCAGGTTCTCTTAGACTTACTCTCAGCTGAATAAAATCGTCAAGCTTTGAGTAGAATAGAACACTAGAGTGGTCCCCAAATGAAATGGGTGACAGGTATCGCTTTTAACACACCCAGGCATCTGAATCTAAAAATAATAATAATAATAATAATAATAATAATAATAATAATAATAACAGTTTGGCGTTAGGTGGAATACAACAGAGAAAACGTAACCACAAGAATTTAACCTCTCTCTCTCTCTCTCTCTCTCTCTCTCTCTCTCTCTCCTTTACTGAACTCTTTCCTCTTCCTGTCCAGCTTCCCTTTTTCTCCCTGAACCTCTTCCTTCTTCCCACACAATACCAACTCCCCCTCTCTCTTTCACAAACTTACAGTGCCTTTCTTCCTCTCAAAGTTTAGCAACTCTCTCTCTCTCTCTCTCTCTCTCTCTCTCTCTCTCTCACTTTTTCACATCTTGGTTGCTCACCTCAGATATCTATGATTCATTTCGCCCCTTCCCCAGCCTCTCTCCCCCCTCACAGGACTCTAATCCTCTTTATCCCCTCCCTCCCCTCTTCCCTCTCCCCTCCCTGCCCTTATCCCTTTCCTTCCTCCCCGGAACTATTCTCACAGTCGCACTACATGAGAATACTTCCGACTGGAGATATCTCGAACAGTTTTTATCTGATTTTAACCAAATTTTGTGTGAAAGACTGAGGGTGTTCTAAAGAGGTAGCCTTTCAAAAACAAGGGGTCAGAGGTCAAGGTTATAGGGCAAGGTCGAAATTGGCTTTGCTCTACGACCTTATCCATTAACCTATTGTTCTGGAAAAAAATATGGAACGTTTCGTCATGGGCTGCCCCTCAACCCGTCTAATAAATGTGGTTAAAATCTGATAACAACCTTGAGATATCCCACCGCAGGAACTACTGTGAAAATACCGTAGTTTTAGCAGTGAGATAGCTGGAGCTTTATTTATCCGAATTTTAAAAGATTTTGTGGAAGTGTTGAGGGCCAGCCCATGATGACACGGGTTATTTTTCCTCCTCCAATCTTCTCTCCCCTTCCCTTCTCTCTCCCTTCCCTTCTCTCTCCCTTCCCTTCTCTCTTCCCTTCTCCTCCTCACTGTTATTCGCTTTATCCTCTCTTTTCAATCTTTTTTCCGTCCTTCATTTTCCTCTTTTGCCTTCTTCCCAAACTCCTCTCTCCAGTCCCAGTTCTCTCGTTGCCCCAGCCTGCTTCACACTCTTCATCCGCTACTGTTTTCCCTGGCTCCTTTCTTCTTACTACTTCCCTGTTCCTTTTTTCCCTCTGTAATCCTTCCTGCCCTTCATCCATTCCTCAGCCCAAGGCTCATTCCTTACTTGCTGTCCCCTTTATAAATCTTTCCGTATCCCGTTCACCCTCTGCCTCTCCTTCTCTGTGCCTTTATCCCTCCCCTCTCCTCCTCCCTCTCTCTTTTCCTACTCCCTTTCTTTTTTGCTCTTCCCTCCACTCTTTTCACCAGATTCCATAGTCCACCCCCCTCTCTCCTCTCTACTTCCTATCTCCCCTTCATCCCCACTCTGTCCTCTCTCTCCTTTCCCCTCACCTTTTCCTCAGTCATTCCTTCGCCTCTCACGCAGTCCTTCACCCTCGTCCCCTTTCGTTTCTGTTGTACTGTAGCTTTGATTTCTTCCTTTTGCATCTTTCACTTCTTGTTATTAAATCTCCAACTTCTACATTTTGCATCTTTGACTAACTCCTCTCACATCCTTTACAATCTCCATGTTTATCGCTCTTGTACATTATTTATTTCGTCATCTCACACCTTTGTCTTCCTCTGTCCTCTCCTCCCCTATTTCATTCACTCTTTTCCTTCCTCCATTTATTTAATTGCTTTATTTCTCTCTTTTCTCTCTCTGTTGCATGAGTGGTTTAATCCTTTCTCGCGTTCTTTTCATCTTTGTCTTCTTCTCTTAACATCTTTGTCTTTCTCCATTTACTCATTTTCAATATCTTCTCCTTTCACACTTTTGGTCTTCGCCTTTTATCCCCTGTTTCACATGTTGACTTCCTTCTGCATCTTCTACTTCCGCTTTACATCTTGACTTCCTTCTACATCTTTTCCTTCCTTCCATCTCGACTCTATTTACTTCTTTTACAATTGCCTCTGGTGTGGAGAGGGACGCCTTCACGTGGTGGCACCGATACAGCAGGGTGGCTTCACTACCCGGTTACACAAAAACGCCCCAAGTTCCCTCCCCGTACCCCCAAAGGTGGATGATGGACTCAGAAAAGATAATTTAAGTCTGCAGGCGACCGGGTTAACATTTCAGATGAGGGTGAGACCACAGAGCAATAATAACACTTCTTTCACCTCACAACCT
Source organism: Coenobita brevimanus (assembly GCF_032717465.1). Lineage (NCBI taxonomy): Eukaryota > Metazoa > Arthropoda > Malacostraca > Decapoda > Coenobitidae > Coenobita > Coenobita brevimanus. Next base: position 22,496,271 of record NC_137027.1, on the reverse strand, counting down.
CCCGTCTGTTCTAGGTTATGATTCTCCCTTCCCTCTCCTATGAAAATAAAATCCCTTTGTTCTCTTTCAAAAATTCCCTTGGCCTCCCATTCTCTCTCTCTCTCTCTCTCTCTCTCTTTCTCCGTATGTCGTGCTTCCCATGTTCCCCTCCTCAGTAATCCTTCACCCGCACCAACTTTTTTCTCATGCTATTGTTCTTGCTCCCCCCCCCCTCTCTCTCTCTCATGGTAAAGTCACTGTGGGTTTGGGCAGACTTGAACAGACATGCCACAGACGGTGAAACAAGAAATAGTAGTATCGTGTATTTTTTCTACCCTGACTACCAGGTGTAGTCAGATTGGTGAGCTGATTTGACCAGTAACCAAGGAGACTCATTCCTTCTCTATAACATGACTTGGTATGCAAGTTTTACGAGTGGCTCAGCTCTGTCATATGAGACCAAACCAGTTATAGAAAGTATTGGTATACGAAGCTTTGGCTGTCTGATTTTGAAGGACAGGAGATGGGTTGTTAATGCTCAATCTATGGAGCTCAAACCCATTACAAACCAACCTCCAAACGTAAGGCCAGTTCCAAATCGACCTGGCCACCGTGTGTTTTCTTTCCTCCCGCCCTCCCATCCTTCCTTTCCTCCTCTTTTCCTTCTCATTTTACTCTCCTCATCGTCTCTTCCTTCTCATCTTCCTTCGTTTTTCTCCTTCCTCTCCTATCCTCCCCTGTATTTGCCTTTCCCTTTCTACCAAACATTTTTTTTTTACTCCTTTACCTCCACTACAATTACCTCCCACTTTTCGCTCTCTTATTTTCTTTTCCCCTCTCCCTGCTCCCTCTTTTCCTTCCTTCTCCCTGCCCCACTACTCTCCCTTCGTCCCCTTTCCTTATCCCTAACCCCAACTCTCTTCACCTACACCCTCGTTCTCTCACACTCACTCCCTCTTTTTTCTTTCCTCCTTGACCTCCTTCCTTGTCGCCATCCCTTTTCCTCTCCCTCTTCTCCTCCTCTTCCTTCTCCCACTTCCTCTGCTGCGTTTTTCCTTACCTCCCCCTGAAATTCCCCTCCTCCTGCACCTCCTCCTCCCCTCCTTCACCCTCTTCTATCTCTCCTGCCCCTCCTAACCCAGCGTCTCTCACTTCCACTCTCGTTTCCTCCCACTCTCTTTTTCCTCCATTACATCTCCTTAACTTCCTCTTTTTCTTTAATTTTCCCCTTCCTCCATCCCTTCCTTTCATTTCTTCCTTAGTCTCTCCCATTCTCACCCCTCTCCCTCACTCAACCCCCTCCCGCTCCCAAATCCTTTCCCTTCCCCCTCCTGTCATTTCACTCTCTCCATTCTCCTCCACCTCTTTTTTCTATTCTCTTTCTTCCTCTCATTTCCTCCCTGGCCTCCTCCATTCTCACCTCCCTCTCATCATCTGCCCTCCCTCCTCTTTCTTCTTCTATCCATCAACTCTCCCCCTTCATGTCCTCTTTTTCTTCCTCTCCATCATCCCCTTCCTCCCACCTCCTCCCTGACCTCCCCTGTTCTCACATCTCCAAAACTTACCCTTCTCTTCCTCTTTCCCTCCCTCGCTCACTCTCACTTCACGCCCTAGTTCCTCTCATCCATTCACTCATGCTCTCTCATTTTTACACTGCATCAAAAGAATTTATTCCATTGTCTGATTATGACTCCTCTCACCTTGGCGCGTCTCTTTGATAAATCTGATGACATAATGTTTTTTTCATGCTATAAGTTCTCTTTTGGATGCGATATTTGTAAGAAATAAATGGTTTGATTACACGGTTCTACTTTTTACTCTGTACGGGGATTGACTGTATCTGAAGGTTAATATGAACTTCATAAGACTGGATGTCAATGCCTGTGGTTTGAAGTCAGGATTCCGAAGGCTTGAACGGTAGGTGAATGAGTGTGTGGCTGATTTAAATGGGCAGGTTTTTGTTAGTTAATTTTGCATAGTTTTTTTTCTTCTTGCCTCTGGACCCTACCTCACCCGATCTTAAAGTTAGAAAAGAGGTCTGGATGATAAAAATAATAATAATAATAATAATAATAATAATAATAATAATAATAATAATAATCTATCTATTTATCTATTGCCAGACGCCATAATCCCGTTAGGGGTGGCCATTTGACTCTGAGTTATTTGTTTTACAGGGAGGGGCACTAACCCTCCACCAACCCACTTGCTGACACGTAGGGAGCACATATGGTTTGGTTATATGGTTACCACCCACCGCTGTAAATGGTTTCTTGGCGTATAGGAAACCATTTGGTTTGTCACTCAATGTAAAGCCACCTGTAAAGGAAGGAAAAGCAATAAGAAGTGACAGGAAAGATGGGAGAAATAATGAGAGGAGGGCAGGCACAGAAAAAGAATGATAAAGACTAAGGAAGAAGTAGGCAGCACTACATCAAGTGAGTGGATGATGGTCGCCACCACCTACCAATAACAATAACAATAATTATTATTATTATTATTTTTATTATTATAATGATGATGATGATGACGATGATGGTGATGGTGATGATGATGATGATGATGATGGATTCCAACTCCTTCATCCCCGAAGACCAAATATTTATTATATTTTTTTTCTACAAAACGCGTTTGCTAGCTTAGAACACGCTCATAATGAAAAGATTATTGAATTCCATATCTAATCCTTCCCAGTCAAAAAGTCTGCCTAAAAGTGAATAAAATCATCAAATCAAGAACAAAGTAACAAAAAAAAATAGTCACCAAGATAAAGGAAGTAAAATGGTTAAAGAACAAATGTGAGTAAAGCAAATGTGTTCTGATTTCTATCTGACTCTCCGTAGAGCAAAAAAAAAAAAAAAAAAAAAAAAAAAAAGCACCAAGAACAAGGAGCAAAGTGGTTAACGAACGAATAAAGTACATGCGTTCTGATTCCTTTCTGACTCTCCGTAAAGTAAAAACAGGTCACCAAGATAAAGGGGTGAAGTGGCTGACGAACGAATAAAGTAAATGTGGTCTGATTCCTTTCTCCCTCTCAGTAAACGCCAATCCCAAAATTACGCCAGGCCTGCACCAGCCTGGGTAATGAGTGGACGGTGAGGCCCTCGATTATTATTACACCGCCTACAGCGAAAAGCGCGAGGTATATCAGGTGTCTAATGATAACAGTGTTCATAGGAATATATTGGCAGGATTAAATGGATATATATAAAGCACTGACGAGGGGCTACGACCAGATAATCTCTTATTTCGATAGCATGGCAGGTTGGATGGCATTTCTTCCATAGCGATGTATTTTGCATGTTACATTTTGATACGTTATTTATATGTACGTAATTTCTTCACTGCAATGGGTCTCTGATGTTAGATAAATTTAGAGTCAAGGTATTCAGGCTGCAGAGGTTAATGGCAGGTGTTTCTAAGCTCCTTACTCAGAGAGATTCCCCTAAAGTACAAAGTCCGCTCTCAGGGTTAAGAACTTAATACCTACATAATTTGCATCAACATACATAAGGATAGTGTGTGTGTGTGTGTGTGTGTGTGTGTGTGTGTGTGTGTGTGTGTGTGTGTGTGTGTGTGTGTGTGTGTGTGTGTGTGTGTGTGTGTGTGTGTGTGTGTGTTTTATGGGTAAAATACAATATTCTCTTTCATGTTATTCAAAAATTTTAAACCGACTATATCTGCATTAATAACATGCCAGGAAATATTAATAGGAACAACTGAAATAATATATTCTATATTAATATCGTTTAAATGCCAATATAAATTACACCAGCATCATACAAGAGGATAATGATAACAGTAATAGATGGCAATAGTGATGGACAGTAATAGTAATTTATAATACACAAAATAAACCACTAAAGAAGGCGTAATGAGGGCTCTTACAAAATCTACAATCAGTGGAGAACGGAGCCTATTATCGTATTGCAAGTCGGGTGCGATATCACAGAGAAGTATCGCCAATAAACAGTAATAGTAATAGGCAGTACTAACCGGTAATAAACAAAATAAATCACGAAGGAAGAGGAGAAGAGGAGGAGACTTGTGTTAACGAAATCTATAAGCGATGGAGAACGGAGCCCTTGATCATAATGTGAGCCAGGCGCGATAACAGGAACGGGAATTGCCATTATACAGGCTGCAATAAAAGACTGTTAAGAGCGGCACCCACGTCCCAGTGTAGCCAGCAATGAATACCCTCTATAAACTTAACTTTCAATTAGCCTCCGCCTTGACCCGCGCAACTTACGGCGCAATAAGGATGGTAGTGTTGGAGAGAATGGGGGGGGGGATGGTGGAGTGGGTGAAGTGATAAAGAGAGAGAGAGAGAGAGAGAGAGAGAGTTAAATTGCTACACAGTCTATACCAACTCTGCGGTTTTATCAGAGTGGGTTATCCTTGGTAATAATAGAAAATGATACTCTGCAGAAGTAAAACATAAAGTTAACACACTAAAAATTTCTCCCTCATTCTCCAAACCACATAGGAAAAACTTTTAACGAAATGGCGAATATTTTTGTTATATGAAAGACATGATTTTTTAAAGCAACCTAAAATAATAGCAAGACTTGTTTACCTGAACATTCATCACCTTTATATTTTAATTACCTTTTGCATACCTGGAGTTTATTAGGATTCTTCAAATTAATATGTTGCAAGGGTGAAATCAAGTTGCAGAGAGATCCTAAACTTCCAGATTTTGTATAAATGATTTTGCAACTTTATCCATCACTCTCTGCGGTTATATCATTGTCTGTTGTGTCTGCATTAGCAATATCCGTCTCGTCTGCTGCATCTGAGCCACTTGTATAGAGTATTGGCCCAGTATTGAGCCCTGAGGTACTTTACTTTGATAGGATTCTCTCTCTCTCTCTCTCTCTCACACACACACACACACACACACACTCAAAAACTCATGAAGAAAAAATAATCTCTGGCAGTTGACGAAAATCATAAAAACTCTTCCAGCTTGACGGAAAACCAGAACTGCCAACAAAAGACTCGGCCACTCCCTTCCCCCTCCCCCTCCCTCTCCCCCTCCCCCCTCCACAATCCCCCGAGGCTCTGTGAAGCTCCAGATGCAGGAAGAGGAGGAGGAGGACAAGAAGAAGAGGGAGGGGAAGAGAAAAGTGATGAAAAAGGGAGGAACAGGAGGAGGAGAGAGGTGGAAAGGGGAGGAACAGGAGGAGAGAGGAGGTGAGAGAGAGAGAATGGGAGGGAAAGGAGAGGAAGGGTGGAAGGAGGAAAAGGAGGAGGAGGAGGAGAAGATGAGAGAGAGAGAGAGAGAGAGAGAGAGAGAGAGGGAGGGGTAAGACGAAAGAGGGGAGAGTAGTATTAGTGGTCGGAGGAGGAGGAGCCTGGGAAAGTTGGGTTAAGTAATAGGTCGCGAGGCCTGAGCAGTGAGGAGAGTGGACTGATGCCTCCTTAGCCTTCCTCTCTCTCTCTCCTCTGATGGTCGTCCTTTTCACCTTCCTCCATTCCTTCCACCAGTTTCTCACCACTTCGTACATAATTTTACTTCTCCTTCAGTCTCTCTTACGTCTGGATTTTTTTTTTTTTTTCCATCATCTTTGTTTTCCAATTTTTAGTCGTCATTCGTTTTGGATTTGATTTCTCTTCGATTTTCTTTCCTCATCTTCTGCCTTATGATATTCTTTTATGATTATTTTTTCTTCTTATATTTTCATTTTTTCATTATATTCTTCCAGGTTGACGGCTGATCTCCTTAGCCTCTCTTACTCCTCTAATAGTCGTCCCCTTCACCTGCCTCCTTTCCTCTCTCCAGTTTCTCTTGATTTCGTCCCCAATCTTACATCTTGACTCCTTATATTTCCTTGACGTCCATATACCCCTCATTGTATTGTTTATTTATTCATATATTTATTATTTAGTTTATTCCTTCTTACTAATATGTCTATTACACCTGCCCGCCTCGCGCTGCGATGGTACAATACGTTTTTGACATGGTTTATTTGCCTTTCTGTCCTTCTGCAGTATTATGGAAAAACTGGTGACTGGAATTATACCAAAGCTGAAATAATGACTGAGAACCGTCATAGGAAGAAGTGATTATATTTTGACCGGGAAAGGCGCATCTCCATCCCCTCTACCTTCACTAGGAGTGCGTTCACAGAGAAAGCGGGTTTACCCGCGCGGGTTACCGGCGCCGACCTGCGCCAGGAATTAAACCATACAAATAAGTGGGGGTGTTCATAGAAGAAGCGGGGTCGAGCGTGTCGGAGCAGGCAGCCTGCTTCAACCCGCTTTCCGGAATCCTCGGACCATTCTTGCCTGCTCTCAACCCGCAAGGGTAGAGGTGAGTAGAGGTGTACAGACTGGCGACGGCGCGAAATTGTGGAGATCGCGACGCGCCAGTAATATGCAGAAATCATTTTTTTTTTCGCCTTTTTTTTGTCAGAATCGGTCATTGTAGACTCAGGATCGATATGGAAACATAGAAATTTAAACATTTTGTGATGGAAAGGCTATTAGTTATTCTCACAGTTTTTTGCGGGAATAACTAATATAACTCCTTTTTAATAACTCCCTTTTAAGATCACAAAAAAGATGGTGATATTCTCCAAGCTGTTCTCTCTTGCAGTTTATTTCATGTGTTGCTATTTTGTTCCTTTTAATCTTTGGGTGAACACTGTCATGAACTCATTAGACGATGAGCTTGACATCTTCACTCTATGCCTGGTAGATCACAGCTGACTGCGACCTTGTCCCTTTAACGTCCGCTTGTCCCATTAATGTCCCTTTAACGTCGCGCGGGTCGGAGCTGGGTACCTGCTTCCTTTGTGAACACCTACCGGGGCAGGTAACCAGCGCGGGTCGGAGCCGGAAACCAGCGCACAGGCAACCTGCTTTCTCTGTGTACACAGCCCAATCTTCTATCTTACCTTTTCACATCTTCTTCACATCCATTCCCATTTTTACCTTCCATACTTTCTTTTGCCCCAAATAGCTCCTATATTTCATTTTTTCGTCCCATCTTCACATTCACTTCCATCTTCATCCTCTCCAGCTTCACCTTCTTTTGTCCCATCAGCATTTCTGTCTCACCTATTCTTCCTATCTTCCCCACCTGCTAATCTTTCCTACGCCTGCTGTTTATGTGTTCCATGTCCTCCCATCCCTTAAATCTCTTCCCTTAATAAACGTCTTCCCTATCTACACCATCATTGTCCGTGTATTCTTTCCCTTATTCATATCTCTTTCTCTTTCTGATCTTATATGTCCCTACTTCTCCTCCTTTCTTTCCCTATTTATCACCTCTTACCTTCCCTTCTTTCCTTCCTTCTCTTCCATCACCTCCCCCCACGTTTTCCCCTTTCCATCTCCATCTCCTTCTCTTGCATCTCCTCCACCCTTCCTTCCTTATCTTCCATCACTTGATCCTGCTTCTTCCCCTCCCCTTAGCTAAGCTATTATCATCCCATCTGTCTTTCTCTCTCTCTAACTTCTCACATTATTCTCTCCCCTACTTTCTCCCCTCCTCCTTCCTCTTCTTATCAATCGCTCTTACTTCCATATATTCCCCATCTCATCTACTATCATTTACCTTCATCTCTTATACGGCTTCACCTACTTCCCTCCCCTGCTTTCTGTGTTTCATCCATCTGCTTTTCACTTGCACTCATCTTCCCACCTCCTCCCTACTCTGACTTCTTTTTGCTCCAGTCTTCCTTCCTCAGTAGCTAATTTGTTCCTCACTTTGCTTTCTCTTCCACTCTTCGCTCCCCACCTCCACCTAATTTTCTTGCTGTCTCTTCCTTTTTTTTTCCATTATTTTCACAGTCACTCCAGTTTCCCACCTTCGTTATCTTCCTCTCCTGTTTTATACCCTAACTTTCATCTTTACATGATCTGTCCTTTTTGCTTCATCTCCCGTTCCTCCAACCCCATCTCTTCATACTCTAGCTTCTGTCTTTCTCTTCTTTCCTTACTTTCTCATCTACTCCTCCTCCTTTTTCCCCTCTTCTTCAGCTCTCTTACTTATATCTTAACTTTCAGCATCACTTACGTCACCCTTGTCTTCACTTCATCTTCTGGTGTTAGACTTCGTAGCCACCATTTATATATATAACTCTTTAGTTTTGTAATAGGTGAGTCTTGAGTTTTGGTTAAAGTTATTTTGGTAACTGAAGAGCAGGAGGAGTTAAAGATCAATACAGAGAGTTGATCTTGATTTATTATCTTAGAGAAAGTCTAAGTTGAGCAGCGTATGTATTACAAGGGACTTAATATACTAAGTCTAGTTGGACCCCTCTTCTTATTCGCTCTCTCCACTTCCTGCCGGTTCTATGGCCAGTCCCCTTCTGAGCTCAGATTCCTACATTCTCGTTTAGCAGGGGCCGTGTCACGTGTACTATACTGTTGTTGAAATGTTCTAGAAGCCTGTGTGTGTGTATGTGTGTGTATGGTCACGAGGCGCTGTTCGTGGGCTATTGTGCTGGTGAGGTGCTGGAGAGGTGCTAACATCATTTCCTTTTGGCCCCTAGATTTGATATTGACCTAACTTCTAGACCATATATGTATGTTGCTAGCTATTATGTATTAAGACATTTTAGAGTCCTGACGTCGCTAGGTCACACAGCTGGCGGTCCTCCGACAGCAATCATCATTGACATATGCTAATCTATTAATACATAATATTCTTCTTCTTCACTCTTAATACATAATATTGATTATAATATTGTATAGATATAATATTCCTGGTAATATTGCAATGATCCAGTAATATTACATTTTAAACATGTTGTATACATAATTGAATAAATGCAATATGGTTAGGTTATTGTATGACATTTTGTAAATTGGTTATTGTATGACATTTGGTGTATGTATAACAGTAAAATGCATATATGCAAAAAAAAAATGTTCAAAGTTAAGATTATGGTAAGAGCTATTAATATTTCATATAGAGATATCATGTGTCATTCTTCTTCTTTTTTTTTTTTTTTAATTAATACTATACACAAAATATGCACACTTCATTCAGGGGGGTTAACTTGGATGCTTACTCTACCCCCACTAAATACTGACTCCAAATTTGCAATTTATGCATGCATTCTGTGCATTGCGAACAGCACTAGTGCAAATACAGTACAGAAGATTATAAAGACAATAGGTGCTGGGCTATACACATAATATGGGTTGAACATACTCAAACTCAAATCTTCCCAGGGCTTCATTGTTTCAATGATCAGTTGCATAGTTTCAAACTTAGGTGTAGTAAACTTAATACGTGTGCTCATGTTTAAGTCCATATCAGGCAGTGGGTAGGAATGTTTGTGTGTATGATTGAGGATGGCGTAGTGATTGATGGTGGATAAAGTGGACATGGATGGTGTAAATACCGCACAGTAGTCTGGTGCTATGTATAATCCTGATGCTGAAGTATGAGATGGTGGTATATCTGGACAGACTATGTAAACTGATGTGTTATGAGTGAAATAAAAAAAAACTGAGTGTCTGATGTGTTGATGGTGAACAAGCTTATCTGGAGCAAAAGTGAAGTTGCAATGATTATTAATATTGTGATTTCTAGTGATAGCCATTTCGCAAGGGACTGTTTCAGTAGGCTGAAACGTGAAAATGTACGCAGGACAAAGGTGAACAGCATGTAAGGATGTGCGGCACTTTCGTTCAATCGTTGATTCACTTGCGAAAGTGAGTGTTCCGTCTCTTGGAGATCATGATGAGCTCGGTGTCTGTGTTGATGATGATGACCAACGTGTTATTATTCTTAGAAGGGAAGGGGTGTATTTCGTATACTGTGAACAGGTCGTTAGTTATGAATAGTACATGAACTGCTACTGATGTTGGTGTTAGTGTTGGTCGTCTAAGTGAGCATTTCCTATTGCTATGTAGAGGAGAATCCATAGCATAAGTCCCGTCATCGTTATCTACCGACAATAAAATCTGTTAATTTTCTAATATGGTCATGCTGTGGTCGATGATAGTGATGATGTGCATTACGGTTGACTAACGTAGAACAATAACTTGTTATTTCATTTATAGAAGGAGTTTAAATCGATATTTATATCTCGTAAATGATGTACTGTAGATTTTATTGGAACAGTTGCACCTATGTTTGATTGTTTGGTATATGACCTTATTTTACTTTTGTAATTATTGCTGTTTTCTTGATTAGTTTCATGAGTTACGTTCGGTTGTTCGGTTGTATCCGAGGCTGAATAATTATTGGATAGTTCCCTTGAAATTCATTTTAAATGGTCAATATGAACTTGTTTCTCTTCGCCACTTTACAGTGACCTAATTAAATCTTTGTTCGCTTTTATGTTACTTACTCCGTATGGGCCCTCAAATTTGGGGGATAATTTATTCTCTCTCGTATGAATGATACCATAGACAATGTCTCCTAAGCTGATAGGCGAATCTCTTGCCTTTTTATTAAATGCCTCCGTCATTTCTTCCTTGGACATCGTTAATTGTTTTTTTACTTTTCTGTATATCCTGGAATTCACGTAAGCGGAGTTTAGAGCAATCATCGTGGTTGTATATGGGCAGGCTGTCACCTTCTAGGAGCTCATACGAGTATGGTAGATTTTTATCTGTCCCATATATAATGAAATGTGGTGTGTCACCTATGGATTTATTTATAGATCCATTAATTGAGGCTTCTACTTTAGGAATCCAATCATCCCAGCTTGCATAATTTTTATTGAGAATGTGTCGTAGCACATCTAATACTTTTTTTTTTGTCTCTCTACTAACCCATTAGATGCTGGGTGATAGGCTAAAACGTTAACCTTTTTGATATTGTATTGTTTACATATTTCTTGTAAGATATCATAATTAATCTCTCCTCCATTATCACTTATTAGTACCTTTGGGGTCATAAAGCGACATATTACATTATCTATTATTGCCTTTGCTACTGTCTCTGCTGTTTTATCTTTAATTGGGGCTAAAATTACATAACGGGAAAAATGATCCGTTGCTACGAATATGTATTGCTTATTACTGCATGATAATGGCATCTTGAGTAATTCAACCGCGACAATATCCCATGGTTGATGTGGTACAGGGTAATTACCCATCGGTGCAGGTGAAATTGGGTATCCTTTGTGTTTCGCACATGATTCGCATCTATCTGTATGATTGTTTATATCTTTTCGTAATGATGGCCAGTAATATAACAACTGGGCTTGTTTGAATGTCTTATCCTTTCCAGGATGTCCTGCATGTGGAGTATCGTGTATCGTTCGTAATACTTGGGGTATCATGTCATTAGGTACCACCTGTTTGTTATTATTTCTTTGGCATTTTGGTTGTTCTGGGTTGATCTTGTATAAAGTATTATTGACAATTGTGAATTGTTCGAGTGGTAAATGTAGTTTGGGTAATTGTATGTCATCTCCACTTTCTAACTTGTATATAACTTTAGACCATATTGGATCAAGTCTTTGTGCTTTTGCGATATCATCGTGGTTTGGGATGTCTCCTTTGAGATCTTATGCCGCAACCTGAATTGTGTTCGGGTTCCTAAATAATGCGTCGGCTACTAGATTAATTTTACCTTGTATACAATGAATATGTACATTGTAGTTTTCGACTGTACATTTCCATCTTGCTCTCCTCCCAGAGAGGATTTTTCTTTAAACATACCCACTAGCGGTTTATGGTCGGTGAATAAGTGTATTTCGTAACCATATACCAAATGTCGAAACTTTTGTAATGCAAAAATCACTGCAAGTACCTCTAAGTCTGTAGTGCAATAATTTTTCTCTGAACCTTTTGTTTCTATACTGGCAAATGCAATTGTTTGATTCTGTCCTCTTCTATCTTCCTGCATCAGTACAGTCCCTAATCCTTTAACTGATGCGTCTGTACATATAATAAATGATATTGTGAAATCCGGATATGCCAAACAAGGTGCATTTGTTAGTTTAATTTTTAGATTGTTAAATGCTTGTTTTTAATCTTCTTTCCATTGGAATATAGCATCTTTTTTGAGTAGTTGGAATAGAGGAAAGGCTATATGAGAGAATTGTGGTACGAATGACCTATAGTACCCAGCTAGACCTAAAAATTGTCTAACTTCGTCATTTGTAGTGGGTTCAGGAAAATCTCTCACTGCCTGTATTTTGTCATCAGTGGTGTGAATACCATTAGAACTTAATTTGTGGCCTAAGAAATTTATTTCCTTAAAGCAAAATTTGCATTTAGAAAGCTTAATTTTTAAACCAGCATCACCAAGCTTTTGTAAGAGTAGGTATAATTTCTGGAGATGTTCTGAGATATCTTTTGTTGCGATTATAATAGTCAAGATAAATAAATATTCCTTGTCCTAAAATTCCGGACAATACGTAATTCATAAGACGCTGGAATGTGCCCGGGGCTGTCTTTAGTTCCATGGGGATCCTTCTATACTGATAGTGTCCTCTATTTGTGGAAAAGGCAGTGTATTTACGTGACTCCTGTTCAACAGGAATTTGATAATAACCACTTGGCAGATCGATCGTGGAAAATACATTATTTTCTGGTCCAATATTTTGTAGGATGTTGTTTAGCAATGGCATGGGAAATCAGTCTGGGATTGCTTGATTGTTTAGTTTATGGTAATCTACTACCGCACGCATTTCTCCATTTCGTTTGGGCACGAAGAATAATGGGGATTTCCACGGGGAGACTGATGGCTCAATAATTCCAAGTTTAACATTTCATCGACATACTGATTTGCAAGTGTACGTTGGGAGTGTGGGATACGGTAAGCTGGTACGAAAATTGGTGGTGTTTCTGGGTGCACATTAATCATGTGATTAATCAGGTTAGTACACCCTAATTGTTCTCCGGGTAATGCTACGGTGTCCCTGTGTGTTTCCAACAGGGTTACCAAATAATTTTCTTCATCAAATTCACCTGAGTGAATTAAATTCTCTGTTATGCTTTCTCTATCCGTAGATTTTATCTCACTTGTCACTCCAGCTACAACTATTTCCTTCACAGGGGCGGGACATTTTTCAGTATTAACTATGCAAGTCCCCTTTTTCAACTGAACTTCCCCATTCATGTGATTAATTATGAATATGTGGGTTTGCCCTTCGACGTTCATCTGACATAATGCGTTTTCCACTGACAATCCCTTTACTTTACATAATTCTTCTAAGACAAGAACAGTACTATTCCGTAACTTGCTCTTTATGGTAACTTTCATATAGGAGTTAGGTGGTATAACTAAATCATTGGTGAGATGGGCGGTAAAAACTGATAAATTAATACGGTTACCTGGGTGTCTAGTCCTGGAGGCTGGGGGGGGGGGGATTGTGTGAGTGAATCTATACACTCAACTGTTTGTGTGTGTTTGTTTAAGTTTTTCATATTACCAATTCTTTTTGGTTCTCTTTTACTAATCAGTGAGGGCTCTGATGGTATTTCCTCCATGAATTAATTGTCAAAGTCTATTCCATTCATTTGCGGGAGTAAAGTTATTTTCTCTGTTCTCATGCATCTTTTGCCCAGTAACATATGAGCTTTAATTGCTATGTTTTCAACGATATAGAAAAATGCAGAGATTGGTCTTGTAGTCTCTGTGAAACTGAGGTTTAACCGTATCATACCTTTTACTGTGATTTGTTTGCCATCTACTGTATGTAAGTCTAAATCAGATTCTTCCAGAAAAGTTACTTTCTTCTTATTTCTAAAATTCTATTTATTTCTTCTTGTGTTATTAAGTTCACTGGAGAGCCTGTGTCTGAAAATAAGGAAACGTTTTGATCCTCACATACAGCTGGTATCAAGATACACTTATTTCGCAACATGCCTCCTATGTGAATTTGAGACTTGCTTTTCTTTACGTTTGTTCGTTTTTTGTCGTGACTTGGTCTTCCCCCGATTTGAACATAGACACAATTTTTTCTACTGTTTTGCAGTTACTGGTCCAGTGCCCTTGGTATCTATGATGCCTACAGTAAGGACCAAATCCTTGTGTCTTTTGTCTATTCTCTTTTGTTTTGATAAAGCATTCATTCCTTGTGTGTCCTGGTTTCGCACAATAATGACATAGAATGGACCTATCTCCTGACTGTGATCTACAAGAGACTTCCCATATCTAGTGGTGTCTGTGGTGCAAGATCTGCTCGGGCTGCGCGGAAACTTATGAAAATGCCTGTAGCCTGGTGTTTGTGATCGTACCCTTGACAGTTTGGTTGTTTGCTCTGCCTGTTTTTGGTTCGGGATCGATTTAGTTCTCTGTTAGTTGTAGCTGTTTTCACAGCTGATACTGTCTCAGACACTCTCATTCTACTAGAATGTGATTGTGTTTCGATCATCCCTGCTTTGGTACACTGCATCTCTACCTCGTTCATTAAGTCTACTAAGCACATGCCTGGGGTGTACGCGATCGTCTTGGCGATCTTTAGGGTCCAATCAGGTAATTTACAAAAGGCAGGTACATAACCAGTGATGTCCACAACGAGGTCTGGGGACATCTTTCCATCTCCTGCTATCCAGTTTGAGTTTTCTAAGGTAGCTAATAATGTTCTTTTGATCGTGGAGACATCAGCAGTTATGTCACTGAGCACATGATTTGTAGTGTGCTCCCTTACAAGATCTACAATCTTATGTAATTCTGGGATTATACCTGGCAAAAAGTTCATACCACCAGAAAATTTCTTCAAAAATTCAGTTTTAAATTCATCATATGTCTTAGCTTTGAGGAGCTTATCTGACCTTAGCAAGTCTCCTGCTGGACATCTCTTCTGACTAATCCAAGAGGAAAAAATAGCAATTTTCTCTTGTTCATCTTTAATGTGCCTCTTAATGAAGATCTGTTCGCACTGATTGACCAATGAAATGACGTCAATGCCATCTTTTTCTGTGCCTGAGAATTTTGGGGCAGTTTTATCCTCATGATAAACGAATATCTGAGCTTTATCTGTGGTATTCATTTTCACTGGTTGCTATATTGATTTAACTTGGACTTGTTTATCGTTGTGTGAGGGAATAGTGGAATAGATTTTCCCTGAACGATGAACCGTGTTAAGTATATTTTCAAAGGTATGCAAGTCAGAGACAAAGTCCTCACTCGCTACATCAGAGGGGGTTTGCCAATCATCATCTAGAACTGAAGTATTTGTTTCTTTATCTTTAGTTTGTGGTGAATTTTGTAGGATGGGTGTGTTGCCCTGGTGTTCTCCTAATTGTGTAACAGCAGTGGGCGCTGACTGTGTATCATCTGGTATTAACACGGGTGGAGGCGAAAATATTCCTGTCATATCACTCAGCTAAAAACAATTCATGTTGCTAAGGTATGGTGTTATGAAATACATCTTTTGTTAACTAAATAGATGAGTAAATGAGTTGTAATAAATGATAGATAGTGAGTGTATAAGTGTATATATAAAAATAAGTAAAGGAGTTGATTGTACCTAATTTAAGCACTGAGAAGAATTTAGTAAGTATAATTACACCCACTTGATACAGATCAGAGAGGCGTGTTGAAGCAACTGTCGATCTCGGAAGATAAAGGCAGAGTTGAATGAAGATCTCTCGATAATTCTAGGGCTGTGTTGATGGACGATATTACTCAGGAAATTCCATGACCTGATGAATATATTGGTTAGCAGCCGTAGTCACAGGCGAACCTCACCATAGAATGTTGAATTCTCACTCAATACTGTGGAAATAAATGAGTATGAGTAAGAGCTATGTGAATAATGAGTAATGAGTAATGGGTGAGAAGTGCCTGATGTCAGTCACACGTTGATTGGCGTGGCATTGTTTCAGCAAACACACATGGTGATGTCGTCTCAGCAGATACACATGGTGACGTCGGCTTCCCACACTTGTAGCTGTGGTGAGTAACTGAGTAGCGATGAGTAACCTGAGTGGAGAAAGGTGAGTAAGATGCGTTATAAATGTTGCTCTGGTGTTTTGCCGTGTGTCTTGACCTCTGCATCAGCGATGGAGGTAGGGGGGAGAGAGTGTTGGGGTTTTAGTGCTTGTTGCTTTGATCTTTCTTTTCCTTTACTTGTTTTGTTTTTTATTCTTCATGCTGCTGCTTGAAGTTGGGTGAAGAAGATTATAGAGTTGTCTTGTAGACTTGTTATTTGTAGTTAATCGTAGAGCTTGTTGAGCCTCACTCGTAACTCATCGTTGCTACTGTATGCTCGTAGACTCGTAGGCTCATTGATTCGTAGACTCGTTCTTCTTATTGTATACTCGCTTGCTTGATCGTAGAATTGTACTAATGTAGAATCAGCTGTAGAACTGGAGCTGACCCTTTCGCCTGCTTTTGTAGAAATGATGTTTCATAGACGCAGAGTCGATCGTTACTGCCACCATTTAATGTTAGACATGGTAGCCACCATTTATATATATAACTCTTTAGTCTTGTAATAGGTGAGTCTTGAGTTTTGGTTCAAGTTATTTTGGTAACTGAAGAGCAGGAGGAGTTAAAGATGAATACAGGAGGTTGATCTTGATTTATTATCGTAGAGAAAGTCTAAGTTGAGCAGTGTATGTATTACAAGGGACTTAATATACTAATATATATGTATTACAAGGGACTTAATATACTAAGTCTCTCCACTTCCTGCCGGTTCTATGGTCAGTCCCCTTCTGAGCTCAGATTCCAACATTCTCATTTAGCAGGGGCCATGTCACGTGTACTATACTGTTGTTGAAATGTTCTAGAAGTCTGTGTGTGTGTATGTGTGTGTATGGTCACGAGGCACTGTTCGTGGGCTATTGTGCTGGTGAAGTGCTGGAGAGGTGCTAACGTCATATCCTTTTGGCCCCTAGATCTGACATTGACCTAACTTCTAGACTATATATGTATGTTGCTAGCTATTATGTATTAAGACATTTTAGAGTCCTGACACTGGTCCCCTCACCCCATTTCCACTCTCCTGTCTCTCCCTGTCTTCTCTCACTTTCATCATACCTCTTCCAACCCCAGTCTTCATCCCTCTCTTTTCTTTTTCCCAGCTATCTTCATCATTCGGACTCCTCCAACTTTTAACTTCTCCTGCTTTTACAGAACTCCACTTCTATTCTCTCCCTCCTCCTCTCCCTTCCAGCTATTTCTCTCTATCTGTCTCTCATCTTTATCTTTCAGTGCCTCCTTTTCTTCCTAATGTAATTCATTTTCTTCCTGACAGTTTCGGCTAAAGGGCTTGGTGGGTTGGGGAGATAATATTTTCACATGATTCTTTTATTATTACCTGCGCCAAGAAGGTTATGTTTTAGCCGCCGTTGGTTCGTTTGTCTGTCTGTCTGTCTGTCAGTTAGCAACTTTACTCAAAAAGTTATGACCGGATTTTGGTGAAATTTTGTGAAAGGGTGGACCATAGGGAAAATAAATAAATAAATATAAACTTGCGGGCGGATCCGGAGTATCCCGCACAATATCTCCAAAAGCTCTCAATGAATTTCAGAGAAGTTTTGTGGAAAGGTGGGCCATGGACCAAGAAAGATTTGATTATTTTTTTTTTAATTAATGGGGGTCCTGATCCGGATCCGGATCATTTATCCGTGGATCCGGATCCGGATCCTTTTTAATGGCAATGACATTGGCGGAGGTACGCGCTCTTTGAACGCTTTCTAGTTCCCGTATCCTTCGTCTTACTCTTTGATAGGAATTGCCAAGTAGTAACCAACCTACCTACTCCAGACATCCTCTTTCCTTTATGCTCTTTTGTTTTATCTTCATCACCATCATCGCCACCCCCATCTTCCTCACCAGCGCCCCTTCTCCTCCTCTGTCTTTCCTTTTCCGTCTCCTTTCTCCCCTCCCCCTTTCTTCTTTTCCTTCTCTTTTTTGTTATCAAATTCCCTCACCATCACTACTACCCTTGCTCCTCCTCCTCTCCTCCCCTCTCTCTCTCCCGCCATCTATCCTCCCATCATTTGCTTCCTCTTCTTCCATAATCCTCTCCTTCCCTCATCCTTATTACCTCCCTTATTTCTACCCCCCGCCTCTCTCTCTCTCTCTCTCTCTCTCTCTCTCTCTCCCCACCTTTCCTCCCCACCAAGCCCTTCCTTCTTCCTTCCATACCTCTTAAAGCCGAGGTGGAGCCAGATGCCACTTCATGTCACTTCCAGCCACTTAAAACCTCATTACAGGGGACCGGCATTCCAAGCCCCTACGTCCTCCCCCTCCCCATCTTAAAGGAACTGCTACGAGTCGATACCTATTGATACTCCTTTTACCTTAACTTGGCCTAAAATTTCCACATCTCCATCTTGAATGCTGAGTTGTAGCAGCTGATTTACGCTAGAATGTCATGCTGTTCAAGAGTAAATGCAATGGAAAAGATGCAGAGTCGTAGTATTGTCTTATTCTGCTACTGAGCTACGTGAAATAAGTTGCTAGAGGACGGAAATGTGGGCCAAGTTAAGATGAAAGAACTGTAGTTTGTGACTTCGTTGTACTTGATCATGAGGCATTTATATCCTTTTATCAATGGCTTTTTAGGGATCTTTACCAGATTTTAGCAGTTTTTGTTTAGCAGGTTTAGCTTATACTTTGGTTATTACGGTGGTTATCGTTTTTCTTTATAGCTCACCTGGTCCACAGCTAGGAAGAAAAGGTGATGATGGTGATGATGATGATGATGATGAGGGTGACCATGAAGACAATGACGACGATGAAGAAAAGAAGGAGGAAGAGGAGCATGATGATGATGATGATGATGATGATGATATTCGTCTTTCCAACATCTGAGGACAACTTTAACGCCTCTGGACCTGTTTCGGCCACTCTTCTACCGCGAATGCATCCTCCCTTCTCCTCTTTCTTCCCCTCATTATATTTTAAGAGCGAGTAATTAGGTCACGGGAGTAAATTGCTTAAGTTGTTATTAAGTGTGTGTGATTAATAGCCGGTGGTGAAGTGAGCAGGAAGCGAATAATAAACTCGGGAAGGGCCGGTATTCTCTTCGGTCCTCAACACCTTTTCCTAAGCGATTTATTTTGCTTATTACACTTTCTGTCCTATTCTGTGTTATATAAATCTTTTTACCTTATCCGTAGTCTGAAATATCGCGCAAAAGGATACTAACCAGCCAAATTTAAAAAAAATAAATAAATCGCAAAGGAAGAGATGCTACGGAGCCTCTTTACCCAAGGAAGTAGCCAAGAAAGCATATAGAGTGACTGGACCGGTAAACTGAAGCCTGTTAATATTACTCATTAAAATCCAATTATTTTTTTATATTATGTTATTCTTGTGGTCTACATTATTGTCTTTTTAGTTGAGGAGAGAATTTTAGAAGTAGGAAGGGTTTGATCTAGCCTTCATTAACTCCTCCAGTATTAATGGGATGCTAGTAACCTTTAATTTTAATATACTACTTTCTTTCCTTGTCCATGTTTTTTACACCCTTCCCTCATTTCCTGTAATGATAGTACCCTGAGGAGCTAGACAAGAGGATCGGGAGAGAGAAGTCTGCTTTGGTCTGCTGTTCTTAAACTTCTGTAATTAGTAAGTTTCCTAACAATATAAAGTTTGAAACACCAAAAAGGGATGGTAATTAGGTCATCGTGGTTCTATCTGCCTGTCTATCTGTCTGTCTGTCTACCTATCTATCTGTCTATCTATCTGATATCCTCTTCCAAAAGATCAGTAATTTGTATTTGTTTCAGTATTATGACTTTACCAAATCACTCTTGCCTTTTTGGTCTGTGGATCTATATAATTTCTCTCTCTCTCTCTCTCTCTCTCTCTCGCAGCATCCCATTTCCTCTCCCTCACGATCTCTCAACATTTCCTTTCTGCGTCCACCTCAACATGTTCCGACCCACCAACACAAACCTACAACTCGTCTGGTATTCCGAGCCACAGTCATCTCTCTCGAACTCTCCCACTTTTAATTTTTGGCTTTTATTTCATCCCCCGAAGCGAAATCTGTAACTTTCATGCCTTACCGTAGAACTCAGAGGGACAGAAGTAATTTGGCTCTTGTGGAATTCAGTGGAGGTTCGTGTTTTTGCATCGAAACGTACCGGGACTGAGACTTGCATCGTAACTTTCGATCATTTTCCCTTTTTTGTGAATATACTTCCCTCTTAATTTGGTCCTGATTTTCGTCCTTTACAGCTATTTTTACGCAGCTCTATGGCAGAAAGACATTACGACGACTCTACATCCTTTCTATAACCTTTCATGACTGGTATAAGTTTCTCATGTTAATCTATTGTTAAAATTAATCATTGGAGATGACGCGGCGGTCTCTTTAGCTCAAGATAGTGCAAGAAAGAGTATAGAATTTGCTTCTTCAGGCAGACTAAGGAACCTGGGGGAAATTTGAATTTTTAGGCCAAGTTAGAGTAAAATGAGTACACAATTTGCTTTTCGAAGTAGACTAAAGGGAATTGGTTGATTCTGTGTCTCCCTTTCATTGTCGTTTCTGCACATTTTCTTTAATAACATTTGTTAGTGCAAAAAACTAGAAAGACATGGGAAGATCTTCTTGTCTCCTATTCACGTTTATCCTGTAATTATCCCCTCTTAAGCATGTTTTGTTTTTGTAGGAAGGACAAGAAACATAGATTCTGCGTTTCCCTTACCTTGTCCCTCTTGTAATTATCTCTCATAATAAGACTGCTTAATGGAGGAAGAACAAGGGACAAGGGGGAACTCTTCGCTATCCTTTCTTCGTTCCTCAGGAGTCTTAGCCTCGCACTAATTACGGGAAGAACGAGAGACATAGAACGTTTCTGGAGGCCAACATCCAACCAAATACCAGGAATAGAAGCCAGTGAGTTTTACCGTGTGGGCGGAATCATATCTTCGAAGTAACGGAGTCTAGTGGATTCCGTGGCTTGCTGGGAGTGCATCAACTTCGCCAATAATTGAATATAAACTTGAGTCAGAGTTACAAATAACCTCCTCCCCCCACTTTTTTTTTTTTTTAACATTTAATTTTGCTGCCAACTCTCACAAGATTGGGACAACTTTGTTTAACTGTGTTTAGATAGAGCTTTGTAGTAAGGGTGTGTTAAGTGTTATTGTGTTACTAAAATAGCTACTTTAAAGGCTCCGTATGATGAAATGTAAACGAAGCTTTGTACCTAAATTGTGTTCATGTACAACTAACTATTTAAAGGCCATTGTAGTGAAAGATGTTTATAATTTTGTAGTTACGGAGTGTTTATGCGTTTTTAGAGGCCTCTCGTACTTAAGAGTATCTAATTACTGCAGTCAGGGTGATTTTAGTGCGACCCAATGGGTTGTTGAAATTTTGCAGCTAGGGTGTGTTGCTAACTGTATTGTAGCGGCCCTTCGTGGTGAAAGGTGTAATGAACTTAGTGGTTAGTATATATTCATGTATAACTAAAATTTGCAGTTTAGTATTCTGAGGCCTCTTGTAGTTAAGGCTACATAGAGCTTCGTAGTTATGGTGTGCTTATGTGCATTTAACTGCATTGTGACTGAAAAGAATGCTGTCTGGAAGAACGGTGATAACAGTCCTTATTAATGGGGCAATTAGATGTTCAGGGACGCGGGACTGAATACTTAACAAATTCTGCAACCAAACTTCTCTAGGAATTTCGTGAAAATAAAGGTAGCAACTGCCATCCTTAAATTCACTGAGGTGGTTAGAATTCTGAGCCTTCTTGCGTGTTACTGTACTTTAAATGTGTACCAAATGATGTTAAGTAATCGCCCTATCACAAAGACTTTCTAGGACGTTAAAAATTTTTTGTGGCGCGACCTTTTGAAGAGGACAGACACTGCTTCACCTTGGGTACATCTACAGTCAGGGACAAAAGCTCTCCTGCCTGCTGCTCCAGTGATGTACGTTACAAACAATTTTTTTTTTCCCCGTCTCTTTCCACCCTGACGCATCATACCAAAGAGAATCATCAGTGGGTAGAGAAATGTACTAAGCCTGTCACAGATTAAGAACATTAGTAAGGGGAGGTAAGTGAAAAGTAAATGGGGTGAAATACTGAGCAAACTTTTGTCTCTGACTGTGACAAGACACGGTACACGGAGCTTTAACTTACGGTACGCGATCCCCATCTGCTTTTTTTTTTATTTATTTATTTTTTTTACATATCTGACTCTCCGTATGTATATATACAGTAGATTCACTGGGTCAGGTTATGGGGCTGAAATCAAGGTTATTCTCTTTATGTGTAGAAATGTTAGTGTATGTGTCTTGTGTGGGAGACATCAGTGTCTTCATGTGAAAATTTAGTACAAGAATAGGAGCACGTTTGGGCCCCTATGACTAATAAAATAAATCACACTGCGCTTCTGTGAATAAAATGCCAAAATTATTAGATCGTGAAAGGCTAAGAAGTAACTATAGAAATAAGACTGTTAACAACAGCAACAACTACAACAGTAACATTCTCTCTCGCTCTCTCTCTCTCTCTCTCTCTCTCTCTCTCTCTCTCTCTCTCTCTCTCTCTCTCTCTCTCTCTCTCTCTCTCTCACCTTCCTATAATCAAAACAGTAGTTCACTTTTACCCCCTCATCTCCTCGTCATCTCATTAAGGTCCTGACACTCCTCATCACGTCTCTTCAGCTCCTTTATCACCTTCCTTGCATATTCTTTTATCTTCAGTCCCACATTTATTACTTTTCCCGTGCGTTTCTTGCTCATTCTTCTTTTTAATATTTCTTTCTGTTGCTTCCTCTCGCTTTTTCTTACTTTCTCTTATTTTCCTTCACCTATTGCTTGTCCTGTGTATATTTTCCTTCCTCCATCTCCTTTCTCTACCGTAGTTTCTTCACCCGAATCTCACGTCCTCTCTTCTCTCCCTACAGTGTTCCCCAGCTTCCTGCCCCCGCTCACCACGATGCTGGTAGGGCCGGCAGAGGGCATGACGGTGTACCCCGCCCCGGACACCGTATTCACACAGCAGAACAACACGGAAATATGGCCGCAGGTCGGCGCCACGGCGGTGCTTCACTGCATCGCACACAATGTCTTGGAAAACACGGCAAGGGAACTAAGGTACGGTGACGTGTTTTATGTTTTATTCCTCCCATCTGCAGAGGATTATATTTGATATTTCGCTGAATCGCCTACATGTTGCTGCGATCCTGCTGTAGGCTTATATGAAACATGAACCTGATGGACTGGAGGCTGAAACTGCGCTCCTCATGCTGTCCACTAACTTCCTTTCGGGGGACTGGAGGGAAGCTGAGGGACATCTGTATATAGAAAACAGCGGAGCCGGATCTGTTATAGCGATGCCATCATGAGAAGGATTCCCTCTTTAGATCCTGCATCCCCTATATCGCCTTAACTACAATGATTTTTTTTTTCCTTTTTTTGACAACACAAAATTTTATTTGGTACTCCAATGCATCAAACTCGTAGAATGTTAGGGTCAACACTATATATATATATATATATATATATATATATATATATATATATATATATATATATATATATATATATACCTGACGCTTATCCTCTGAGTTTTTAATCTCGTTTTAGTCGTATCCTCGGGACACCCACGCAAGCATACGGGAGGGACTAAACTATTGGCTATAACCCAAGCATAACTACGTCGTTGTGAAGGAAACTGCCCTGTTCCCTCCCTCCTTCCTCCACCGACCCTTAAATCCCCTCCCTCCCCACTTCGACCCCTACTCAGTTCCCCCACCATCTCCCTCACTCCCCACCCCCTCCAACCTTCACTGCTCTTATCGCCACACCACCACCTTCCCTGATGATGGGAAGTAACGAGGAAAGAGAAAAAGCTAGTTGTGGTAGTGATGATTGTGGTGGTTGTGGCAGTGGTGGTTAGTGGATTGGTGATGGCTTGAATTACTATCATGAGAAAAACGGAAGTTGGTAAAACAGTTAATGATATAGTCTTTAATAAGAGTAATGATGATGATGTTTGTGATGGTTGTGGTTGTTGTGATGACGGTAGTGGTGGTTGTGGTGGTGGTATTGGTGGTGGTGGTATTGGTGATGGTGGTGGTAGTGGTGTTCGTGGTGGTCGTGGGTGGACTGGTGATAATGAATTAAGACTGAGAGTGTTATGAGTTTTATTAACGATAATGCAAATAGTAATTAATAAAATATGAGTCATGGCGATGTCTGCGATGTTGTTGGTCGTGGTGGCAGTGATGTTGGGTGGAGTGGTAATCACTTGTAATTAAGATCGTAAGGATAATGAGTTTTAATGGTGATAATGTTGCTGCAAAAAAATCAGTGCTAATGCTTGTAATTGTGGTGGTTGTGGTGACAGATGGCGTGGTGATTATTTTAAGATAGTAAGAATGATGACGTAGACGGTAATAATGTTTTAAATGAGCATAACAGAGACAGATTAATGGCCTTTTTGTTAATGGTGATGAAAATTTATATAAATATTAATGAGAGTAGAGTGGTGATGGCATTAATTTAGTGGGGAGGAGGAAATGACGGATAGAGGTCGGTAATGATGATTGTGGTGATGGTTGTGGTGAGTGAGGTGGTGATGATTTTAATTAAGATAGGAAGGACAATGATGATGGCATTAATAAGCCTTTCATGGACGGCAGAACTCTATTAAGCTATTGAAACTAACCTCAGGCGATTGTATTCAGCTGAGGGGGAGTCATAGGTGCCTGAGAGTGTTAATACTGTCGCCATCAACCCACTCACGCCGGGACAACTCAGGTATTTTCTTCCAGGTAACCCCCTGACGATTTTTTTTCTATCTGAGAGTGAATTAAAGGAGACAGAGTGTTAATGATGCAGGTGATTATAATGCTAAACAGTTAAATGAGAGTAATGGCAGTCGAGGTAGTGGTTGTTTTAACTGGAATGATAATAATGATTTTAATTAAGATAGCGAAGGTAATGAGGAAGTGGTTCACAGCACTTATAATGGGGTTGGTGAAAAGAGTTAATTACAATAGTGAAATTTGTGACAGTGGTGTTAATAAGTGTAATTAGAATGCTGAAGGTGGCTATGGCAAATGGACAGGTGATGATTTAAAATGGTAAGGATAATAGTGATAGTAATAATGGTACTGAAGGTGGTTATGACGGTTTTAACCTTATTGTTATCGCATTCTCTTTACTACTTTATTTCACGTAACATTAACAAGTTTATTTATGCGAGCGAGTTTAACAACATGAAAGTGTAAATACTGTTAATAGTAATCCTCTAAAAGTCGAGATTAGTATTATCTTTGAACTAATATTCTGTGATTTTATTTAACTGAGATTGAGTACACAGATTTACAGAAAATTATTAGATGTGATAGTTATTTCAAAACATTGAATCAAGTGACGTCCTTTTGTGTCAGTAAATTCTTGATATTTCCAGACTGTTTAATTTGAGGATAGTAAAGGCTACGTCTGACTCCTGCTAAAAAAATCTCTCCAGAGCTAAATAAAATCGTCTGAAGGCAACATACACGAAACACAACGTCACAGTTATCAGGGGGTTAAGGCAGGATGGATTAGCTTACAGTATAGTTGTCTGAAAGTATAAATAAACCTACTTCTAAAGGCAAGTTCCAGATTTTGTTTTCTATACGTAAATCTAGAGTTATTGAGCCAGAAAGTGCATAGGATTTTTTTTTTTTTTTATATAGAGAGGAAAAGTGAAAGTTGGTGTGAACCTAAAACTATTACTTTCCTACCTGCGCTGATATTCTCTCTCTCTCTCTCTCTCTCTCTCTCTCTCTCTCTCTCTCTCTCTCTGCATGTGCATGTATCTATTCTGTGTAGGTGCATGGGTATGCATATGCTTACATATGCGTGTGCGTGTGTGAATGCGTTTATGTGTGAATGGGTGTACTTTATATGCGCGTGTGTCCGAGTTTATGTGTATGCTTGTGTGTGGGGGAGGGAGCATGTGTATATATACGGTACGTGTGTGTGTGTGTGTGTGTGTGTGTGTGTGTGTGTGTGTGTGTGTGTAACTACCCCAGCACTCGTTCCCTCGTGAGAGTTGAAAATAATTACGAGCATCCGACCGAGCGACGCACCGGTACACATGGCTTTGTTCCACGGGCAAAATCTAATCAGAGAGAGGCAGGCAGACAGGCAAGCAGGCAGATAGTTAGGCAGACAGGAATTCATGTACTAGGACAGGCAGACAGATAGGCAGGGTAATGGACAGGTGACCTTGGAAATGGGAAGACAGGCAGACAGTGAGGCAGGCACGTAGACAAGAAAATGGGTGGACAGTCAGAGAGTGAGGCAGACACATGGGCAGGAAAATGGGCTTGTAGGCAAATAAGCGAGCAGGTTAGTAGGAAAATGGGCAGGTAATCAGGCAGACAAGTAGACAGACAGATTGACAGGTGAGCACATAGACCGGGATACGGGCGGTACGCCTGGAAATGGGCGGGTAGGCAAGGAAATGGACGGGTAGGCAGGCAGATAGACAGGCAGGCAGATAGACAGGCAGGGAGATAGGCCGGGAAATGGGCGGGTTCGCAGGGAAATAACCAATTAACCTTTGAGGGGACAGAGGATTAGCTTAGCCGAGCAAAATTTCCATGCGTTAACCTAGATGAAATGTGTATGTGAGGACCTGCTCTGTTAACTCTTTGAATCCGGTGACTTAATCATTTGTTTTATTCTTTATACTTTCAGGCAATTTATTCAGCCTAGAGGACACGCCTTTTACTAAAATGATGAATGAAGGCTCAGTGTGACCTTCCCAGTGAGCAAAGTCTCTCTGAAAATAAATAAAATTGTCTCATGGTAGCAAAAGTAATCTTAGAAATAGAACATTGAAGGTAAAGAGATTAAACAATGGTTCTTGGCCTGCTGTGTGCGTCCCTCCAAGAGAGCGTGGAAGAAATTCAAAGAGAGACGGTTTACACTACAAAGACTGCACACACTTGCTATTACGCGTATATAGATGTAGTTGGTGTGTGTGTGTGTGTGTGTGTGTGTGTGTGTGTGTGTGTGTGTGTGTGTGTGTGTGTGTGTGTGTGTGTGTAGATCGAGGCAAGGTAATAGCCATGTACGCACAGAGAAATAGGCAGTGATGTAGTATATCAGGCAGAGAGATAATCACAAATCGGGAAGCATTTAACACTAAATTCACGAAAACCACAAAATGCTGGCCTAATAAACACATTCTACCACCGTGACCAATGAAGATTTATTACAGCGGTAAAATGTAAGGGAAAAAATAGCCTGTGTTTTGTTAGAGGCAATTATGTAACTGATTCACTACCACAGGCCACACGCAAATATACGAGGTGAATAAAAATCGCTGGTGGGTGGGAAATGAGTGTTAATAGAGAGTATGCATTATCTTTTCAATACCGATGAGCGCTTCTTGGCTAGATAAAGTAGTCGGGTGATAGCAAGTATGAATAAAAGGAAGTCTTGTTGTAAATGCAGTGTATCCTGGCATCTCGAAATGAACGGGTCTTGAATTTGGCTCTCTGATGTTTTCTATTTTTCGTGGATGGAACAATAGTGTGGACCTGTAGCCTTTGGTTCCTTCATCCTCGCAAAAAAAGGAAATAAACTGAAATGCCTGATAGTGTTTACAACTGTTCTATTGAAAGTTCAGTCCTGTGCTGAATGATAACTTTGGGGGGAAGCCAGAATGAAATTATAAACAGCCGTCATATACCTTCAGAGGCTAATGGGGACTGTTTATAATCATTTCAGAGGTCATCCCCGTAAGCTGGAAGGAAAATAACTCGTGACAAGTAACAAGAATAAATGTTTAAAGACGTCATCGCACTGTGGGGTTCAGACGAATGTACATTTGATTGAGAGAGGTGACCTTTAAGCTGGGTAGAATATTTTCGTAAAGGAAGAAAATAAATACAGGTACGAGTGTATGGAACGTTATCGTAGTGAATATGTGTGTGTGTGTGTGTGTGTGTGTGTGTGTGTGAGAGAGAGAGAGAGAGAGAGAGAGAGAGAGAGAGAGAGAGAGAGAAGCGTCCAAATAAACAGAGATCGCTATTACCGAGTGTGACGATGCCATTGCCGAGTGTGACGACAGAGAAGGGTCCCGGCCCACCACTGACCCTGACCGAGAATATCAGCATCAACAAAAACAAATATACCGGCCCAGGCTCCAGGCACGTTCCAAGCTTACATTCTCTTACCTCTTAAAACCAAAGTAAAATACCGGAGGACCTAAGTTGCTGGCACCCACATGACTTTTTATACCACGTGTGACGTTTGGTGTAATGTCATTTTTTAGCAGTATCTATCTATTTAAAGTTATAGATAGGTAGACAGATAGATGGGATATATAAAAGTTCATCGCAACATGCCAGACAGTTTGAATATACATGTAAGTTTATTTTCTAATTGATTCTTCAGTAAGACTGCTATACTCAGGAGCTGCGTGACTCCGCCTCGTAAATCCCACGCACAGGTTAAGGTCAAAATTAAGTAATGTGCTAGCAATGGCCAGGCACAGAATTTTTCACGCCCCGTTCTCTTTTTGACACGAATGTATGGTAATGAATTATCCTCATCCTCTTCATTATCATCACCATCATCATCATCATCATCATCATCATCATCATTATCATCATCATAATATCTACTAACTATTATTAAAAACGGGTTGGGCAGGATCTAGGAACATTAACTGAAGAACAATCTCTAACCTTACCCAACCTGACCTAACCTAGACCCTTGTGGAAAAGACCAGAAATGTGCATAGACCGAAAATGAAAGTAAATTACTAACCACAAAAAATCGTCAGAAAGAAATTACAACTAAGCATATAATTTAAAAAGAAAACTAATCCATCATCATTTCCCCATAGATCACCAGTCTTCCAAAATATTCCATTTCCAGCGCATGTGATGCAACGCGACAATGGGAAGAAAAATGGGCGGCCATAATTTGCCCCTGATTGGCTGCATTAGGGCGGGATGATGGGCGAACCGATGTATGGTCCATTGCACTGCATAACAACTCTGTTGGATTTTGTATTTCCCGTAATCGTTTTTCTGAATCGCACCCTCATCGTTTGTATTAGTGGGCGATGATGATGATGATGATGATGGTGGTGGTGGTGGTGGTGGCGACAGTTTCTCCTGAGTTGTGTTTTCCTGTTTCTGCTTCTGTGCAGTAATAATAATAATAATAATAATAATAATAATAATAATAATAATAAACAATAATAATAATAATAATAATAACAATAATAATGGCCAAAAAATAAGTGCCATTTGTCCTAAGCTCACACAAAATAATGGCTGCATCTCTACCTGAAGGCGTTTCATCAGGGGAGAAATAGACTCCTTCACCTGCACTTTTTGTACCTGTGATAAGCCTGTCGTGAGAAGGCAAGATGGAGGGGATATGTGGAGGAATCCCGGGTGAGGAGGAAAGAGAGGGAGGAGGGAATGGAGGAGGGAGGAAAGAGTGAAGAGAGGTGAGATAAGAGAATATGGGAGGTGAAAATGGGGGGTGGGAGGTGGGAGGAGGTTAAGAATGCAGGGTAAGAGTGAAAGAATTTTTGGGGCTGAGGACAGACAGGGAGAAGAGAATGGCAGTAGGGAAGGGAAGGAAATGAGAGGCGAGAGGAGGGCAGGAAAGCAGGGTAAGAGTAAGAGACTTTTGGATGAAGAGGAAAACTGAAGAAAGAAGGAAAATAGGAGGGAAACAGACAAGACGGATAGGATGACACGGTAAGAAGATGGAGAATAAAGACATGAGAAGGAAGATAGAAGAGAATGAATAAAAAAAATGTGGAGGAAAGAGAACATTGGAACATAAAGGAAAAGAACACAAAAGAAAATGGGATGAGAGAAAATACCGCAAAAAGGAGGGGAGGAAGCAGAACACAGAGACAGAGAAAAAAAAGGAAAAGAGATGAAAGGAAAGGGCAGGACGAAGAATGGAAACAGAATACCAATGCAAAAATAAAGAGGAAAAACAGAGATAAAAGAAAATTGACGGAGAGAGGAACGTATGACAAAGATAATACAAGAAAATTAAGTGGAAAAATAAGGGAAGGATCAGATTAGGAGACAGGGAATAAAGACAAAAGTTTTTGATGGGTGAGAGAGAGAGAGAGAGAGAGAGAGAGAGAGAGTCTGGTCGTTTAAAAGCGTATTTTTGTGTTCGAGTCTATAAGTAAACACACACCATGGAATTAATTGTATAGTTTGAAATACCGTAGGGCAAACTGGGAAATAGTTCAAAAATTCCCAAGATGTGTGTGTGTGTGTGTGTGTGTGTGTGTGTGTGTGTGTGTGTGTGTGTGTGTGTGTGTGTGTGTGTTTTCGTTAAAACTGGTCGCCTTCTCTTGTACGTTCAGAAGTATGGCAATGTGAGTGACATTTCATTACAAGTTTTCCCTTTTCATTCCCAGCGAGCTATTGTTTTCCTACGCATCTCTCTCTCTCTCTCTCTCTCTCTCTCTGAAATGTCTTAGATTCTCTCCCCATCCTTTCATTTTTTCTTCGTCTACTCCTTTCATCACCGTATCTCCCCTACCTCCTTATACGCTTTGATTTATTCATCTTCCACTTGTTACCGCTTCCGTCTCTTGTCCCCTTACACACACACACACACACACACACACACACACACACACACACACACACACACACACACACACACACACACACATACAGAGAGAGAGAGAGAGAGAGAGAGAGAGAGAGAGAGAAAGAGAACGAGTAAAGGGGAAAGGGGAGCACTGAATGGGAGACCTTACAGCGAGAAAGGAGCAGAAGGAAGGAGAAAATTGCGCAAATGCTGAATGAGGCAAGCAATACGAGAGAGAGAGAGAGAGAGAGAGAGAGAGAGAGAGAGAGAGAGAGAGACAGACAGACAGACAGACAGACCGAGACAGAGACTGACAGACAGACAGACAGACAGACAGACAGAGGGATGAGAGGAGTTGAAATGAAATTCTCATGATGATGAGCCAAGGGGAAGAGTGTCAACCCAGGAGGGAGAAAGAGAGAGATGTGACAAGAAGTGAGGAAAGCAGTATATAAGGAGGGAGAGAAAATCAGAAATAGAAAAATAGATGGAGATAAGAGAGAGAGAGAGAGAGAGAGAGAGAGAGAGAGGGTGTCAAAACACCACATTACGTTTGGTTACGATAAGCTAAGAAAAAATCGTCATCGAGTTCAGGGGGTTAATGTTTCTTCTTTCCTTTTTCCTCTTCCTCCTTTCTTTTTCCTCCTCCTCCTCCTCTTCCTCCTCCTCCTCCTCCTCCTCCTCCTCCTCGTTTTCCAACATCAACTCTCAAGGCCATACACTAGGAAGCAAACCAAATCACGTTCTTCTTGACGATTTACTTTTTGGTCTACGCCCTAAACTACTCCTGTGTTTTATTTAGGCCTTTGTACTATGGATACAGCTTTCTCAACAGCGTACAGATACTGAGGTGTACTATACAGAGCAAACCGCTAATGACGGGGTGTTACGAGATCTCAGGGACCACTCAAAATACGACCTTGAACGAAAACTTAACCCCAATTCATGAGGGGCATTTTTTATCAACTCAGTATTTCCGATAACTTCCAGCAGACGCCAGCATGAGCCTCCTCCTCCTCTTCCTCTTCCCCCTCTCCCTCCTCCTCCTCTTCCTCCTCCTCTTCCTCCTCCTCCTCTTCCTCCTCCTCTTCCTCTTCCTCCTCCTCCTCGTACATCCCGTCAGAGAAACTTTCAAGGTCTTGCTGTTTCCGTTGACTTTAACTGGATATAAAATTTGTTTCTTTCCATATTGAATGCTGTGCTGTAACGTTTAGCACTAAGATATGGTGCTAGTCACGAAAAAATGCTATGGACACGACGCAGGGTTATAGTATTATCTTTTTCTGCCTCTGACCTAAGGGAAATTGACAAGAGGACGCAATTCTCCATCCAGCTTGAAGAGAAGGAGGTATAGATCTACGCTGTATATAATCGTCGAGAGATAGCAAAGTCAGGGCCTGTATTCTCGCCGCTTAAAGAGGTCCCTAGCAATTCTTCCTTAGCGATTTATTTGTGTATGTAGTGTATTATGATATGAGAATGATTTAAGTATCACAGAAGAGGACAGCAAGGTGTTATAAGCAAAATGAATTGTTTAGGAAGAGGTGTTACGGAGCTTGCTTAGCACTCAGGCTCCTGTGACTCACCCTCGGATGAATAAAGTCGTCTGACGTTAGTTGGAATTAAATACTAGTGTTGCCCTGGCCATGACAGGGTTAATGATGGCCGTATTAACACTCTTAGGTTCTCATGACTCCTCCCATACACATTTGCTCACTCAGTTTTAATAACATAACCGTGAATGACAAGGACTTACCCAAACTCATGAGGGACATTTCAGACGATTCGAATATTTCCTACAACTTTCCTAGACGCCAATATGAACTCCCCCCTCCTCCCCCCCTTCCCCTTCCTCTTCCCCCTTCCCTCCTCTTCCCCCTCCCCTCCCCTCTTCCCCCTCCCCATCGACGGAGTCTTCAAGGTCTCGCTTTTCCTGCCTTGGACTGGGGTAAATAAAAATTTTTGGAAGGTGGCAATGACAAAATTAAAACGACAGCACAGCACTTATATCTCGGGAAACCTAAAATTTACTATGTTTTCTCGCCCTAACTTGGTCTGAATTTTCATTTTGTAGTTTATTTCACATTGCTCAGTGGGAGAAAAGGACAATTTACAGCTCTGTCAAAGCACTTCTTCGTGACTCGCACCATATTCTACAGTTAATCTCATCACAACAGTATTAAAGGGGAGATGGTAATTCTTGACAATGTTAGAGAAAAACGAGTATACAGTCCCGTAGGCTACTTTCTGTTTACCGACGAAGCTGATGGTGCAGATCTCAGTGCCAATAAACATCATCCTTCTCACGAGGGACATTTATATTTCTTATTATGGCAAAATTTGCGTTTTTTCCCGCTATATCTTTGGATTCTAACGTCTATTCAGCTGTAATTTTTAACGTTTGACATCAAGAAATCAGACTACTGTCTAGATTTTCTTAGCGATGTTTCCAATGATTTTTGGTCCTTTTCTAGCTATCTTCTGGAGATATTTGTATTTAGTGCCATTCTAGAGGATCTTGGGAGCAAGTTGGATGGGATAAACTGGATGGAGCTTGAATTCTTTACATCCTGTAACGTTTCGGGCTACACAGAACGTTGAGAAAATAAAAAATTCAAGCTCTGTCCAGTTCATCCCTCACACTCGACTCGTCCGCATGTCAAAAATGATCATCCACTTTTGAGAGCAACTTTAGCGGTATTTGTGGCTCTGGATATAGCAACACAGATATTTTAACAACTTCAGTATTTCCAGTAACTTCACCAATCCTATCCTACCCTCCCCCCAAACTTGTCCCCTTGTCAAAAAGAATCAGCCACTTTTGACAGCATGTTTAGCGGCATTTGTGGCTCTGGATTTAGCAACACAAATATCTTAACAGCTTCAGTATTTCCAGCAACTTCCTCAACCCTATTTTGCTCTACCCCCATCCCGTGGGTAGTTATCAAGACCCTACTTCATCCGCCTCGGTGTGTGCTATCGGGCGGAAAGAAACACGGGCTCACAGACACACTCTCATTCCTGCTCCTCTTCTCTCCCTGACCTTTGATCTGACTTTCGGCTCTCTTGCGGATTCGTGAAACTTGGACATTTAGGATTTCGTTACGCCCCATTCTTAGCGATTTATTCTAGGCAGTGTTCCTCAGTATCCTTATGTTTGTTAGCGGTGTGAAGTATGGGGAAATGTTTGGGTGCATTCCTCCTTAGTTACACACACACACACACACACACACACACACACACACACACACACACACACACACACACACACACACACACACACACACACGTCATTAAAACGGTATCAGTAACAAAGAGAGAGAGAGAGAGAGAGAGAGAGAGAGAGAGAGAAAAATAAATTCAATCGTCGTTTTCACTCCTTGCCCTTTGATCGAACTTATTGACTTTCTTGTAGACTCGTGAGACAAAGACGTGTTGTAGGTGACATGGGGCTGCTTTAACACCTGTTCCTAAGCGTTTTATTCTACAGATTCATTCACTTTGCTACTGTATGTCAGTGATGCATTGACGATAATAAAGACAAAAATAAAATACACGAGAAGGATAAAGTGTAATGTGAAAAGTAAAATACCAGAATAATAGTCATCTTCGGTCGTCTCTGATAGATTTTATGGTTTTTATTTTGCTTTCCTTTTTATATCCTCCTGGTTGGTAAGATCTGAAGTTTTCTATCGTTTTATTTCTCTTGTTTATATTCACTTTACTTCGTTTTTATTATCATAGGAATTCCCGGGGTATAAACAATGTCTTTTTTTATTTGAATACAGAAGACAATGTGCTCTCTCTCCCCCCCCCTCTCTTTTTCCCTTTTTTTTTTTTTGTGGTCTGGACAACTCCAGTATTTTGTTCTAGCTACCCCAGACGATTTTATTTTAGTCTTGGTGGGACATGAACTATTGTGTGTGTGTGTGTGTGTGTGTGTGTGTGTGTGTGTGTGTGTGTTTATTTTATTTAGTTTGGGGATCCTTTGCACTAAGTTTATTGACACGATTATTTTTTTAATCCTACCAAGAGAAAGTGTTCATCAGTGGAAATTTAAATATTCAAGTGTATTTTTCCTCTTGGTTTGGCTTTGAAGCTTTTGTCTCCCAGTTATCTGTTTAATTTTTTGTGTTTCTTGACTCCTCCATTATTTTCTCTTTCTACTTGGATTTTTGTTATTGTTTGTTGTTTGTTCTTCAGTCGAGGATACTCCTTTGATGTCCCCAGATTGTTTTGTTTGACATCAATTGCGTGCTCATGAGTGAAGTCTGGCAGAGAGAGTCATAATATATTTTAGCCAGCCTCAGTGGTCCATCCAGGTTGTCCTTTACTTCCCCTCATCCTCCCTCTTGTTCTCTTTGCCTCCCTACTGTCTTTGTACTCTCCCTCTGTCTCCACTTTCTCTGTATCTTCTATCTCTTCATTCTACTTCTCCCCTGTTTCTGTCTCCCTTTCTCTGTATCTTCTGTCTCTTCATTCTGCTTCTCCCCTGTCTCTGTCTCCTCTTTTTTCTGTATCTCGTCCGTCACTATGTTTTGTTTCCTTTCCCTTTATCCCCTTTCTTTCTCTTTTCCTCAACTTCTGTCTCGTCACTTGACAGTCTCCTATTTCCTATCTTTGTTTCCATTAATTTTTATTTCCTATCCTGTGTTTCTATGTCTCCCTTTTCACTACATCTCTTCTGTATATTCATTTTGCTTTGTAACTCCATTGCATCCTTTTTCATTGTCCCTATTCTCTCTCTCTCTTTCCTTCCTCTGGGTCTTCACTTATTGTCCCTCCTCCGTTTCCTTTCTCTGTTTCCACTCTTTTTATCTTCCTTCCTGTCTCTCCTTTCTCCCTCTCTCCTCTGTTTCTTCAGTCTACTTTGTGTCTCCTCCATTTCATTTTTCTATGTCCCCTTTCTCTTCATCTACCCTCCCTGTCTCTCTTCCGTGATTTCCCTCTCAATTTCTCTAACTTCTCTCTGTATCATCCCTGTTTTCCCTGTGTCTGTCTCCCCTTACTCTGTTTTCCCTCTGGTTACCCTCTTTCTCTCCTCCCTCGCTACCCTGTCTCCATTCTGTCTCTCTTCCATTGTCTTCTTTTCTCTTTGTGTCGTCTGCTTCCCTTTACACGTTCATTAGTTCCCCTTTCCTCCTCCTTCGGTGTGAGTACCTCCCCCT
This sequence comes from Coenobita brevimanus, assembly GCF_032717465.1. Classification (NCBI taxonomy): domain Eukaryota; kingdom Metazoa; phylum Arthropoda; class Malacostraca; order Decapoda; family Coenobitidae; genus Coenobita; species Coenobita brevimanus. Next base: position 22,460,678 of record NC_137027.1, on the reverse strand, counting down.
CTTCTCTCCTCTCCCCTAGCCTCTCCTCTCCTTGCCCCCTTTTCCTCCTCCCCTAGCCTCTCCTCCCCTTGCCTCCTTTTCCCCCTCCCCTCTCCTCTCCTCCCTCTCTTTTCACTTCTCGCTCCTCTCATGTCTCTTCTTTCTCTTCCTCTCCTCAGCTTCATTAAGTCCTTTGATACTGCCGCTTCCTTCCTCTTTCCAGTCCTTTCTCTCATCTCTCTCTCTCCCTAATCTCTCTCTCTCTCTCTCTGCATGTACACTATATATATATATATATATATATATATATATATATATATATATATATATATATATATATCATCCAGTCCTACATCGCCCCATGAGGAGCGTAGGAGCCCGGGGCTAGGCAAGTTGGTCCTCACTCATCCCTGAGTGGCATTAAGTGAGCAATATACCCCAACCACCCCTTGGATATAAACCTGCACCGGCTCAATCCGTTTGGAGTGCCATAATTACTCACTGAGCCACCAAGCGCCAAAATTTGGTTATAGGGTTACCACCCAGCGTATTAAATGGTTTCCTGGTGTACAGTGTCACGGGGTTTTTATAATATCAAGGTAATTTTAAAATAAATGCTTAAATATTATTTAAATTGATAATAATATTCAATAATATTGAAGAGCAGAGACAATGATTGTCTTGCTACATCAAGCAATGATTACTTTACGCTGCTTCTTCGCACGACTCTCTGAGAACGAGAATTTATAAACTTTCTCCACAGTACACAGCAGAGACTAATTACTCACAATTGCTGAATTACTGTACTGTTAGCCTCTGGAGAAAGTTACTTCACCCTTGACAATAAATAACTAATACTAATAACAATAATCAGGTCCTTGCTGATGCTTAACTCCTATGGCACAACGGATTTTAAGTTAATACAACAAGACTGGTCTAAGTACCAGTTATGAAAGCAAATGTTTATGCAAGCTAGGAGCTGTATGGAAATATAAGCTTAATTATGGAGAAATGAAACAAGATTTTTACATTGAGCTCAAGGAAAAGAACTGTTAAATTTATTAATTACACAAAATAAATTTAACGTTACAATTCAAATCAAATTAAATGAGACGCACTCACTCACTCACGCAACAGCTAAATACTTACGCCTAGGAAAAACACCTTAACTAAACTCTTAAAACTAGGAAATACACAAAAGAAATACCAGTCGATGAATGCTATGTATCACCACTAAGGTGGGAGTACTGGGATTACTGTACTAGTGGAGCCTGGGGTGCTAGCTGACCTCTCCAACTTGTTGAGCACAGAACCTTTCTCCGTCACAGCAAACACAAGACTGCATTCAAATAATGTATAGGCAGGACGCACAAGCTACCAGAAGAAGGCGTGGCTAACGGTTTAGGCGAGCAGAGGTGAACGATAAAGAAACAATTGTATCGCTCAGTAGCGCACTTAGTGACGTGCATTAAATCGGTCACTTTTAAACAGTGACGAATGTTTTGAAAAGTATACCCCGAAATGGAGGGAGAAACGGTTAGCTGAGCGATACACAGTGAGTTTTCCACTAATAGTTCGTGGCTTCTCACAAAACGGAAATGTCGCGAATTGATTCGTGACATACAGGAAACCATTTGGATTGTCAATGAGTGTAGAGTCACTCACAGAGAGAAGGAAAAGGAAAGAATGAAGGAAAGGAAGACAGAAGAGGCAGTGTAAAGTCACTTGCAGGCAGAAGCATGAGGAAAGAATGAAGGAAAGAAAGACAGAAGAGGATGGAAGGAATATACATATATATATATATATATATATATATATATATATATATATATATATATATCTATATATATATATTATGTCCCCCCCGCCACAGGGGCGGGGGGGACACAACCTGGCCGCACTATGGGGTGGTACTACTACTCTGCGGCCAGGTTGTGTTAGGAAGAATACTGCCACCGTATTCCCTGCGTGTCGTAAAAGGCGACTAAAAGGGGCGGTGTGAGGGGACTAGGGACCCCCTCCTCTGTTTTTTAGTTCCTAAAAAGAGACAGGCCAGAGAAAGGGATGGGGGATGGAGTTATCCCCGTACCCTGAAGATTGGGTCTATGAATGTGCGTGGATGTAGTACAATTGAGGCTAAAAGGGAGGAGATTGGGAGAATGTTTGTGAGAAGAAAGTTGGATATGTTAGCTTTGAGTGAAACGAAGATGAAAGGGAAGGGGGAATCTATGTTTGGAAGTGTGAATGGAAGATTGTCAGGTGTTGATAGAGGAAGGGCAAGAGAAGGTGTGGCCTTGTTAGTGAGTCCGGAAGTACAGCAGTGTGTGATTGAATGGAAGGAGGTGTCATCGAGACTGATGTGGGTGAAAGCGAAATTTGAACGTGAGTTGTGGGTGTTTGTGAGTGCATATGGGCCTGGTAGTGAAAGGGATGAACAAGAGAGGGAGTCTTTCTGGAATGATGTTGATGAGTGTCTGCAGAGTTTTGGAGCGAATGTGAATGTGGTAATGATGGGATGATCTGAATGCTAGAGTGGGAAATGTAGCAGTTGAAGGCGTACTTGGTAAGCATGGTGTGCCTGGAAGAAATGAAAATGAGGAACGAATGATAGCGATGTGTGTTGAGCGAGAGATGGTGATTGGGAATACGCTGTTTGAGAAGAAAGATATTTATAAGTATACATGGGTGAGACAGGAGGGTGGAAGGGTTGTTGATAGAGCCTTGATGGACTATGTGGTTGTGTCTAGGAATGTAATAGGAAGATTGTTGGATGTGAGAGTTCTGAGAGGGGAGGGTGGAGGTATGTTTGACCACTACCTGGTGGAGGGAAAGTTAAGAGTAGGTAAGAGATGGGTGAGAGCTAGGAGGGTTAGTTGTGGCAGGGAGGTTTTGAAAGTGAGTGAGTTGGATAAAAGAGAGAAAAAGATAGAGTATCAGGAGAAATTGAAAGATGAGTGGAACGCAGTGAAAGATCGGGAAAATGGCAGCGTGGAGGAGGAATGGCAGTTGTTTAAGAGTGCTGTGGTGGGGCATGCAGAAGAGGTATGTGGTGTGAGACGTGTGGGTGGTGGTGTAAGAAAAGGAAGTGAATGGTGGTGCGAGGAAGTAAGTATGGCTGTGGCTGAGAAGAGACGTGCATATGAAGTGTGGCTGCAGAGGAAGGATGAGATGTCATATGAAAGGTATAAGGAAAAGAGGAATAGAGCGAGAAGGGCTGTGTGTGATGCTAAAGTGGCAGCAGATGAGAGGTGGGGTAGGCGGCTGACAGAGAATTTTCAACAGAATAAGAAAATGTTTTGGAAGGAGGTGAAAAGGGTGCGAAAGGGAGAGTCTGGGAAGGAAGAATGAGTAAAAGCAGAGGATGGAAGGATGTTAATTGAGATGGATGCAGTAAGGAAGAGATGGGCAGAGTATTTTGAAAGATTGTTAAATGTAGAGGAGGAAAGGGTGGCTGAGATTGTGGCAGATAGAAGGGTGCAAGGAATAAATGTGTTGGGAGAGTTGAATGATTCTTTGATCACGAAGGAGGAAGTGGAGATGGCAGTAAAGGAGATGAAAACAGGGAAAGCTGCAGGTATGGATGGGTGTGCTGTGGAATGCCTGAAGGGTGGTGGAGTGACTATTGTTGACTGGTTAGTAAGATTGTTGAATGTGTGCTTTGAGAAAGGTATGGTGCCAATTGACTGGGCAAGTGCTTGTGTGGTCCCGTTGTATAAAGGCAAGGGTGATAAGTATGAATGTACTAGCTTTAGGGGTATAAGTCTGTTGAGTGTTGTAGGTAAAGTGTATGGTAGAGTGTTAATTATGAGAGTTAGAGAGGGTACAGAGGGAATGATTAGTGATGAGCAGTGTGGCTTTAGGAGAGGGAGGGGATGCGTTGATCAGGTGTTTGCTGTGAGACAAGTGTGTGAAAAGTATTTAGCAAAAGGCAAGGATGTGTTTTGGGCATTTATGGATTTAGAGAAAGCGTATGATAGAATTGATAGGGAGGCTTTGTGGACTGTTTTAAGATTGTATGCACTTGATGGTAGGTTACTAAAAGGGGTGAAAAGTTTTTATGTAAGTAGTAGAGCGTGTGTAAGAGTGGGAAATGCTGTGAGTGATTGGTTTCCCGTGAGAGTGGGGCTGCGACAGGGATGTGTGATGTCGCCTTGGTTGTTCAATATTTACATTGATGGTGTTGTAAGGGAGGTGAATGCAAGAGTTTTAGGTGGTCTGAGTCTGGTAAATGTTGATGGAGGAGAGTGGAATCTGAAGCAGCTGCTGTTTGCAGATGATACTGCACTGGTGACTGATTCAGAGGAGAGACTGAGACAGTTGGTAAAGGAGTTTGGAAGGGTGTGTGAAAGGAGGAAATTGAAAGTAAATGAGAATAAGAGTAAAGTGATGAAGTGTACGAGGTTGATAGATGGTAGGGGGATGAATATAGTTTTGAATGGTGAGTTGCTTGAGGAGGTAGATTGTTTTAAATATCTAGGGTCACATGTTGCTGTGGATGGAAGAATAGATGCAGAAGTGAAGTTTAGAATAAATGAAGTAGGAAAGGTGCTGGGAGGAATGAAAAAAGTGTTTAAATGTCTTTCGCTTAGAATGGATGTAAAGAGAAGGCTGTATGAGGGTGTTGTGGCACCGACTGCATTATATGGGGCTAAAACATGGAATATGGGTGTAGCAAAGAGGAAAAGTTTGAATGTAATGGAGATGAGATGACTGAGGAGTATGTGTGGAGTGACGCTTATGGATCGAGTGCGAAATGATGAAGTGCGAAGGAGAACTGGAGTTGTTCGGGAGATGGCTGGTAGAGTTGAGCAGAGGGTGTTGCAATGGTTTGGGCATATGGAGAGAATGGATAATGAGCGATTGGTGAAAAAGATAACTAGATCTGATGTGAGAGGTGTAAGACTGAGAGGAAGACCACGAATAGGATGGATGGACAGTGTGAAGAGAGCGCTGGATGCGAGAGGGATGTCTGTTGAGCAAGGAAGAGTGGCTGTGCGTGACAGAAATAAATGGAGAGAAATTGTGAATGAATAAGTGATGACGCAGCCCTGAGGGGATATTCTCCCGCATTTGGTCTGATCAGCTAGTCAGGTCAGGTGCGGGTAAGGGGATGGGTCTATTATGATGTGGCAGGGGTAAACCAGTTCTGCTGTCGGGCCCTGCTGTGGATGTCACTGATTGCATTGCGCAGTTGACCCTTGTGCGGTGTGATGCGGTGAGGATCTGTACGTTCTCCCCTTTGGGGCTAAGATGCGAATGAATGTGTTTGAATGGATGAGTAAATGGAGAGTGAGTCGTCCTGTCTCGGCTACCTCCCTTTCCCTGGGGGAAGCAGCCTAGGTACTGTATATAGATAGATAGATTGACATTCTTTTGGTCTAAACTTCGCAACCAACGGCATCATACTTTTTCCCATATGTGTATCACTATTAGTTTATCTGTCTCTTTTCGTCTTTTCTGTATCCTTCTCTCTTTCACCTCTTTCCACCTCCCCTTCCTCCTTCGTATCAGTAATGCTCATGGCCTTTGGTTCCTTCTTCCTCGCATTAAAAAAAAAAATGGGATTAGTTTCTGAGGTACTGGACCTGGGAGGAAGTGTGTCTTGGGTGATCAGGGGATTATTAACAGTATTTTTTTTTTTCTAACGGAAGAAGCACCCACTTGAGGTCTGGGATGTTTGCTGCAGATTTTGTTCCTAGTGTCTTCAAGGATCTCCATCTAATTGTATAGTTCTTATTTCAGTCTTTTATACTTTTTCATGAACAATAGAAATCACTGAAGGCGAGAAACGTGCGCCTGTTTCCTTCTAGTTAAATCTGAACGAAAAAGCAAGACAGTGTTTTAGATCCGATCATTTCCATACACCTGCATAAGCTGCGTGGTGAAAGACTGGAGGTGAAGGACAGAATGATAAACAGACTAAGAAAGGCAGTTCCTGTTCTTTTCTACTTCACCTCTTGCTCCTGACCCTGCATTATTAAAACCTCACAAAACTCTATTGTATCACATATCTTAGTGTTCTTGGCTATGGTGTACCTTACTGTCTTATCATAAGGTTGCCATACTTATCTCTCTTCGTCCAAAGCTGTTGCATCTGGACATTTCAGGAAAGTGCTTAGCGTACTGCTTATCGCCCACAAGTTTAGAATCGAGTAAGTCATTCGTCCTAAACTTCGGATTCTGCCTTACTGAACAGTTGAAAACTATTCACTCCTCTCTTTCTGGAACACAGTATGCAGTAACATGTTAAATGGGAAGCTTCACTGAACATGTATGCAAAATTTTCTGACATATAGATGCTAAATTTTCTTATATATTCATTGATGACTGTCTTCCTTTCTCAGCCTTGTATTCTCACTGCCTATGACCTCCAGTTAAACAAAGTGTGTGTGCCACCTCGATATGAACGGATCTTGATTTTTTTTCACTGATTAACATTGATTGCAAGGACACATTTTGCAGGCTGCTATGTTTTGAGTTCTTTTATGTTTGCATAAAAGAAACATGACATGGAAGGAAAGTCAATACCGATTCAATTTCCAAGCATATATTGTTGGGTCCGTTCATTATTAATTCACGTACAGTTGATGACAAGAAAATCGCTGCAATTACTTGCCGAATATTTATGAAACTCGTACACAATATCATAAAAAGATTGTTGAGTTCCGAGAAAGACCATTAGATTTCAACATACAGTGCTCACTATCTCGTTGTCTAGCGTTATGAGGCACATCAACATTTATGTCATCAATTGTACATTCATTATTGCTCCCTGTCCGTTCATATTATTTCCATTATTTCGTGCAACATCTCACCAAACTCCTGGTCTTCACTCCCTTTCACTTGTATGCATATATTAATGATCATAAGGGACGCCAACGCCTCGTCTCCAGGCGTACTATTATATGTGTGTTGATCTGTAAGCTAAGGAGGGGACATCAGGGAACGTGTACTCCATCCTGTTTATATATAGCATGTCCTTCATTACAGTTATACCCTATGATACTTTTACGGTACGTAAACTTTATCACCGTCGCGTGTGTGTGTGTGTGTGTGTGTGTGTGTGTGTGTGTGTGTGTGTGTGTGTGTGTGTGTGTTGCTCTATATGCTAAAGGACATGAAGGGGCGGCACATTCTGTTTATTGCACATACTGTATAATTTGTCCTGTACGTATAGATCGTCACTATCTGTCCACACCCCCGCCATACTTTTACTTTATACTCTATTGGACATATCAGCTTTACCTTCATGCATGTGTGGGTGTTGCTCTAGTTTAAATTAAGGGAAATAAATACCATATCACCATTCCCTGCTTACTTTATCCTCCCTTCCATCACGCCCCTGCAGTACGTTCATGCATAACCCTATCGAACATCTCAGCTTTATTTTCAAGCATATGTGCTGGAATATTAAGGGAAAAAGCACTTTCTTCGTTCTTGCTGTTCATTACTATAGTTTAGGCTCTGTCCATCACACCTTTTACCATACTCTGATGCAAAACCCTTGTTCAGTATACTGGCTTTATAGATCATCTCAGCTTTATCTTCACTGGCGTGTGTGTGTTGCTCTACATGCTAAAGGACACGAGGGGGGCGTCATACCCTACCTCCTGCCTTTCCTACACCAGGAGGTTACGACACATATCAGTGCTGCTTTACGACGTCGCTTGGAAGAGCGTCTCATGAGGCACTGCGACGGCCTGGGCTGAGATAGAGAGCTCCTTGGTGATTCAGTATCACGTTGGAAATCATGAAATTCCATGTCGAGTGCCAGAGTCATTCGGAGGATTCGAAGGGGGAAACCGTGAACCAAGGTGGACACGCCGGGGTCAACTGGTGTAAACTTTCTACGCTTCATGAAAAGGAGGCAGGAAGCATGGTATATCTAACAGCCAAGATCAATCCTTAAGTTACAGCTGGAGACTCATTTATTTTACTTTGACTAGCGTCTGAATGTTATATTATGGCTTATAAATACCAGGCGACTAAACTCTATCTATCTATCTATCTATTCCAGATGCCATAATCTCGTAAGGGGTGGCCGTTTGACTTTGAGTTATTTGTTTTACGGGGAGGGACACTAACCCTCCACCAACCCACTTGCTGACATGTAGGGAGCACGTATGGTTTGGTTATATGGTTACCACCCAGCGTTGTAAATGGTTTCTTGGCTTACAGGAAACCATTTGGCTTGTCACTCAATATAAAGCTACCTGTAAAGGAATGAAAAGCAATATGAAGTGACAGGAAAGATGGGAGAAATAGGAAGAGAGGAGGGCAGGCACAGAAAAAGAATGAGAAAGGCAAAGGAAGAAGTAGGTTCTCAATTTAAAAAAAAAAAAAAAAAAAAAAAAAGCATCCAGTATCTCCTTCAGTACAAAATCGCTTCATAAATCATTAAAATACACGCTATCACCCGCAGATTATATTAAGTTTAGATCTATCCAGTCTCAGGGAAAAGGCAGGGAAGTGATTTATACGACAGCAACTACTCTTTCTGAAGACGCCCTTTAAGTCTTTAAGCATAAGGTTCTTAACTCTTTTAGGCAAGGAATGTTTTTCTTGCTGCTACTTGAACGTTTTATTCAGGCGAGTCCCTTAGTAGCGAAGAAGTCTATAAGGAACATATCTAACCCAAGTAGGAAAAGTTTATATAAAAGCGGGAAAAAAAAAAAATCTGCATACCAGTATGGCAAAAATAGCATTCACAATACAATAAAGGGGTTAAACCTTATTCTTGTCTCCGCCAGACAGTTTATTTAACTTAAAGGCGATCTCACACCACATCTCCAAATTCCCCGTCTGGTGTCATGCCTAGAAATTATGGGACAGGGAGCAAGGGGGATATGGGTGAGGGGTGAGGATGGGTAGGCGAGGGTTGGGGGAGCTGGTGAGGGGTGGCGGGATAGGTGAAAGGTGTAGATAGGTGAGGGGAGAGGGGGTGGGTAGGTGAAAGGGTAGAATTAGGATCATATTATCAATTCTCACTAACTCTTGACGAATTTATTCAACGTAGATAAATACTAGGCCAGTCAAATTGATAAAACCTTATTGTTTAATCATTTGGTCTCCTTCAACTTAGCGACGGACAGGCAACTACGCTCATGTAACTTGTAATTGAGTTTTTGAATTACTTAATGGACTTGGAGACCAGGAGGAAGGAGCAGGGAAACTAGGAAGACGGGGAGAAGGGAGTTTGAAGAAGGAGGAGGAAGAGAAAGATAGGAAAGAAGGAAGAGGAGGAAAAGAAAGTGAGGAAAGGGAGGGTAGCTGGAAATGGAAATGAAGAGATGGAAAGGGAGGAGTAAGAGAAGGAAGAGGAGGGGGAGAAGGAAATAGGTAGGAGGTTGTGGAGCAAATAGAGAAGGAGAAGAAGGAGGGAAGTGGAAGAATAAAGGAGCTTAGGATACTTTCTGACATCTCTTCCTTAACATTTGAGTACAACGCACTGTACATAACGCTTGTGGTGTCCTGTGTAATAATAATACAAACTGCGTCCATAGTTACATGATAATAACATACAAGACATTTTTTACCTTCTCAGCCAAAGGACATGTTTTATTTTATTCTTGCTAGTGACAAGAGATTTTATGCAACTTAGAAGGACGCTCTGCAAGGTTTACACTGATGGAATGTTTCTTACTGATCCTTCCTACATCTGTGCTCTGAGGTATCGTCAAATTGACGGCTTGACTACATTTTCCACTGCTTCTGCTGTTCCTAATCCCTCAGTTAATCCTACCCTTGCAGTTTCTTCTTTGTCTTTAAAATTAATTGATCCACCCTACACATATACCTTTAGATTTTGCGGATCAGACGGCACGACTTCTTTTACTACTGTTCCTACTATTGATTCAGTTCCTATCATTGTTTAATCCTTTAACTGTTATTAACTGATTCTACCTTCGCTGTTGACTGATCCAACCTTTGCTATTGACTAATTCCACTGTTCTTACTGATTAACCGTATGTTTCTGACTGATCCTACCTTTGCTGCTGATTAATCTTCTCTTCATCACCCTAAGTTACTGAATATTCTGCCTCCGCTACTAACAAATTCTGCCTATATTAATGAGTGATCCAACCTCTGCTACTAACTGATCCAACCTCTCTTTCTCTCTCCCTTCAGGTGTCGTGTATTAGACGGCATGACTACCACCTACTGCCTGTCGAAGCACAAGCGCACAGTAGTGATGAGAGGTTTCAGGTTCGTTATGTCAAGCAGGAGAATGTAAGTACTGGAGTGAGTATCAAAAGGGAATATGTAAGTAATTAATTATGTAAGTAGGTAAGGAGTGAGCAAAAATGTAAGGATGTAAGTAAGATGTAAGAAAGTAACACGATGATTATCAGTAAGATCAAAGTAAAGAAGGAAGTAAAGAAGTACGTAACGCCGTGTAACAGTAAAATGTATATAAGTGAGAAAGTAGAGCAATGGATATCACAGAGTAAGATGTATGTAAATAAGTAAATACACAGGTACCGTAAGTAAGTAAAGTACCGGAGTAATTATCCGTAAACGTAACTGGAGCTAATATTAACTACGAAGGAAAAAAATGAAAAGAGGTAACATTACGCATAAATATAGGAAGCATTACCTTCGAAGTGGTAAAAGCAAACCAAGTAAAAAAAATATATAGCTGCTCAGTGCATATGATTACCGACGTAGCCAGCCATAATAATACATGCTTTTTGTGCACAAGCTAATTTGAGTTGTCCCATTGATGTTGGTTTTTTCTTTTTAGGTTGGCATAATTGGTAGGAAGGGAAACGAATTAACCCAAGCCTCTCTCTAGACCTAACCTAACCTACCCTTACCTAACCCCTGCCCTAACCTAAGCATGCCTACCGCCACCCAACAGAGGCGACGTCTGAGATCCTTGGGGGTCCTGAGAAGTACAAGGCTGTGGGATCGTGGCTACGGCTGGTGTGTGTACTGAGGGACAACACACAGCCGCCTAACTACGTCTTTTGGTACCACGACGACCAAATGATTAACTACCACTCCACCAGGGAGGTAAGTCATGGTTCCTGTGGTATTGTGATTCGTTGTGGTTGAATGGTTAAGGATGCTAGTTTGGTTGAAAGGTTATGTGTAAAGGTGATGTCAGAAATAATACGCAGCCGCCTAACAAAGATTTCTGGTACCATGAGTACCGGATAATTACACTCCACCAGGGGGGCAAGAAGAATATGTGGTTGTGTGGCGGGGTGGTTGTTGTAGAACCTTTATAGCGAGGAAGCATTGTTCTTCTTGCTTATTTAACTGGAGAGAGAGAGAGAGAGAGAGAGAGAGAGAGAGAGAGAGAGAGAGAGAGAGAGAGAGAGAGAGAGAGAGAGAGCAACAAAAAAGGAAATGTCCAATCAATGAGTATTAACTGCGACGTAAGAGGCTTAATCCCAGTCTGCCCACAGATCTAAAAGTTTGGTGCGTGTGTTGGCTGGCTGCTAACAAATGTGTGTGTGTGTGTGTGTGTGTGTGTGTGTGTTTCATAAGGAAAGATTCAGTGCGTCCATGTGTGTGTGTGTGTGTGTGTGTGTGTGTGTGTGTGTGTGTGTGTGTGTGTGTGTGTGTGTGTGTGTGTGTGTGTGTGTGTGTGTGTGTGTGTGTGTGTTTCATAAGGAAAGATTCAGTGCGTCCATGTGTGTGTGTGTGTGTGTGTGTGTGTGTGTGTGTGTGTGTGTGTGTGTGTGTGTGTGTGTGTGTGTGTGTTTACCTATTGTGGTGTTTAGAATTTAAGATAAGCGCGTGTTGTCCTGCACGCTCGTGTGTGCTCATGTGTGTGGAGGGGGGAGGGGTGTTTTGTGCGTTTGTTTGCGTTTATCTTTTTGTTTCAGCTTCTGTACGATACAATGACGTCTATTTTGATTTATTCTTGCTGCCTTCAGATAAGTTCATTCATTATCTATCACCTATAAAAGGGGGCCAGAAAGTCTTTATCTATCCCTCTACTACACAGACGTGTTTTATAATTATTCTACCTACCCCAGTTGATTTATTCAGCCTAAACGAGAGACCCATTTATTGAAGTGGTTAGGGAAAGTAGTCGTTTATCTCTTCATTTTGGAAGCGTCTTTTGTGTTGTACTTTTGCTGTCACCAAACTATACTATCCTTGGGCATCTAGACGAACTAGTTCAGCTTTGGAGAAACCCGTTGTAATAAACAGATTAAGAAGTCATGAAAGAGGCCATCACGGTTGTCTGGGCAATAAATACACAGTTCTGGCACAACCTGTACACTGAGAGGATCAACAAAACATAACAATTGACTGAACTTCGGCAACGCGCTTCACAGTCCCCAGCATCACAGATTAATCGCTTGGCAAAAAATGAAAACTTGTGGGCATTTTTTTTTTTTTTAAGTGTGATGGGGTGTTGATGTGGTGGTTGGAGAGGGAGTCTTCGTTAAGGTTATTGTGAGACCTGATCGGATCCAAATGGAGGAGACTGATAGAGAGAAATATCTCTTCTCCATGCTGGTTATGTACGAATGGGGAAGAGATAGTTGTATGAAGAACGGTGCATGTGAAAGTTTGATTGTTGTAATGACTGTGTGTGTGTGTGTGTGTGTGTGTGTGTGTGTGTGTGTGTGTGTGTGTGTGTGTGTGTGTGTGTGTGTGTGTGTGTGTGTGTGTGTGTGTGTGTGTGTGTGTGTGTGTGTGTGTGTGTGTGTGTGTGTGTGTGTGTGTGTGTGTGTGTGGCAGGTACAGACAGAAAACAAATGCCTACAGGTATATACAAACAAGAGAAAAGATTTGAAAGGTACAAAAAGTTGGGCAACTGATGTAAGAATTTGTAAAACATAAATCAGGTCTATCAACATCCTCCCTCAGGTACAGGTGGAGAACAACGGTGGCCTGAGTGTGCTGCTTCTGTGAGATGTGGCCCTCAGGACTCGGGGAATAACACCTGCGCACCCTCCAACGCTAACACATCCAGCATCAACATACATGTCCTCAAGGGTAAGCTCCTTTCTTATTTTGCATTTCTTATCGTATTATTCTGCTCTCCTTGGTTTCTTTCTTTGGATTTATCGCCATCATCTTGACCATCATAAATATCATCACACCGTCGTCATCATCATCATCATCATCATCACTACCATATTCATCAATATAAGCATAATTAAAATCCATCTTTGTTAACTTTTGACAATGCTAATATGTTCATTTTATTCTGCAGCATCAATCTTTATCATCCTACTCATCATTTACTACCGAATTAGTATGGTCATCAGTTACCAAATCAAAATTAGCTGTAGCATTTTCAGTTCACTGCTTAATTGGACGAAGCCATTTCTTTTGTGCCATAATTATCCTTATCAACAATATCAACGATCTTTATCATCAACTTCTGTTATTAGTATCATTATCAGACATCGTTATCAACTACTGTAATAAGCAGGAAAGGTAACATTATCAACAAATAGTCATTTCCTTCATTATTATCTTATTCAAAATAATTTTTTGTGGTGCTCGTCCCGGGAGGCCATATCCCTGTATCGCTTCTATAATGCATACTAAATATCAATCATCTCTGGTACGGAAATGTCAGGTGTGTGTCAAGTGTATGTCAGGTGTGTGTCAAGTGTGCGTCAGGTGTGTCAAGTGTGTCAGGTGTGTCAAGTGTATGTCAGGTGTGTCCAGTGTGTCAGGTGTGTCAGGTATGTCAGGTGTGTCAGGTTTGTGTCAAGTGTGCCAAGTGTGTCAGGTGTGTGTCATGTTTATATCAGGTGTGTCAAGTGTATGTCAGGTGTGTCAAGTGTATGTCAGGTGTGTGTCAAGTGTGTCAGGTGTGTGTCAAGATTATATCGTGTGTGATTCAAGTGTATTTCAAGTGTATGTCAGTGTCAGGTGTGTGTCGTGTGTCAGGTGTCATCCTCATCAGGTTTTGCAATACACAATTACTTTATGTTGAAGGTTATCGGAGTTACGAGATGTCCGTGTCCTCGCATACCTAAAAATGTAGGATGAACGTCAGTAATTGAGTTCAGGAGATGAAAACTACGATAATGATCCGTTTTGTGATATTCTGCACACTCCACGCTCACACTTTTTTGACAGACTGTGTAATATTTTCTCTTCCTGTATAACCGAGATCAGTAGTTCCTTTACAGTGTCTCGAAATTGCATCAAAAACTCAAGTGATATTTTGCTGGGCCAAATTGTATCATTCAGTCGGGTTTAATTATTTCAATGCCATAACGCCTTTATTTATTTATTTTTTTTTCCTCGGTATGCTCCGGGACTTGTAATATTAGGTGAACCTTTCCGAATTCAAATTATTAGCTGTTATTAACCATTTCAGTCCGAGAGATCTTCCCTAACATTAATAAATTCATATGGATGAGAGTTATCAGTAAAGGCCTCCGCACTTACTATACACTTTACCAAACAACTAATTTCAATTTGATCAGTAAAATACTTGCTTAACGTATCTCCTCAAAATCAATGGAGATATTATCAGTGAAAAAAAAAAAATAATAATCTTTATAATAATAATACTGTAATAATAATAATAATAATAATAATAATAATAATAATAATAATAATAATAATAATAATAATAACAATCATATTACAGACCAAAAATAAAAAAACATCACCACCCAAAAGTTCTATGAAATTTAACATGAATATATAAATTTTTTCCATATGTTCTGTGTGTCAAGTAATTCTCAGTAACTTGTAACTGAAGATGATATTTAAACTTACTTTAGCTCCTTCATTGCGACGGTAGAAAATTGGAATATTATTTAAGTTAACACCAGAGGAAGTAGTTCAGCTGAGAGAACTCCTAGGCAAAGAGCTAACCTGTTTAGTACGATGTCGTATTTTCTAGGCTATTTTCTAGGCTAACATGGGCCAGATTTTCCTCCTTATGCAGCTTATTTGATATAGCCCAGTTCAAAAGAAGAGAATACTACGGCTGCACATCCTTCCTACAGCACTTGCTTGTGATTAGCATTATTTTCTAGTGTTAATCTGTTGTTACAACTCAGCATTCTAGGTCGAGGGATGGCAAATTCAGGCCACGTTAAAGTGAAAAGTTTAATTTTACCCACGGAAGATTTTAGCTATAGACCTGAATAAGACTCGTGGTAAAGTGCCTAGAATCAATCTCCAATAACCTAGAGAGAGAAAAAAAAAAACCCTTATACTCGTATACTGTTCGAGCAGCTCATTCTTGCTCTTCTTGGACGTTTCTCTTTAGCAAAGGCAATAATGTTTCGTTCTTTTTATCCACAGGCAGCAAATCCCCCCCCCAAGCCATCCACTTTGGGGCGCCCTCCGTCAGCAGTACCTCGCCTCAGCTGCTGACGATGCTACTACTCTTGCTCTGGGGGCCCCTCACCCTCACACCAGCACCCCAGTCTGCATCGGTGAGTTGGATTGGATCTTTATTATTCATTAATTCATCCTACATTTACCCATCTATCCATCACTCATCCCTCTATCCACCTATTTTTTTCCTTGAGCCATCCATCCAGCATCCATCCACCCAGCATCCACCCACCCAGCATCCATCGCCTCATGACTCCTGTTAACGATGCTGCCACTGCTCTGAGGGCCTCTTACTCTCGCACCAGCACCCCCTAATGCACCAGCGAGTTTGACCATTGTTATTATCATTCATTTATCTATCCAGTCATCCATTATTCTTCCATTCATCATTCTTCCATCCCTCTGATCATCATTCTCATCGAGTCATCCATTTCTCATAATTCTGTCACCTACATACACACACCCATTGCTACTCCATCACCTACCACTCTGCTCACACACCCTCTGATAACCACCTCCACTCAACCACTGCTCATACCACCCCACCTACCCACTGACACAGACCACTAATCCATCATCTGTCTCCTTCACTCCCCCACCTAACCTCTAACCAACCTACCCACCTCCCAGTCTCAACCATTACTCCACCTACCCACCCACCAACCTCACCCACTACCCCACTTACCCACCTACCCCTCCAATATTACCTCTCTCACCGGGCCACCACTAACTGCCTTCCTCTCACCCCTCGCAAATTGCCTTCACTAATGGCTTCCAGTTGGCTGTACCTACATTACTTTATAGATTTATCCATTGTCTCTGGTGACCTGGTTCTATTATTAGTACTATTTTTTTAAGTAGTAGTACTGCTAGGTAATTTTCTTTGGATGAAGGGAGGTCTCTTGTAGTACAAGATTAGAACGAGCCCCATTAGCTTAAGTGGTACGGTGACATGTTTTTAAATTTTAATTTTGCCACCGTCTGGGATCATTTAATTTCACTGTAAGGTACATTTCTCGCTGTAACAGGATTATTCACAATCTCCTTTATTTATTGAAATCTTTATTGATTTATTTATGTACTTTATTTACGTATTTATTCATCCTAATACATTTCACTCAAATGGATGGGGTAACATAGCATCCAGAATAAACAAGGATAATATCGACAAAACTATCAGCAGTATGCCCATTGAAATGACCATGTTAGTCGTTCACACATAACTGCACCCCTCAGACTCCTAGCTCAGCTCACAGGCATAACCATGAGAACACTGACTACTGTTGCGACATCAAAAGAGAAATAATTTTAAGATTTTTTTACACATGCGACACTTACATCATTCTTCGCTTCAGTCGATCAAATATAATACTCTTACGACGTGCTCTGAAAAGCCTGTTCGGCTATAAAGATGTTAACACTGGATTTCGAAAGTTATTGTTCGCTCTTTCGTCAGTTATCATCATTAGATGAGTCAGTACTTATGTCCGGAGCTGTACTTTTCGCCAGACGAACATCCAACGAGAAGGAAATTACTCGTGGAAAATATGAGGGACCTCCATTGTAAAAAAGTACAAACAGCATTCTCATTTGCCTAATGTCCTCTCGTCAGAGCTAAGGTGAGTGGGAGGATAGAGAAGTCAGGTTTGGCGGGGCGATCACGTCAAATGATAGAGTATTGCTTTCAGATCCTGTGTGTCTGTTATGATCACTTCACTTTATTTAATCTGCATTCCATCGAAGGTAGCTAAAGCGATATCCTCATCTGTCTTCATGCTGTTACATTTTTATTTTACATTCTTGCTGCCACCAGACGACTTTATTGGATTTCGGCCCCGAAGGCGTTGAATCACACCTTAATCACACCTTAATCTAGTCACAGTTTCCTACGTTTCGACCTTCAGTATGGCAAGAATGATATAAAAAATGCCTCATCGGATTCAGGAGGAACTTTTACCTAGATATAACAAGACCAAAGGAGAATATGCTCCTTTGTACTAAAAGGACTTACTCCTATTATTGACCTTGAGATTGGGGTAAAGATAAACCCTAATTTTTTATACATAATTCCTTTTTTTTTTTTCTTTTTTTTTTTAATGTGTCCACTCTCGGCATAGGCTTCACAGCCTGCTCTCAAGGCCCAATAGTCCTCCTACATGCCATACACCTCTATTTGTCACCACTTCGGCGCTAAAACCCACCGTCCATATTGAATACATGCTACGGATATCTCATACAGGACTGGTGTATTGGTATTAGCGGGGGTATTTTTACGACATGTCAGCGGGTCTTCTGGTAGATCAGTAAAGTCTGATTTTATGAAATTCAAAGCCTTAAAATGTTCCCTGCCCCAGCGGGGATTTGAAGCCGGGTCCGGCAGGACTGCAGGTCACCTCTCTACCGATCGAGCCACCGCCTCCCCAGACTGAAACGCCTGATGGAATAACTACAGAAAAGTGATTTTTCCACCTCGTTGCTGATTCCTCCACATGAAACGGAATGCAGCCTAACAAATTTACTGTACCCTGAGGTACTTTGAAATTACTGACCGTCTCAAACTATGGGCTTAACGTATCTTCTCGCACTCAGTATTAACCCTTTCAACCCGAGGACGTAATTCTCGTTTCATTCTTATCTACAAATTATTATGCTCAATTTAGGAAAGACCGATTACTGAAGAAGCTAAAGATGGCTGTATCTAACCCTTCTAATTCGAAAATCTCTCCTAAGTTGAATAAATTGCCTGCAGATAGAATAATAAACTGAAGAATACGTACAAAACTAAATAGGTTATTGAAAAGTTCGTAGGAGCACTTTTATGAATGGCTGGCATTTTTGTCAAGAAAATTGTAAAAGGGAGGTTCGCGCTGAGCATTTCCCGATTTTTATTGTCTTTCACGTACCGATTTCCGATGCTGTTATTACCTTTGCATGTAATCTGATGTCTTTTCATTTACATTGCTACCACCATTATCACTGAGTATCGTTTTCATATTATCATCTTCACCATCACTACCACGATCAGTCACCATAGCCATCGTCACCAAGGAACATCATCATCACCATCATCATCATCACCATCATCATCATCATCATCATCATCATCATCATCATCATCATCATCATCATCATCTTTATCCCTGTTCCTACTCTCCTCCTCCTTCTTCCTCTCCTCCTCCTGAATTCATTAAGAGTTCATATCCTTTCTTCTATTCCTCCTTCTTTTTCTCCATTTCCATCTTCTAATACTTCATTTTTTTAAGTCGCGAGATTAGCTGCCTCTTAGTAGTTCACTGACCTTTCCTTCCTTTCTTTTTTTCATTCCTCCCCTCCTCCTCCTTCCTTTTTTTCATCTTCCTTCTCCATCTTTGTCTCCTTTTCCTCCCTCTTCTTCCACTTCTTCATATTTTTCCTGACTTGTGAAATTAACTGCACATTAGTAGTTGACTGACCTTTCTTATTCCTTACCACCTGCTTTCACCTTTTCTCCTCCCTCTGCTTTTTCTTTCTCTCCTTCTCCTCCTCCTCCTCTTCCTCCTCCTCCTCCTCCACCATTTCTCTCTCTCCTCCATCTTTTTCCACTTTTTCCTGACTGGCGAAATTAACTGCACATTAGGAGTTCATGGTCCGCATCAACTCTCCTTCATTACTATTAGTTTGTGTCCTTCAGCCTGGATTTTCACAGCTGGCAAATTTGGTCAAAGATTAACAGTGCAAATCGTTTTCACCGTTCTGTTTGATTACTTTTTCTTGCTAACTTCAGGCGAGTTTTTTTCTTTTAGTTTACTAGAGTTTTTAATACTGCGAACCTTACATGGCCAAAAAATTGATTACCATTCGTAACCGTGCTTTTTTGCTGAATGTTGCATTAAAATAATAATAATAATAATAATAATAATAATAATAATAATAATAATAATAATATTAATGATAATAATAATAATAATAATAATAATAATAATAATAATATAATCATCATCATCATCATCATCATCATCATACCAACCTAATATTACTAAAAGCCAAACTATTCTCTTTCTTCCCCAGCCTGGCATAGGGTGAGACCTAAGACCGGCTGTAACTTAAAAGCGGGAAGGACACGGTACCAACCTCCATCACTAGGGGGGCGGCGCTCCCGACAGACTATGAGGGGGCCGTGCTCCTCTCTCTCTCTCCCTTCTCTCCTCTCCTCTATCCCTTCCTCCTTCTCCAGACAGCGAGACTATGAGAGGAAACTGTTTCTCTCTCTGTCACTTTCTCTCCTCTCCTCGCTCCTCTCTCCTCTTCGCCTCCCGACAGAGACCATGGAGAGACTCGTTTCTCTCTTCTCCCCTCTCCCTGTCTCTTGGTTTTCCTCCTCCTCCTCCCTATAGCGAAAATACTAGAGGGACTTGTACAATCACAATCAAAAGTTAGCCGATACAAATATGCTGGCGGTGGTCATGTAACTTGCTGCATGAAGTATTATTATGTGATTGCAATATAAAGCACACAATAAAAAAGTATGAGAAGGATGCATACTCTGACGTTTGGGGAGGAATGAGAAATATGGAAGGCAGGACACAATGCTGGTAGGAGATTGTGGACGAACTTTACTCCTTACAGTTTCTCTATCTTTCCTCTCCCTCTCCCCTCCTCTCCTGGTTCTCCTTCTCTCCCTCCTCCTCCTCCTCCTCCAGCTCCTGCCGACACGAAGTCCAAACCCACCCAGCCTCGGCCACTGTTAGAATATTCATGGTGTCCCGTGTGATGGAAAGGGAGGTGGTGGGTGCTCGGGAGATGGTCACTGCCTGCTGGAGGGTGAGTGTGCGAGAGAATGGATGGACTGGTGATTTAGGGCAGTGAATGAAGTGGTGATTGGGAGAGTGAGCACAAGAGTGACTTTAATGGTTATCTCGATAGTCAAATTAATTACTTTTTTCTGTGTTCAGGTTTCTGGTATATAATTGAAAGTTGGGAGTAGAGAGTGGATGGACTGGTGATTTAGGGGCAATGAATGGAGTGGTGGTTGGCGCAGTGTTCTGATGATAATTAGGATTTAATGCTTATTCAATAGTCAGACTCCTGGTAAGTGGAAGATAAGTGAGCGAGAGAATAAACAGCCTGGTGAACTGCATGTGTGAATGGGATGGTGATTGGAATAGTGAGTTTATAAGTATGTTTAGGCATGATTCGGATGGTGTAGGGATTTGATGTTATAACATCAGATTTCTGGTAAATGGAGGGTGAGTGGTGATTTGAGATGTCTGAATGGAAGGGTGATTGGGAGAGTGAGAAAGGACGATAATTTAGCGGGTGTTCTGAGAGTGAAAGGTTCCCGTTAACTGGAGCGTGAGTGAGGAAGTGAATGGATAGACTGGTGATTTGGGGCAGTGAATGAGGTGGTGATTGAGAGAGAGGGTCGGTGAGTGAATGGAGGGGTGAGAGTGTAAGTGAAGGATCGTGTGACGAAATGGGTGATGTGATGAGTAAATGTGTGAAAATGAATGCCAGAGTGAATAAATGGGCAACTGATGGGAAAGTCCAGAGGACCAACGAGTGAGTCTGTGTGCGAGGGTCAGTAAATTATCTGGTGGCTGAGGTGTGTGTGTGTGTGTGTGTGTGTGTGTGTGTGTGTGTGTGTGTGTGTGTGTGTGTGTGTGAGAGAGAGAGAGAGAGAGAGAGAGAGAGAGAGAATTCCACGGCTGACTGACTTGAAGGTAAAAGGAGCAAGAAGGAGTCAGAAGCAGCTGGTAAATGAACAGGGTAAATAATATCAATAAGGGCATTTTGGGATAGCGATGAAATGAATGATGATGTGATGGATGGAATGGAAATTCAGATCACTGGAGGAGGCTGAGAAAAAGTAATTCTGTGATACATTCAGTTACTTTATTGACCTGACTTCAAATGTTAGGACGGAGATCAACTGGCGATCCTAGTGACGACTGGAAATGGGTTTCATTGGAAGAAGCTGTGATTAAAAGTACTGCGGTTTATTGAAATGACTATATGGGTATGTGATGGAACTTTACGACTAGGAAAAGTGATTGATATAGTGATGGATGACCCAGTGGAACTACAAGACATGCGAGTAATTTAAACATACGGTATAGCACTGTGGTTTACTATATACATATGTAACTGCTTGTACTGGAACTAGAATATCAAAGAAAAGCTCACTTGAAGCACAGGGCAACGAGGTAGGATATTAGTCACAAAACGCATGTGATGCTGGTGACAGAGGAGTGACATCCCGTACAGGTGGGCAATAACACAGGGAAAATCGGACGGCAGTGGAGTCAGATTATGAAGTTAGTACTTTAACAAACTCAGGCTCTTACAACTCACTCTCAACTCAAAGCTTCTGGAGTAAAATGAAAGAGAAAACTAGACTTTCCCTGATCATGAGAAAGCTAACTACAAGAATGATATCCTGTTCAGGTGGGCAATACTCTAGACGAGATTGGATGGCAGTGTAATCGGCTTATGGAGGTGGTGTTAATGTAAGTTATACCAGGGGAAATGGTGTGTTTGGGTCTGGTATAATGGGCGGTCAGCAGATGGAGCACCTCTGTAATTGTCATAGTTGTGGGGCTCACTTGATCACCTACCGACTGTGAAACGGAGGAGGTGGAATAAGACGAGGTTTTTACATAGGATTACATAGAAAAGCAAACAGCAACAGATCTTATGGTCCTTTCTGGGCTGCTTGTTACGGAGAAGACTATGACTACAAGATCTAACTCTACAAACTGGAGGATAAGGATAGTAAAGCAAGAAGGCTCCTCCCACCCTCAAACCCTCCAGGAAAAAAGTGAGAAAAACCACCATGCAGCATGGAAAAACTGACATGGAAATTTCACAGGAAATACTGGAAAGGAAAAGTCACATTCTATAATACTTCATCCATAAGCTACCCGTCTGAGTAACCTGAAAGAGAAAGTAATGATACAAACTAATACTTATGGCATGATATTATAGACGGGTACATTGAGTTAATGGAACGTCTGTAGACATAACGTGGAAACTACACAGTGCACAGTGTGGATGTTTAGGGGTGGTGCCTTACCTGGCACTTTTTAGGTAGGCTGCAGTCAATCAGGCCCTAGCTCCGTTCACTCCACTGAGATGAGGAACTCTCCCGTCTGGGACAAGAACACTAGTCTCATCCTGAAGCAGTGACCCCTGGTACATTAAAAAAATCCCGACGGTGGTCACTTGTCTAACAGGGACCCTCAGTGATCCACAACCCATCACAGGTCGAAAGTAAAAGTAGTGACCGTTAACTCAGGGCAATCTGTGCAGATCCTAATCTGTGCTTATATAACTTTCTTTGCACTGGGGAAATTGAAAAATATATATGACGGGATGTGTTATAGACAAACGGGGACTACACAGTGCACAGTGTGGATGTACAATGCACAGAGTGGAGGTTTAGGGGTGGTGCGGCAGCCTTGCCTGGTGCTTTTAAGTTAGGCAGCAGTCAATCAGCCCCTAGCTCTGTTCACTCCATTGAGACGAGGAACTCTTACGTCTGGGACAAGTACATTAGCCTCATCCTGGAGCAGTGACCCGTGGTACATTAAAAAAATCCCGATGGTGGTCACTTGGCTAACAGGGACCCTCAGTGATCCACAGCCCATCACAGGTCGAAAGTAAGAGTAGTGACCGTTAACTCTGGGCTATCTGTGGAGATCCTAATCTGTGCTTATATTACCTTATTTGCATTCAGTAAACTGAAAAATGTATAATGACGTGACGCGAGGCTATGTATGGGTTCGTTGTTTACAGGGTGTCTTGTAGACAAAAGGAGAATGAACTTACACGTTGCTATAAAATCAAGTTATTTGGACAGAAAAAGAGTCAGCTGAGGATTCTCATGCAAATACTTGTCTATTTTGTTTTTGCATGTCTTAACTGAGATGCGGTTCATGGTATCTGAGGGTAATCTTTTCCAGATATTTACAATTCTGTTAAAGAAGAAGTATTTTGGTTCTTGGGTTTGGAAACGCTTTCCCATAATTTTACAGCCATTACTTCTGGTTTGACTCGACCTGTCTATATCAAAATACTTATTCACGACCAAGTTGTCATATCCCTTCATGATTTTGAAAACTTCAGTAAGGTCCCCTCTTAACCTGCACTTTGTTAGGCTAAATAATTTAAGTTCTTCAAGGCATTCCTCATATGGTTTGTTTCTAAGTCGTGGTATCATTTTTGTGATTCTTCGCTGTATTTTCTCTAATTTTTCAATGTCCTTTCTGTAGTATGGAGACCAGAACTGCACACAATACTCAAGATGGGGGTGCACTAGCGAGTTGTACAAGGCAAGTATGAATTTTTCCCATTTAAATTCGAAAGTTCTTCCAATAAAACCCACCAGCTTGTTTGCAATTTTAACCACCTTGGTGCACTGCTTACTCGGTTTTGGGTCATTTGATATTATCACACCAAGATCCTTTTCACTGTCTGTACTTGATAACTGGATATTGTTCATTTTGTAATTTGCATGGACGTTGTTACTTCCAATATGAAGTACTTGAAATTTTTCTGTGTTAAATTTCATTTGCCATTTTTCATTTACCATTTTTCTCCCAGACGGGAGAGTGGATCAGCTGCCACTGTAATTTTGAAGTTACTTTACTGGTTATTTTAGTATCATCTACAAATGTGGATACTTTACAAGTCAGACCCTCATCAATATCATTTATATAGATAATAAAAAGTATCGGTCCAAGTACTGAGCCTTGGGGAATGCCGCTGATCACATTACGCAATGTGGATTCCTTTCCGTTTATCACAACTCACTGTTTTCGGTCTGAAATCCAGTCTTGTAACAATTTATGCATATTTCTTTTTATTCCATGTGCTTCTATTTTGCTCATGAGACACTTGTGAGGGACAGTGTCAAATGCTTTCTGAAAGTCGAGGTAAATTATATCTACTGCTCTTGAGTCATCATATGATTTGTAAACATCATGGAAGAAGTCCAGTCAGTTAGTTAAGCATGAACGACAATGTCTGGATCCATGCTGCGAGTCTTTAATTATATTATTTTCTTCTAGATAATTCACTATTTTATCTCTTATGATTTTTTTCCATTAACTTGCACACTGTTAATGTTAAGCTGATTGGTCTGTTATTTCCTGAGTACGACTTATTTCCTTTTTTGAAAATTGGTGTTACATTTGCTAGTTTCCATTGACTTTCCAAATACTTAAAGATTTATAGAATAAGAGAGAGTGGCAGCAGTAACTTATTTTTTGCTTCTTTGAGAAGAAGCAAGATATTTTATCTGGGCCAGGGGTTTTATTTATGTTCGTACTATTTATGGCTAAGAGGATATCGCTATTATGGATAGCATAGTTATTAAGGACTGTGCTATTTGCTTGGTTCGTGGGTAACAGTAGGTTTCTGGTGGTGTTTTCTACTGTAAAAACTGACGCAAAGTAATCGTTAAGAATGTTCGCCATTTCGACCTCATTTTCTGTGTGTTTGCCATTGTTCATTTCTAGAGGGCCTATTGATGTAGTCATAACCTTTTTCTTTCTAATGTAACTGTAAAATTCTTTAGGATTTGATTTGCACATATTAGCAATGTGGCTCTCCAGTGCTCTTTTGCTTTGTGTAATAAGTCTTTTCCATATGCAGCATAGATTTTCATACTGTAATTTATCATCATCATTTTGTGTGGTTTAATATTTATGGTATGCCGGTTTTTTGGCTATTAAGTTACTTTTAATTTCATTGGACCACCATTTTGGTTTAATATTACCAGCTGGACACCTGTTACATAGTTGTACAAATGACATTATCGCTTCTTTAAATTTTTTGGTGAATATTTCCCATGCTTGGTTTATGTCATCGGCTTCAGACATTTCATTCCAGTCTGTATTTGCAAGTAGCTCTCTAAGTCTGGTGAAATCCACTCTGTGATAGTCTGGAACCGTTTCTTTGCTCACTGTTTCTTTAACTTTTGCAGTAATAATATTAAAATGTATAATTCGATGATCACTGGAACTAAGCTCAGGTCCTATTTCAACGATGTTGACTAGATTATCATTTGTAGTTAAGATCAGGTCTAGGATACTGTTTTCCCTCGTTGGGTATTCTACGTGTTGGGAAAGGGCACTTTCTTGAAGATCCATATAAAGCTCTTGTCCTGAGTGTGCCGTTAGCAGTTCACCCCACTTTGTTACCAGTAGATTAAAGTCTTCAAAAATTACTCTATCCTCTTGACAACAAATTTCCGCAATTTGATCGTAAAATATTTCATCTGTCTCAGTTGACTGTGCTTGAGGACGATAGACTTGACATTTATTTATTTTGTGCAAATAAATACTCAGCTGAACGTAACTGGCATCTATGTTGGTAATGCTGGGTTTGGATAGCACAAGGGGGTGAAGACTAGTTTTCACATATAGTAAAACACCGCCACCAGCTCGATGTGGTCGCTCACAGCTGAAAATATTGTACCCTGTTTATGAGTATTCCGCTAGAAAGTCACGGTCGGATGTGTTAATCCAGGATTCTGTGATGCCAACAATGTCATAATTTTCTAGGTAAATAAGAGATTCTAAATCCTCAAACTTGTTGCATAGACTACATGCGTTAACATAGCAGACTCTAATTCTATCCCAAACAGTTGATGAACTGACTTTACAATTATTTACGTTGAGGTTACTGCTCCTGGACGTTCCGCGTTTTCTTATTTGAAGAGGGCAACTTTACTGTGTAAAAGTCTACCTAGCCGTTCTGTTCCTACCGAGTTCAAATGGAGACCATCTTTCTGGAATATAGTATGCTGCTCATAAAACAGGTCCCACAGATTAATAAAGTCGACTTCTTCTTGCATGCAGAGAGATTTAAGACGGGTATTTGTGCTAAAGGCCTTATCATAAAAACTATTCTCTACCTTGATCCTTGGGAGTATACCAGATATTATCACATTAGTGGACTTAGTTTTGAATCGTTTGATCATTTAATGATACTTTGCTAGCAATTCCTCCGATCTATTGCACTTCAGATCATTCATTCCAACATGGATGATGTATAGAGTTTTATCACTTGCGTCTTTTGTGACCTCATTGCAGTCTTCTGTGATATCACACAGTCCACCTCATGGAAAACAATACCTCTTTCTACTGTTGGGGGTGCGTCCACAAAATTCCTCTAGCTGACTGCGTACAATATAGTCCCCAATAAGCCTTGTTTCTTCTGTCTCATCAACTGCTTCGGCAAGGATCTGGTAGCGATTGTACGTGGTTATGGGAAGGTGCTTCCTCGTACCTTTTCCGTGTTTTGCTCCATTTCTTACCATAGTAAAGGGGACTTCACTTGGCGAGGAAAGTACTGAATCGCTGGGTGAGGAAGATATTGGTACACTATCGTTTGTAACTGCCTGATGGGCGGGGGCTTGTACGAGGTCAGTTTGTAAGCGTCTTCCTTCTTGAGTGTTGTCACTGACTCCTACGTTTGCCGCTACGAACTCTTTCAATGTCTCAAACTCTGCCTTGAGTTCCCTGTAATTTCTCTGTGATTCAGCTAAACCATTTTCTAAATCTCTTCTCTTGATGCATAGTTTGCACACAGGTGTCGAAAAGTCATCCGAAAAATACTGAGGCGCAAAACGACCGGTTGACTCCTGGCAGGCCTTCAGTATAGATGGCATTTTGCAGCAATATTTCCAAAATACCACAAAAATAAAAAAATAATATACAACTGGTTAAGGGATGTTGTTACAAATGGATAATTTACTCTATAAATGAAATATTGAATTTCTAGGGAGATTCACTTAATTTTTATATATTATCTTCGTTTACCAGTATAAAAAGAATAGAAAATCTACCTGCTATGACACAAATTAACCTACATTAATTCTTTTACCAGTGTAAAAAGAATAGAAAATCTACTTGCTATGGTATAACCTAACTTACCAAGAATTCCTTTACCAGTGTAAAAAACAAAATCTACCTGCTACGGTATAACCAAACTTACAATGAAATGCCTTTACCAGTGTAAATAGAATAGAAAATCTACTTGCTATGGTCTAATCTAACTTACCATGAAATGTGGAAATACACCATAAACTGATTCACTGGGAGAAAAAAGGGAAAATAAAAATAACAATGGAATGGAGGGAAAAACAAAATAAAAACCTAGCTCCACTCAGTGAACAACTGTTTATAGTGTAAAAACTAATTCACTGGTGTAACATCAAACACAGTTTTTACTCTACAGAAAAGACAATGCTATTTACTTGCACTAAACCAGCAAGCAACTCAGTTAATATTTGTTAGACTTTACAGTGCTAACACGTACACAGCTGATAGTAGGAACCAAAAGAAAGAGAGCTGGTTGGAAAATATATTCTCAATACACCAACACCATTTACTAGTGAGTGGAGGAGGAGGAGGAGGAGGAGGAGGAGGAGGAGGGGGGGGGAAGAGAAGGAGGAAGAGGAGAGGTAAACTGACCATTAACCAAGAAGCGGTGAGAACTGAATGTGAAGGAAGGAGGACTATACAGTGCTAAAGTCGCGGCGCACGACTCTGAGCTTGTCATTATCGTACCCTGGCAACCTGCCATTCAAAAGTGCGTCCAATTACGTATCATATTATACACGAATCAGATTATTATGGACGAATATATTATACAAGAATATTATTATACACGAACATACAATACACGAATCATATGCATCTCATATTATACACGAAATCAGATGCACTTTTGAATGGTAGGTTGCCAAAGCACGATAATAACACCTTAGAGTCGCGCGCCACGACTATAGGGAGAATGAGAATTTATATGATTTTTATGTTACAGAATTCTTTTTAGCTCTATATCATGAGGGGATACCGACAAACTTTTGAAATATATGTAAAAATCGAACTGGCTGAGGAGGGTGGAGGAACATACTGTGCTAGGGAGAAAGAGGATTTATACGGTATGATTTTTAGGTCAGATGTATGGCAGAATGTTAATTAAGAGTTAGAGAGAGTACAGAGGGGGTGATTGGTGATGAGCAGTGTGGTTTTTGGAGAGGGAGGGGATGCGTGGATCAGGTGTTTGCAGTGAGACAAGTGTGTGAAAATTTTTTAGCGAAAGGTAAGGATGTGTTTTAGGCTTTCATGAATTTAGAGAAAGAGTATGATAGAACTGATAGGGAAGCTTTGTGGACTGTTTTAAGATTGTACGGATTTGATGGGAGGTTACTAAATGGAGTGAAAAGTTCTTATGTAAATAGTACAGCGTGTGTAAGAGTGGGAAATACTGTGAGTGATTGATTTATCGTGAGAGTGGGGCTGCGACAGGAATGTGTGATGTCGCCTTGGTTATTTAATATTTATATGGATGGTGTTGTAAGGGAGGTGAATGCAACAGTGCTAGGTGGAGGTCTGAGTCTGTGAATGTTGATGGTAGAGAGTGGAATCTGAAGCAGCTGCTGTTTGCAGATGAAACTGCACTGGTAGCTGATTCAGAAGAGAGATTGAGACAGTTGGTAGAGTTTAGGATGTGTGAAAGGAGGAATTGAAAATAAATGAGAATAAGAGTAAAGTGATGAAGTGTACGAGGTTGGTGGACGGTAGGAGAATGAATATGGTTTCGAATGGTGAGTTGCTTGAGGAGGCAGAGTGTTTTAAGTATTTAGGGTCACATGTTGCTGTGGATGGAAGAATAGATGCAGAAGTGAAGTTTAGAATAAATGAAGTAGGAAAGGTGCTGGGAGGAATGAAAAAAGTGTTTAGATGTCGTTCGCTTAGAATGGATGTAAAGAGAAGGCTGTATGAGGGTGTTGTGGTACTGACCGCGTTATATGAGGCTGAAACATGGAATATGGGTGTAGCAGAGAGGAAAAGTTTGAATGTAATGGAGATGAGGTGTCTGAGGAGTATGTGTGGAGTGACACGTATGGATCGAGTGAGAAATGATGAAGTGCGAAGGAGAACTGGAGTTGTTCGGGAGATGGCAGACCGAGCTGAGAAGAGGGTGTTGCAATGGTTTGGATATATGGAGAGAATGGGCAATAAGCAATTGGTGAAAAAGATAACTAGCTCTGATGTGAGAGGTGTAAGGCTGAAGAGAAGACCACGACTAGGATGGATGGACAGTGTGAAGAGAACGTTGGATGCGAGAGGGATGTCTGTTGATCAAGGAAGAGTGGCTGTGCGTGAAAGAAACGAATGGAGAGAAATTGTGAATGAGTAAATGATGATGCAGCCCTGAGGGGATATTTTCCTGCATTTGTCTGATCAGCTGATCAGGTCAGGTGCGGGTAAGGAGATGGGTCTATTATGATGTGGCAGGGGTAAACTAGCTCTGCCGTCGGGTCCTGCAGCGGATGTCACTGATTGCACTGAGCACTTGACCCTCGTGTAGTGTGGTGCGATGAGGATCTGCCCCTTCTTCCCTCTGGGGCTAAGATGCAAATGAACGTGTTTGAGTGGATGAGTAAATTGGGAGTGTGTTGTCCTGTCTCGGCTACCTCCCTTTCCCTGGGGGAAGCAGCCTAGGTATATAGATAGATAGAATTCTGTATATCTTCAACCTATATCTCTCGAAGGGACACTGAGACTACAACTCTTGAAAGTATATGTGGTTGAGAGGAATGGAGGAATATACTTGGCATGGGGAGAAGGATTTATATTGTTTTTTGTATTGCAGAATTCTGTATACGCTCAGCTTATATCTCTTAAGGGATAATCAAAGGAGCCCGCAATCTAATTGGGATTCCTTCTGCCAGTCTCCAAAGTCAGATCTTTAGAGATGCCGAATGAGAATAATGAATGAGAGGTAAAAGGTATGGGATTGTATTTCTATTTGTCTAAGAGATACCGTACCGCCTATTCCATTACGATTTGTTTTGCATGTTATGTTGCATGTTATGTCTTACTAGGCTCTTATACGTTACCGGGATGGGGTGTCTTAACATGGCGATATCATATAACTTGGCAGTGAAGTTGCCAGGTTATATAAACGTCCTTCAGCTCCTTCCCTACCCCTCAAAAGGAGGATGCTAGACTGCAGGAGGAGGGTAACTTCAGCCTGCAGTACACTGGGTTCACATTCAGATAAGCCTAGAGTTGAATCTGCTACTACTACTTTTAGTACTACGATATGGAGAATCTATTATTACTAGAAATATATAAACAACAGGAAAAAGAACAGTAAGATGCAATAAGTAAAACAAATCGCTAAGAAAGAGATGCCACGTCGTCTCTTATGCCACCAAAGACACGGTCCTTAATCCCTTCAGTCTGATGACGTTCTACTTTACTTTTATTACTGGCAGGACAATTTTATTCTGTAAAAAGTAAATAAATAAATAAATAAATAAATAAATAACTCACGTGCCCATGGGATTAGTGAAGGCTAAATCTATCCTTTCCTGTTCGAAAATATCTCCTAGGTAGAATAAAATCTTCAGGAAATGCCAAAAATAAAAATGAAAGGAAAAGTGGAAATAAAATGAAAAAGGCAGACGATTTTCTTCAGCTTAGGAAAGACTTCTCGCGTTATGAGGGTTAATTAAGGCCGAATCTACCTTCTCTTGTTCGAACAGTGTCTCCTAAGCTGAGTAAAATCGTCTGGAGATAGCAAGAATAAAAAACGTCCTCTGTCCGAGGGGGTTGAAGATATCGATTAATGGTTATGGGTGGGTGAGAAAAGACATAGGAGTTCTAAGTGGCTTTGGAGCTCCCTAACACATCTCCCTTTGCTATTTTTTCGGCATGAAAGACTTTAATGCCCTCCTGTATGTTACTGTTGCAAACTATGTCCGTGCTAAAGCAAGATTAATAACACACAGGAGAATGTTATTCTGTTATGTACAGAATAAGTCACTAAGGAAGAATTGCTACGAGCCTCTTATGCCACCTAGAATGTGGCCCTGAGTTTTGAGTATTTGTATTATTGAATATTTTAAACGTTGCTCAATAGACCGGTGAGAGAAAATAAATAAGAAACAGAAATAGGTATGTTGATTGTATGTTGATATCAAGATGTTCTAGCTTGTATTTTTGTACATAGCGGATTACATAGTCACATCGCCAAGTGGTATATACGAGACTAACAAATACATAAATAGGTGATTCAACTGTATATGTGGAGTTGTTTACACGCCAGACGTGCTTGTGAGGGACGCCTTCACGTGGTGGCACCGATGTAACCGGGAGGATTCACTGCCTGGCTGTACAAACGTCTCTCAACTCCCTCCCTATACTCCCAAGAGGAGGATGGTTGACTGGATGATGAGGGCAATTTTCAGCCTTCAGTCCACCGGGTTCACGTTTAGATGAGCTTGGAGCCATAACAACAATAACAGCATACTCTGGGGCTTAGCATGCTCCTAGCACCCCTTTTTTAGCTGTTCCCTGAGACAAGATACTTTCACATGTCACTACTTCGGCGCCAATACCACCCGTCCATACTAAAGATATGTTAGGGCTTTTTCATTCACGATTGGTGCGAAGGTATTAGCGTTTTTTTTTTCTGGCATGTACGTGGGTCTTGTAAAAAATCAATAAAGCGTGTATTAAAGACCTTCATATAATCAAACTCATCCATGACCCATCCCGGAATCAGTTTCTCTTGATGTATGCTGAAGATAGAAACTATGTCCATATATAAAGGGTGTAAAACAGTTCAGGATATTATGATGGTTTGTAATGAAAAATAATCTTAAAAGATCGCCTAGAAAGGAGTGTTGCAAAGTTTAGTAAGTATGCAAGACAATAAGAAGGTGAACATGTAAAAAATGAATCTTGCATAGAAAGAATTCTTACATTTCCAAAGCATACACGGCAGTTGGTACAAAATTTTCCATTTATACAAAACAATATATATATATGCATAGGCCACAAAATACTCGTACATACTTAGGAAGAAACGCTACGAATTCCGCTGCTGAGATACAAATAACATACAAAATAAGTGTGTATACGCAAAAAGATAACCACTACAAGATCTCCTATACTGTACCATCGAGAATACAGCACGAACTAATTCACTTTTATATTGTACAGTCGTCCTCCTCTAGGGCCCCCACACAGTAGCTTATCATTGTCATAGGTAGCTTACATTGTTCAATAAATGTACTGTAATGCGAAGATTTCTCTCTTTGTGGGGAGAAGCTCGCATGTATATCAAAAGATGGTGTGTTTTAATACCCTTGTTATCGTGTTTGCTGTTTTTTTTTTTTTATTCTCCACTGCTAAATATACTTACGTCTCATTATCCATTTATCCATAATGCGGCATTATGAAGATGGAGTTGTTATTCTGAATCAAAGAATGCAAAAACAAAACACCATACTTAGTCAAACGAAATGAGTTTATATACTGTACAGGCCTCTCTCTCTCTCTCTCTCTCTCTCTCTCTCTCTCTCTCTCTCTCTCTCTCTCTCTCTCTCTCTCTCTCTCTCTCTCTCTCTCTCTCTCTCTCTCTCTCTCTCTCTCTCTCTCACACACACACACACACACACACACACACACACACACACACACACACACACACACACACATACACACTAGCACCACCTTCACGCACCATGGCCCCTTTAGCCTTAAACAAACACCCACTTACTCCCTCTCGCTCCCACCATCCTTCACTCCCTTCCATTCCCCGCCAAGATCCCTCCCCATACCTGCTACACTCACCTCCACTCACCTGATTCCTACCCTGCTTCCTCACCTGCACCCAAAACTCACATATACATGTCTCCATTTTCCCTACATCCACTCCCACACTTACACTCAATCCCCCCTTTCCCCAAACCCACACCCACACCACACTCACTCCCAGACCCAAACACATCATTCATCTTCACATCCACACCCACACCCACACCCACACCCATACCAGCAAGGGGAGGAGCATCAGGGGGCAAGGGGGTGGTATTACTGGGCTTTTAGGCAAACAAGCACAGGTGTTCCAAGGCTCAGGAGAAGGTAAGGGAAGAGAGAAGGGAGATGGAGGAGAGAGGGCGGGGGAGTGGGAGAAAAGGGGAGTGAATAAGAGATGAAGGAAAGAAGGGAGTAAGGAGAGGGAGAAGGGAAAGGGAGGGTGAGAATGGGGAAGGAAGATGGGGATGGGCTTGGCGAAAAGTGAAGGAAGGCCATGGTCAAGGAAAAGGGAAGGAAGAAGAGGGATGGGGAGGAATGAAAGGGTTGGGAAGGAAATACAGGGAGGGAAAAGGGATGGGACAATGAGGATAGGGAAGGAATAAGGGGATGAGAGGGGGGGGGGAATGGGGCGGTAGTTAAATAGGAGAAAGATGGGAGGAAGAATGTGAAAGAAAGGGAAAAACAAGGTTAGAAGTGGATAGGAGAAAAGAAGTATATGGGTTTGAGGAAGAGGGGAAGAGGGATTATGGAAGGAGAGGGAAGGAGCGTAGAGAGAAGGGAGTATATAAAGGAAAGAAATGTGCTGGGGAGAAAAAGAGAACGTGCCTAGATTAAATGAGACTAATGACTTCTTTATAGGACCCGTTTGGAAGCTTGGTGTTGGAACGCGTGCGTGTGGGTCAGGTAACTACATTAAATGATCGTATTCTACCTGTAAGTGGTTCAAAAGATGTCCCCCTTTCCAGAGTGAGGCGTCTGACTAAAACTAAAATAGATAGATAGATAGACAGACAGATAGATATAGATAAATTTGCAAGATTTCATTTGATTTTGTCAGTTTCAAGACGGTATAAAGAAAGTAATAAATGCAGCTTCATTTGGGATTAGGCTTACTCTGGGTACTACTCCACTGCACATACTTTAGACTTGGCACGTCAGTCACTTTTCTGCCTGACGCACCATATTAAAGAACATACTTAAGGGCAATGAAACATACCAGGCCTCTATCAGCTTAGGAATGTTAGCCAGCAAAGGAAAGCCGGAAGCAGAGGAGGTGAATAATCTAACGGCAGGGAATCAAGCCGAGCCTTTCTCAGCCAAGGAATATAAGACAA
This sequence comes from Coenobita brevimanus, assembly GCF_032717465.1. Classification (NCBI taxonomy): domain Eukaryota; kingdom Metazoa; phylum Arthropoda; class Malacostraca; order Decapoda; family Coenobitidae; genus Coenobita; species Coenobita brevimanus. The sequence continues at coordinate 22,426,471 of NC_137027.1, read as the reverse complement.
CAGAGAAAAGCGAGAAGCAGAAGGTATGACATATGAGGTGAACACACAAAAGCAATGGCATTGAAATGAATGTAAAGAAATTAAGACAAATAACAGGGCTTTGCTGTCAGTGGCATCATTTGAGTTTCAGTGAGGAGGAGAAGGTGAGGTTCAAAGGAGGAGACGTGGTTTTCACAGACAGGAAGTTGGAGGAAGGACACGAATAACTCAGAAATGACAGAAAGGTAAATGAGTGAGAAAGCGAGGTATGGCGGTTGGGGAGGGTTGGAAACTGACAAGGGATCAAGCTGGTTGGCTGAATCTTGTACAGAGCTGTATATGGCTAGGAATTGTCGAACTTTGTTTAACCTGATAGTAATCGGATTGATTTTACCTCACAGGTAAAATGAACGGCCAATATATTGATGGTTTTCTTTAATGTGGAGCAAAGATCACAGGAGTCAGAATGGTGAATGAAAGAATGTGTGGCCTTTTCCACAGAGCACGCTGTTTAGTCCTCCCTCTGACGCTTTTATTTTGTCATGCATTCTAGACCCTACCTCACAGCACCTCTAAGTGGGAAAAAGAGGTTAGATGACGATAATGATGATGATGATGACGATGGAAGGGATGTCAAAGATTGACCAACGGCCTGGCGAGTGGTCGTCACTAACACCAAAAGATGAGAATATGTTCTCCCCTCCACTGAGGACTCCGTATCTTGGTGCAAAGATAATTTTAGATGATTATTAAATATTGAAAGATATACATAGTTTGCTGTAGACAGTTAAAAGGAAATTAGTGTTGGAATATGCTAACAACTGAAACACTGAAAAAAGTCGGTAAAGGAAGATTGCTAAAAGCTGAGTTTTGAGAGTTCATTAAGCTGGAGCCCCAACTCTCCCTGTCACGAAAAGGTACATTCAAACACACTTCTTATGAAATTCTTCTTAAGGATGATCCCTTGTGGTGAAGGGGTCAGTAAAGGCTATATTTAACTTCTCTCGTCTGAATCCTGTCTTAAGCTGAATAATATTGTCAACAACATAATCTAGTACCAACAAAATTAATATCGGTAACAAAAAGACATTATTGTATTCAACGGTGTTGCGTCTACTTTCCCACCCAGTGTGACAATCTCTAACACTTAAATTTTACCAGGAGACCAATTTTGGTTGCGTGCCACTGTTCACTAAAATTAAGGAAATTGCGAAGGATGGCTCTTAAAAATAATTATCGCGCGATATCTCAGCATAAGTCTGACAGCGCCATACAGTCACGCACAGAACAGGATGAAATATTTATAAAGCATTTTAGCACTCTTTGGCAGGTGCTGGCCAGGGACGCCTCCCACGGTAGCACACATATAACGGGTATGGTTCTACAAACGTGACATGATTTTAAAAATGTGGGATGGTTCTAAAGAATGTCATATCCCCACAAACGTAACATGATTCTACATTAATGTGGCTCTACAAACGTGGCATGGCTCTACAAACCTGGCATGATTCCACAAACGTGGCATGGTTCTACAAACATCCCTCAGTTCCCTCTCTGTCTAACGACAGGAGGGGTTCACATTCGGTTCAGCATGGGGTCAGAATAGCAACAACTCTTCCAGGGTCCTATGACTTACTGAGATTAATAGTCATTGGCGTTAGCTGAACTAAATCACTATAGTTTTATCGACCTTTCGAGGGATATTCGCTTTCGTATTAACACTGTTAAGTCCTTATGCTCACTGCCAGCTGAATAAGATCCCCTGCCGTTAAATGGAATAAAATACTAGAGCTGATCCGAGCATTAGAGGGATAAGTTGTTATGAATACTATTTTACGGCAACGGCCATGACTTAGATTTACGACCCAGCAGTATTAAGACATTAAACATTTATCAGCCCTAGTGTATTCCAGATAATTACATGCTCTGCTTATTTTTACTCTCTCTCTCTCTCTCTCTCTCTGATCCTATCTTATTACATCGCCTGGTGTACAAAAAAATTACTGTACACTATGTTCCATTCCTTTTTCCCCCAAAGATAAAAATTCAAAGATATTCCGCAGTTTTTCATATTATTCCGAAACAGGATAAAAGATGACTGCTATAATTAGGTTTATACCAGGTTTCTAAACAATGGCTGTGATTATACCGCCAGCATGCATAACACTGGATGAGAAAGAGAAAAGCCGCAGTGATTATACGTGATTTGTTCGAGATTTCGAAGTTAAGCTAAGAATATTTGCCATAAGCATTTTAGAGAAAGGAAAAGAACGCAGACTGAGGCATTAAGGAAAAAAAAAAATAATAGGCTGGACTAAGGGCCCGTTTTCTCGTAGGGTATAAAGGCTCTTAACACCTATTTGTTTTGCTTATAGTACTTTATTGTCCCCTTTTGTATTGCTTATAGCATTCCAATATCGTCATACGCTCCATAAATTACAGACAAAAAGATATCAACCAGCAATAGCCAAAAGTAAATCGCTAAGGAAGAGGTTATAGGGAGCCTCCCTGTCCTACGAGAGGATGGGGCTTGGTGACGTAGGAGGCTCCGTAACACCTCTTCCTTTGCGATTTATTTTGCGTATTACACCTTGAAATTATTTAGGATGTTATTTATATCACTGTTATATCGACGTTATTTCATTTGGAGACGGAAGGATTTTGATGTTGGATATGCAAAATAAATCGTAAAAGAAGAGGAGTAACTAAATCTGCACAGCTACTTAGAATAACAACTACCTGATACGTGTGTGTGTGTGTGTGTGTGTGTGTGTGTGTGTGTAGCAGGGGCGGCGGATAATCTAATAACGTGACATCTGGAGACAGGCTGGGGCGGTGCAACTTTAACACACACACACACACACACACACACACACACACACACACACACACACACACACGCACACACAAACACCAACCAACATACACAAATTTCACCATAAACAGCATCACGTGTAGCAGCACTGACGGGAATATGATGTGGAAATTTTAAATGCCCAGTGCAGAAAAAAGAATTACATGTTTGCTAGATATTGTGTTATGAAAAAAAAAAAGACAAAAACTGACAGTGAAAAAAAAAAAATCATTAGTATTCTGTTCTAATAAAAAAAAAGAAAAAGAAAAAAAAGAAAATCGGGGCGAAAAAAAAAAAAAACATTCGTAAGTACTGGAAAGGCAACATGTACTTAGAAGTGAGATATTACTACAAAAATAAACATTATAAAAATATATATTACCATCACACTCGTCAACTATATAAGAATATATACTATGACCTTCAAAACTCAGAGAAGACTTAAAAATAAAAAAAAGCTTACAGATCCATCAATCACTCAGCCGGAATATTTATAGATACTGCAAAATGTATCAAAAGCACACACACACACACACACACACACACACACACACACAAATAAAGTGACTATCGAGCAGTAATCAATATCTTCAAAGCATTTTCGTCGGATTCTATATTATTTAGGTATGAATATTTGTGTATGCATAGTGTGTGTGTGTGTGTGTGTGTGTGTGTGTGTGTGTGTGTGTGTGTGTGTGTGTGTGTGTGTGTGTGTGTGTGTGTGTGTGTGTGTGTGTGTGTGTGTGTGTGTGTGTGTGTGTGTGTGTGTGTGTGTGTGTGTGTGTGTGTGTGTGTGTGCGCGCGCGCACCATAGCAACTCATCACGTTCGAGAAATATGCGGAAAATGCAACAGAATCATATTTATTCCGACGGTGCCATAAATAACATACATAATGGTAAAATCTCTCTTTCTCTCTCACTGCAACCCACAACTAATTCCCACCTTCTAAAAACTCTCTGCACTGCATATTTGTCTTTGAGATGAAGATAACAACCTCGACATGACAATTTCCCTCCGGCCAACTGGTCTCATACTTAATGCAACACTCTAATAAGGTTCCCAGCCTAGCTCACTACTTAACGCTCTCTCGGTGATGTTTTTGGCTTCGAATTTATATCTATATCTTTATTTTTCGTATAAATAATTGGCCTTGAGGGTAAAAATTGGGTCCACTTTTTAGAATCTCTTTGCTTGATGCACGGTACTATTTCACCAATCCTTTTTGCTCTTCTTTCCCCTCTGCATATCCCGGTTTGATATCGAGTGATGTAATTTTAGTTTACTTGTGCATTTATCTTACCATTTTAATTTACTTAGAAAAGGATAAATGGGTATACTGAGGTTATATATTATACCTCCAGTTTGATGGGTCTGTCCTGAGCGGAGGAGAATTCGTCAGGGGATGGAAATAATAAAATGTATAAGATGTCCACAAATTCAATGGGTGAATTCTCCTAAACATCCGTCTCCCATTCTACTCATTCCTTCGCCATATCTTTATACTGCTACTCTTCGAAACTTGTCCTTCATCTCCTATCCCTCTGTCTTGTCCTTACCCCTCACTCACCTTTTCCCCTTTCCACCCACTTATTTTTCAGACCGTCTTTTATATCTTCTTTTCCTTCCCCTTTCCCTCTCTCTTGCCTTTATCCATTCCTCGCCTCTTCCCCATTCCCCCTCCTCATTCTTGTATACTATCCCCATTTTCCTTCACCACAAAAATTTGCTTTTCTTTCCCCTCTCTCACACTCTCTTCTTTCCTCTTCCTCATTCATTCTGTCTTTCATCTCAGTCATCATATCAGTCTTTCTTTCCTAGTCTTCTTCGCAAATTTCCCCTCCTCCTGCTCTTCCCTCCACACTCAAATTTTCCTTCCTTATAATCTCTATCATTTTCATTTCCTCCTCCTTCTCCTTACCCTTCCCCTCCTCTTGTCTTAGCTTTCACATTTCTCCTCTTCTTAATTTCTCTGATATTTTCCCACTTCCTTTCCACACACCCCTCCTCCTCCGCCACCTCTTCCCTCTCCATCCTTCTTTATACCTCTTTTTCCTCCTCCTCCTCCTCCTCCTCCTCCTTCTCCTCCTCCTCCTCCTCCCCTTTCTCATCTTCCCCCCTCTCTCCTTCCCTCAGCCTGGCTTACTCAAAACCTAAAGGGGACACCAAGTCTCTGAATGACTCAAGGTTATTTTATTCCTTGAGTTGAACCTGTATATATACGAACGTAATATAACTACTCGAGAGGTAAGTTGCGAATATTGCTTGGTTGACTGACTGTGTGTGTGTGTGTGTGTGTGTGTGTGTGTGTGTGTGTGTAAGTACTTGCCCCATTCTTGATTTGACTACACGAAATATGAAATGCGAATGCAGTGCGTGATGAAGTATCTGCGTGAGAGACAGGTAGAGGAGATTTTTTTTTTTTTTCCTTTGTGCTTCCTGGAAACTGTGTCAAAACCCAATGAGATCCAGCCATTTCTATATCGTTGTTGTCTTTCGTGATGAAGGAATTAGCGATGCATGGAATATCACTGCATTAGTTCGGAACCCTCAGCCATACTTTGAAATTCTAACCCTAAATTGTTGGCTAAGTTTGCCTCTTGTACTTCGCACTTTCCTTTCCTGGCAAATTGAGAGAGGCTTGGCATGATTCAGTTCACTGATGTTGCTCTCTGAAATGAAACGTCAAGAATGAAAGCGATGAACGTGACATAAATGTTAAGAAGATGTTGTGAATTGTATGTAATGGTGAATGAGATGTAGTGAAGTGAATGTAATGGCGAAGGAGATGTAGTAATGGGAATGTAAGGGTGAATGAGCTGTAGTGAAGTGAATGTAATGGTGAGGGAGATGTAGCGAAGGGGATGTAATGGTGAAAGAGATGTAGTGAAGTGAAGGTAATGGTGAAGGAGATGTAGTGAAGGGAATGTAATGGTGAAGATCTAGTGATGTGAATGTAATGGTGAAGGAGATGTAGTGAAGAGGAAGTAATGGCGAAGGAGATGTAATGAAGGGGATGTCACTGTGAAGTTGCAGTTGGAGGATTTTTTGTCCTGAACTTTACTTTCTACTACAGACCCAATAGAAAGAGAGACTGGACAGCCAGTAAGTTCACCATTTCTGTGCCAACGTATCTTAGCTCGGAGGCTGGCCACTGAGATCTATAATAACGTGAAGGGATTACTTCAAGGGTTCTCCGCACCCTTTGAAATCAGGCGATGAGTTTGGAAAATATAGTGCCATGGTCCACCGCGCAGCTTATGAATGCAAAAATGGGCACAGGAATTTATAGAAGACAGATGGCATTACATTTCACAATTGAAGTAATATACCTTGTAGCTAATTCTAAAACATTACTAATAAACACAATACTCTTGTTTACATTTGTGCAACATACAGGACATTCGCATCGCATTTAAAAGATTCCGAAAACTAGGTGTTCAAAGATGAGAGAGAGAGAGAGAGAAAGAGAGAGAGAGAGAGAGAGAGAGAGAGAGAGAGAGAGAGAGAGAGAGAGAGAGAGAGAGAGAGAGAGAGAGAGAGAGAGAGAGAGAGAGAGTTTTAACATATGGCTCAGTGCATCGATGTCGCTCATTTCTTATATTTATACAAAATATAAATAACGCTTTGTCATAAAGCAGTGACATCAGAATCTAAAGACAATAGTTAACTGTGCACTTTTATTGACAAAAGAGACACGGGAGGCCTCCTCAGTGCGAGTTAGAGTACCGGTAGTTAAAATCTGTCATGAAACTGAGAAATGCTTTCAAACTTTGCAAAAGAACGAAAAGAAATTCTTAAAATATCAGCCAGTTATTTCCTTTGCTGTGTTACCCAACATCTCACACAATATTGCTATACAGAGAATGGTTGATTGTCTAAACACCCATATGTTTGACACTTCCATTGAGGACAATCATGTTTTCAAATCAATACAACAGGTATCACATTGCCACAGTATTATGAGAGTGTATGACAGTTTTTAAAAATCCATCACAGAGGAAGCTATTGGTACTAAAGTAAGAAAGCAGCTGGCTAGGTTGATCGCATTTAAAAATCATTAGGAAATACTTATACACGCATGTCTGTGCACATAAAGATATGAGTAGATAATTCTCTTAATAGCTGATGGATAATGACACTTTGTACTGTACATAATGTTCTTCTTTACTTTTTGATGAAATCTAGATTGTTTTCAAATGTGTGCGCTTTCCATCGACCTCAGTTATAACTTTATTATCACAATTAAACAGACATTAGGTTAAGGTGGTCATAAAGAAAAAAAAGAGAGGTGTGTTCTGCGTTGCTGCTGCCTATGACATTGTTTTAGTCATACTCTTGGCTAAAGGAATCCCATATAATTCAAAGATCGGGGCAGAAAAGAATTTCATAATATGTATATATATATATATATATATATATATATATATATATATATATATATATATATATATATATATATATATATATATATATTTTGTTACGGAACAGAGAAAGATAATGTACACTTTAAGTGAGAATACTAAAAATCACTACTCTCCCGTAAAGTTCCAGGTTCAAAACAAAAGAGTTAGGTAAAATTACGAGTTAAAGTTTAATGCTCAAACTAACAACAAAACATTCAGGACTCACAAGGACAATGCAATGGCAAAAAACAGGTTAAATATATGGTTAACTGCAACAGCCTCTATTAACACGAAACTAGCAAGAGTAAATTTATCTAAGTCAGCCCTGATAAAATGAGAAAACCGGATAATACTCAGTGAATGCAAGGTATATTATTACAGATACAAAATATTATCAAAAATGACTGACATAAAAACACATGAATCACATAAACCTTACTAGGCCTAAGAATTAACACCTTATGCTATACAGTACAAGAACAAAATGTAATAACACTTATACTCAAATTACACAGCAGCTGGTTGGAGACTTCCTGAGCACTCACAATAATAACGACTGTACAAGGGAGGACAGAGATGTGACCAAAATGAGGCGTAGATCTAAATGGCAATTAATGTAGAGACTGAGCTCATTACATAGGGGCCGGCAGAGCTTGATACAACTTGTAAGAAGGACGCGCAAATGAAGCCATAGGGTACAAAAAGCTGACAATCCTGCTCTGAACAACAGAAAGAACGACTTACTCTACTATAAGGGAGGAGGGGGGGAGTGAGGTAGAACACGCTCGTGATCAAACATGCAGCATACTGTACGTTAGAATTACACAAAGGATGATGAAATCATAGGCTATGTAACACCTCCCCACAAAGAAAAAGAAATTTACAAAGGAAATTTCTTATTACTCTAAAACAATCTGTCTAAAGTCTAGATAAGCAATCTGCAATAACATTTTCTTTCCCCTTGACATGTTGTATGTCTAATGAATACTCCTGAAGAAGTAGATTCCATCTTGTCAATCTCTGATTTTTATCTTTAAACTTACTAAGGAATTTCAGTGGGTTATTATCGGTATAAATGATTATGGGGTCAAAACCAGAACACAAATAAAATGAAAAATACTGTAAACCCAAAATCAAGGCCAAAAGCCTTTCTCAATAGTTGAGTAGTTCTTTTGAGGTGGAGTGAACTTCATACTGTAATAAGATACAGGGTGTTCAATACCCTGATCATCCTCTTGCAGCAAAACAGCCCCAGCTCCTGTATCACTTGCATCAACAGCCATCTTAAAAGGCTTAGCAAAATTTGGAGTAGCGAGCACTGGCTGACTTAATAGGATAGCTTTAAGTTTGCTGAAAAAGGATTCACAGTTATCGGTCCAGACAAATTTAACTCCCTTTTTCAGTAGGTCTGTAAGTGGTGATACAAGAATTGAAAAGTTAAGAACAAATCTCCGGTAATAACATACCATTCCCAAAAATCTTTGTAGCTCTTTCCTACTTTTAGGTCTGGGAAGATCAATTATAACCTGAACCTTAGCTCCTGGTGGTGCAACATGTCCATCACCAATTACGTACCCAAGGTTCTGAACTTGAGCTTGACCAAACTCACACTTTCATAAATTAGCTACAAGATTAGCATGAACCAAACACTCAAGAAATTTACTGACATGGCATAGGTGATCTTTCCAGTTGTCACTGAAGATTAATACATCATCAATATAAACAACACACCCTGCCAAACCCTCTGTTACAACATTCATGAGCTTCTGAAATGTGGCTGGTGCATTCTTCATATCATTTGGCATTACAGAACATGCAAAAGTCTTTCCTAGTGTTACAAAACATGAGATCTCCCTAGCACGTTCAGTCATAGGTACTTGCCAGTATCCCTTTAACAAATCAAACTTACTTATGTACCTAGCCTTTCCGATCCTGTCTATGCAATCTTCCACGCGAGGGAGAGGGTAAGTGTCTGTTTTGGTTATCTGATTAACACATCTGTAGTCGATGCAAAGCCGCTGTGACCCACCTGGCTTAGGGACTAGAGTGACAGGAGAACTCCACTCGCTCTGACAGGGCTCAATCATCTTGTGGTCCAACAGGTAGCCAAGCTCCTTCTGGATGAGAGGAACTTTCACTGGGTTCACACGGTAAGGAGGCAGTTTAATTGGCTTTGCGTCTCCAACATCGACATCATGCATCAACACAGTGGTTCTTCCTGGAGTAGCACGGAACACTTGCGGGTACTCCTGCAGTAATTCCGAAAACTCCTGCCTTTCCTCGGGAGGTAGATGAGAAAGCTTAGTCTGGGGATCATTCATGATATCAGGATTCTTCCCCAAACTATCACTCAGGCTCATACTGCATGGGAGAACTTCACTTGCAGACTCGGGTGGAACAGCTACAGTGCAGACTGGGTTATTTTCGTCCCACCTGTGATATAACTTTAGCATGTTGATGTGACAAAGTTGCTTGTTCTTTCTACGATCTGGTGTGGCGATGACATAGTTGACATCACTGAGTTTCTTCTCCACAAAATAAGGACCACTAAACTTGGCTTGAAGAGGTTGCCCATTCACCGGTAGCAGAATCAAAACCTGATCTCCTGGGTGAAAGTGGCGTAACCTGGACTTCTTATCATACCAAGTCTTCATCTTCTCCTGAGCAGCTCCTAAATTCTCTCTCGCCAGCTGTAAAGCAGTGGACAGCCGTTCTTTGAACTTCATCACATACTCCAGCAGGTTGACGTCATCTTCCTCTGACAGCCAGCATTCCTTGAGTAGCTTAAGGGGTCCTCTTACTTCATGGCCAAACAGTAGTTCAAAAGGTGAGAAGCCCAGTGATTCATTTGGAGATTCTCTTGCTGTAAATACAACAAATGGAAGACCTTTATCCCAGTCTTTCTGATGTTCCAAACAGTATTTCTTGAGCATCGATTTGAGTGTTTGATGATATCTCTCCAACGCTCCTTGGGTCTGGGGATGGTAAGCTGAAGACGTGATCTGGGTGATGCCCAACTCTTTCAGAGACTGCTTGAAAACATTTGACATGAAATTACTTCCCCGGTCTGACTGTACCTCCTTGGGCAGACCAAACTTTGTGAAGAACCCTAACATTTCCTTAACCACGTTCTTTGCTGAGATATTTCTAAGTGGAATGGCTTCAGGATAACGAGTAGCCATATCAATCAGGGTCAACACATAAGAAAATCCTGAAGAAGTCTTAGGAAGAGGGCCCACAATATCCACCAACACTCGGGTGAATGGCGCCTCAAAAGGAGGAATGGGAACTAGAGGTGCAACCTTTTCGGTCTGATTACACTTCCCCACAACTTGACAGGTGTGACAAGACTTACAATACCAGGAAACATCCCTGAAGATACCTGGCCAATAGAAGTGTTTCAAAATGCGTGCCAAAGTCTTCCTCACTCCAAGGTGTCCTGCCAAACTGGAATCATGAGCCACTCTAATGATATCCTGCCTACAAACACGAGGGATGACAACTTGATGTACAACCTCCCATTCACAGTCAGCTGATGCTGTTGGGGGTCTCCACTTCCTCATAAGTACTCCTGACTTTATATAATAACAAGTAGAAGCACCGGCTGACTCTTCCTCACTGCAAGCAGAGTTAGCTAGACCTTTCAACTCAGGGTCAGCAACCTGCAACTCAACCAACTCTTGACGAGACAAATTATCAACACTACGGGGTACTGCCTCATCTGGTGAGTGGTCCAAATTAGCAAGAAAAGTGTCAGCTAGGATAACATCATCATCATCATTATCCTCTAAGTCACCAGTAACTTTAGACTTAGCCCTAGTGACAGCACATGCAGGGAACACATCAGGGACATCACATTCCTGGGCCGCAGCCACTGGCTCACCAGACAACTGAGGAGCTGGACACACTTGACTTCCACCAATATCATTTCCAAGTAAGAAAGTTACACCTGACATTGGGAGTGTCTCAACCAACCCAACCATAACGGAACCATTAACAAAACCAGACTCTAAATTCACTCTGCACAGAGGGACAGAGAAGTAATTATTCCCTACACCTTGTAAGATTACAGTTTCATCAGAGGAATTAACATTAGAGCCTAGAACACTGGTCAGCATAAGGGATTGGCAAGCACCTGTATCGCGATATATTTTAACTGATTTCCTGTCATTACTGTCCAGAGGACTGACAAAACCATCAGACAGGAAATTAGCACATGAACTCTTGAGAGTGTCACCCACGTTACTGCTCAAAAGAGGAGCTTCATCATGAGGATTTAATTTACCCCTCAAAGCAGGTTCAGTTAACTCAGTTAAAGAATTCTGGGAACTCTCAAGGGTGGACACTAGACCAATTGACTGAATATTTAAAGACTCCTTTTTGTTCACATCATGCTGTCTCCTGAAACATTTCTCCATAGTATGACCAAGCTTACTACAATAAGTACATTTACTTTTCTGAAACCTAGAGGTGAGGCTTGTATTTACTCCCTGAGAAACATCATCTTTATTCTCTTTCCTGTTACCTGTACTCTGAGTAGAGGCAACGTACTTACTCTCAGCTTTCCTTTTTTCTTGATAATATCTCTTGTGATTGAGAACATATTCATCAGCTAAAACTGCAGCATCAGACAAATTATCTACTCTTTTCTCACCAAGATATAGGCTTACATCTTTATTAATACACCTCTTGAAGTCCTCCAGCAAAATCATCTGCTTAAATTTGTCAAAATCAGAATCCACATTCTTAGAATTTAACCACTGCTCTAACAGATCTTCTTTGATTTTTGCATACTCAACATGGGATTGCTTATCTTGCTTATAAGTTGTCCTAAATTTTACTCTATAGGCTTCAGGAACAAGCTCATATGCCTTAAGAATCAAGCTCTTAACTACATCATAATTATCAGATTGATCCTGAGGCAAAGATGCATAAGTTATTTGAGCTTTACCGGTGAGAACAGTTTGAAGGAGTACTGGCCAATACTTTTTAGGCCAATTAAAACCTGTAGCTACCCTCTCAAACAACTGAAAATACTTTGTTAAATCAGATTCATTAAAAGGAGGGACAAGTTTAACATTTTTAGCCACATCAAAATCATCAGAGCTAGATGATTCAGTTCCACCTTGTTTCATGCGATACTCATGGTCTGCCTGAATCCTAGCAAGTTCAATTTGTGCCTGAGCCTGTATCTGTGCATCCTGAATACGAGCCTGAGACTCCGCCTCCTTAGCCTGAGACTCAGCCTACTTAGCACGTGCCTGAAACTCAGCCTCCTGAATACGAGCCTGAGACTCCGCCTCCTTAGCCTGAGACTCAGCCTCCTTAGCACGTGCTTGAAACTCAGCCTCCTTAACACGAGCCTCCTGCAGAGCTAGCTGTAACTTAGCTATTTCAATCTGCGTTTGCTCATTTAGAGGAGTTACATTAAACAAGCTTTTATTAATCATGCCAACAATTTGATCTTTAGAATGATGAGAGTGAACTGCAATTCCCAATAGTTGAGCAACAAGCTTAAGTTCATTCTTTGTTCTGTTTTCTACATCACACACTGTTTGCACATTTGACAAAAAATCTTTGGCTTCATGAAGCGTAGTAATAGTACACATCATGAATAAATCACAGTCACAATATATCAAGCAATATCCTTATGATAATATCCTGAATATCCTGATAAGAGGTCGCCAAATTTATGTTACGGAACAGAGAAAGATAATGTACACTTTAAGTGAGAATACTAAAAATCACTACTGTCCCGCAAAGTTCCAGGTTCAAAACAAAAGAGTTACGTAAAATTACGAGTTAAAGTTTAATGCTCAAACTAACAACAAAACATTCAGGACTCACAAGGACAATGCAATGGCAAAAAACAGGTTAAATATATGGTTAACTGCAATAGCCTCTATTAACACGAAATTAGCAAGAGTAAATTTATCTAAGTCAGCCCTGATAAAATGAGAAAGCCGGATAATACTCAGGGAATGCAAGATATATTATTAGAGATACAAAATATTATCAAAAATGACTGACATAAAAACACATGAATCACAAAAACCTTACTAGGCCTAAGAATTAACACCTTATGCTACACAGTACAAGAACAAAATGTAATAACACGTATACTCAAATTACACAGTAGCTGGTTGGAGACTTCCTGAGCACTCACAATAACAACGACTGTACAGGGGAGGACAGAGATGTGAGCAAAATGAGGCGTAGATCTAAATGGCAATTAATGTAGAGACTGAGCTCATTATATAGGGGCCAGCAGAGCTTGATACAACTTGTAAGAAGGACGCGCAAATGAAGCCATAGGGGACAAAGAGTTGACAATCCTGCTCTGAACAACAGAAAGAACGACTTACTCTACTATAAGGGAGGAGGGGGGAAGTGAGGTAGAACACGCTCGTGATCAAACATGCAGCATACTGTACGTTAGAATTACACAAAGGATGATGAAATCATAGGCTATGTAACAATATATATATATATATATATATATATATATATATATATATATATATATATATATATATATATATATATATATATATATATATATATATATATATATATATATATATATATATATATATATATATATATATATATATATATATATATATATATATATATATATATTTGTATTATTATGCATATGCATACATAAGAGCAGCACTGAGACAGAGAAAGAAAACTAAGAGCAGTGTTTCATTTGCATTAGCCGGAGACGAGTGCTGGTGTTTCAATATGGCGACCGTAAGTCACACGTTAGCTGCGGAGACAGCCCCTCCATGTTATATGAGCTCAGTTGTGCCGGTTGACTGCAAATTCGTCTAAAATTACATCTCGTTCTCTAAGTTTCGTTGATAAAATTTCCCTTTAATCGTAGCATATTTTACTAAAATTTGAGCTACTGAAGATTTTTGTTTTACTCTTCAGGTTTTATTGTGGATATTACTTCAAAGTACATGTAAATACAGTGATAACTGCCAAATTATATGCGTAATGTTGACAAAACACACCGCGTCGGTAGGGGGAAGGTGGAGGGTGGTGTGTTCTACTGGTGCTTTTTTTGCCCTTATTAATGGACAGATTGTGCTGCATTTGAGTTTAATGACACTCATGGACCTTCTGTGCGACTTTTCCGAATTCCCTGTGATCCCGCAAGTAGGAAATTATGGGATACCAACGCAAAGAGAGCAAAATGGTCAGCAAATGTCATTGGCATTGCAAGGCAAGTTTTCTTTACATGTACTTGGCCCAGTTATGAAAAGAGTTGTTACACCAATATAAAAACAGAAAGAGGCAGTGTAAGGATAAAGAATATTTTCATAAATGAAATGTAAGTAAGGTAGGTTAAGTGCAAAGCTGGGAATAGCGCCACTACTATTATAATAGCGATGGTGGTAACGCCATTACTTTTTTTAGCCAGTAGCCGAACTGATAGCGCCGCTACTTTTTGCCTGTACTCACTCGTTCCGCGCTCCTCGCTACTCACGCGACGAATACAGGTCCAGAGTCAGTGAGTACATACAGATATGCCAACGGTTTGGTTGTATTTATTAATGACGAATAACTTTCGTCAGTTCTGTCAATTAATGATGTTTGTTCTACATTATATCAGCAATTTATTATTATTCATTAGTAATGTGCAATAATTAGACAGGAATTTGCTAGTTAATTATCGATCATTTAAATTAAGTAAAGATAAATAAGGATGTCAGCTAGATGTAGGCATTCTAACACACACACACACACACACACACACACACACACACACACACACACACACACACACACACACCTAACTATCCCCATCTCCAACTCCCGCTCTCTCCCTCACTCTCTCTTTCAGACTAATTCTTACTCACTATATTATTATTTCGTAACAGTATGTTACTTTCAGTTTAAAGTAATGGAAAAAATATTGCTATTGTTTAAATAGCCTTTAAAAGAAAGCCCCAGTTCATTTTTACTTTCTTTTTCGTACATATCTTAACCCCTTAACTGCGGGGCGTCACTTTCGTGATGCTCGGGTGCAATGGATCATACCGCGGGGCATCACTTTTGTAATTCTGCTTAATTTTCCTGGGCTTCCAAGTGGTGGCTCGTATCATCTATCAGTACTGCCGGTGTCCAACAATAGTCAGCGCTCCTAATGTCACCTGTACTCCCATCCATTGTTGACAATTTAGCCATTTTTCCTCTTTCTTGACTCCCCTTCCTACCTCCCCTTCATTACCCTCTCCTTTCACCTGCCCAGCCATGCTGCGCTAAGCAAATCTTCCCCAGAATTTTCCACTGATTTCATCCACTGAAATAAGCCCTATGCCCTATTCTTATACAAAATAATATATACAAAAAAGAAATAAGGTAAGTGATAGTGCCATACACCTGGAATTGGCTAATTATCACCTGACAACACCTCATGTGCACTCGTTCGCTAATTTTCCCTGGTAATTTCCCCTTAACATATGCTGTATAATCTATTCTCATAAGAAAAAAATATATAAGAAAGGAAGGGAGAAGCCTAAGTGATATTTACATTCACCTGGAACTACCTAATTTATTATATATTGTCGAGATTTGCTACCAATCATTTCATAGCATACAAATTAGCAGCTGTCACCCTACTGACACTGTCAACCCTTGGCTGCCCAAATACGCCGCATCATTCAGTTCCTTATCATCCTCTGAGGTGAAATCATCATACTCACGCCCCGCCATTTCCGCTGCTTCTGCGCCCATTGCAAAGGGCCCTGTGACCTCTACCCCTAGAAAAACTCGTGTGGGAAGCAGTAAAGGACTAAGTGACTCAGCAGTGGAATGTGAACTGGCAGATTTATCTATGATAATGATGGATAGTGACTTTGATCCTTTGGGTGAATTGTGTGATGAGCCTGGGGAGGAAATTGTGATAGAAACTCCAAGTACGAGTGCTTCAGTGTCCCAGGTTCATCCTAGCTCCAAGGGAAAGGAGCCCTTAGTGCAGCAAGGGAAGGAATTTGGGAAGGGAGTGAAGAGGAGGCGGGTTAGCCCCAGAACAATGGCCCCATGTGACCCAGCCCACCATGAGTCCCAAGGTGAATCACCTCCCCGTTCTCCCAGCCCCACTTCACTACTTTCTTCCTCCTCTTCAGAGGAATTTTCTCCTGAGTCTTCGTAGTCAGAGTCTCCACCAGCACCTACAGTGAAGGCAGGCTGTAGGGGAAGAGGTAAATCCCTGACTCATAAAAGCAGAGTAGCAACTAGAGTAAGGGCTGCTAGTGCTACACGGCAACCTAGGGTCAGCCAGAGTGACCTTGAAACAGCCCAGTCTGCCTCACAGCCACCCTCCACCCTCACCCACCCTACACCGCCACGAGAGGGAACCCTAGACGCCTTCGTGTGGAAGGAAGGTTCTGATTTCGTCCCTGAACAAATCCATTTTGACGAGAGTTCCTCAGGGATACAGCCTGCCTTCACTCTTGACGAGGAAGCTGAGTGTGTGGACCTCCTTTTGGCCTTCCTCGATGATGAAGTCATGCAGCACATATGTGATGAGACCAACAGGTACGAGTCACAACGTGCTGTAAGTGGTGCAGGTGCAGCAAAGATGCAATAGTGGACTGTGCTTGGAGTGCAGGAGCTGTATGTGTTCTTCGCCCTCATGTTTTTCATGCCACATTCAAAGAAGCATGAGTTGGAAGATTACTGGTCCATGGACCCCTTACTACCCTCACCCACCTTCAGTAAGTACATGGCCAGAGATCGCTTCCGGAACATCATGGGAAACCTGCACTTTGCCAACAACGATGTACCTTCCCAAACCGACCCACTCTGGAAGATCCGGGAGATTCTGAGCAGAATGAAGGATAAATTTATGTCATTCTTCCACCCATTTCAGGAGGTTGTCATAGACGAATCCTTGGTTTTGTTCAGAGGACGTCTGAGGTTTGTACAGCACATTCCAAGCAAACGTCATCGCTTTGGAATCAAGTTCTTTGTACTGTGCGACTGTAAAACGGGGTACATCCTTGACTCTGTCATCTATTCAGCCAGCACTGTCGATCTGGACAAAACACACCCTCTTGGCTTCTCAGGCTGTGTAGTGAAAGTGCTGCTTGAAAGGTATTTTGATGGGAATCATGTGCTGTATACTGACAACTACTATACAGCACCGAAACTTGCTAAATACCTTTCAGAGCACGGCATCGGCTTCTGTGGCACTGTGAAGAGCAATCGTGCCAACTTCCCCAAATTCCCTGAGGCAGGAAACTAGCTGCGAGGAGACGTGCACCTACGCAAATCTGAGAAGATGCTGGCAATACGGTGGCATGACAAGAGGGTCGTGCACATGCTCACCACTGTACACAAGGGGGAACTGAAAGACAGTGGGAAGGTCGACCGTAGGACAGGTGAACCTGTGAGGAAACCTGTTGCTGTCATCGACTATAATATCAACATGCGGCTGGTGGACAAGTCCGACATGATGATTGGAGAGATCGACTGCCTCAGGAAGAATACTAGGTGGTAAAGGAAAGTTTTTCTGCATCTCATTGACATGACGATGCTGAGCGCCTTCATCCTGTACAAGATGAAGGTAAAGCCACCCAAGTCCTTCTCCCTGAGGTTGTTCGCCAGGACTTGTGTTCAGCAGCTGCTTGAGAGATATGGTACGGTGACAGCAGCAGCTCCAAGGCGCCATTCTGTTAGATTTCCCGACAGACCTGAGCAGAGGGCGTACATGGAGCAGCACAGACTGGTGCAAATGCCTGCCAGAACGAAGAGGAAGGCTGCGATCTGCAGGTGCCAGGTGTGTGCACATACCACCAGACGCACACCTGAGCACAAACGCACCTCTTGGCAGTGCGCTAAGTGCCAGGTTCCCCTCTGTGTAACCTGCTTCTTTGATTACCACAGCCGGAAGCAGTTCTAAAAGTGCAAGTGGAAAATGTAAATAATGTGTAAATAATGTGTAAATAGCAAGTGAAAGCAATGGATGTAAATATGATTGGACAGTGTAATATAGTTTTATAAGTTACTGCAAGTGACAGTGCATAAAATAGTGTAAGTAAAATATAAGTGTGAATATTGAAAATACAATAGAAAATGTAAATAGAAATGTAAATAATTAGTAATATAAGAATATGAGTACAAATACTTGAAGTTATGACAGTGAAAGTTAAACCTTGGCTCTCTTCTTATTTTACTTAAAGAGAAAGTGAATGCCTACAGTGACAATAAACTACTATTACTGAAGGAAACTTATGGATAAATACTGCAGATATATATAAGTGTTATAAAGTAATAGGAATATAAAGTGTGAGTGTTTTTATGAATATTAAATGACAGAATACCAGCGGGGAACGAGGACGGGTTGGACGCTCGTGCGCGCTCGTAATTTACATTGCTTTCAAAGTGTTTTTTTTGGAGTTTGAATTCCAAACTATTTGAAAATCAAAGAATAGTGTTTCTAGTGATAATGTCAGGCTGTGTTAATCATATTACGGGATGTCAGGAAGTGTTAAGTGGAGGCTTAGTTGCCCAATTTCAGAAGTCTCCACAAGTCCTACGGTTGTCGACGAAGACTCAACAAACATCCCAAGAGAAAGCTGAAGGTACGTGCCATAGGTATATATAATTATAATATTCTAGGGCTAATAACTGATTTTTTGTAAATATTTTTATAAAGTCAGCCGGAGCGCGAATATCCCTACGGGATGCACAAGGATCGGCGAAAACATCCCCGCGGTGTAGGGGTTAAATAGGTATCATTGAAAATATAAAAAATCTATATAATATTTATCAATGGTAAGCCACATTTTTTGGCTTTTTATTTACTTATGTTGCTTTCAGTAGGTATACTATGTAACAGTGTAAAAGAACATTTGTTACATTATACAGTAAATAGCTTTTTCCTGTACCTTCGGCTCTAAGCTTCATTAAAGTGACACCGACATCTGTCTATCTATTACCAGACGCCTCAATCCCGTTTGGGGTGGCCACAAACAAATAGCCTCCAAGTCGCCCTGTCCCCTGCCATTTCACTGCCCTGCTCCCAACTCACACCCCCCTCTCTCATATACCTCTCCACCCCATCGCTCCATCTCATCCTCTGCCTCCCCCTCCCTCTTCCACCCTCCACCTCACTCACATACACTCTCTTCGTCAGTCTTTCACCCTCCATCCTCTCCACATGGCCAAACCACCTCAGTGTGTTCCTCATAGGGCTTCCTATCACATTCACATCAACACCACAACGCTTCTTTATATCCTCATTCATCAGCCTGTCTCTCCATGTGACTCCACAGGCTCCTCTTAAATAACTCATTTCCACTGCTCTCACTCTTGACTTGTGTCCTTCCAACAACGTCCAAGCTTCGCTTTCGTACGTTAGAGTTGGTATCACAATACTGTCATGTAGTAACTCTTTCACTTCCATGCTCACTTCCCTGTTTCTTATCACTGCTTTCAAAGAACCAGCAACCTTTCTTCCCTGCTGTACCCTTTCAAGCACTTCACCCTCCAAACCTCCATCCTTACTCATCACACTACCCAAGTACTTAAACGTACTCACATTTTCCAATTCCTCACCATCCAACCTCGCTGTACATTCACTGACTTCACCTCTCTCAAAGACCATCACTTTACTCTTCCCTACTTTCACCTTTAGATTCTGTTTCTTACACACTCTCCCAAACTCATCCACCAAGCCTTGCAGCTCCCCTCCGTCTTCACTCAACAACACAGTATCATCTGCAAACAACAGTACAGGGGGTTTCCAAACACTATCCTCTCTCACCAGGGCCACTCCAACATCCACTACCCTACCTTGTACCTCTTTTATTACCCCATCCATGTACAGATTGAACAGCCATGGAGACATGACACATCCCTGTTTCAACCCAACTTTCAAAGAGAAAAATTCACTTAGTTCACCATCCACACGCACTGCAGCCTTCGCACCATCGTACTTACTCTTCACAGCATTCAACAACTTCCCATCTACTCCATATATTCTTAACACTTTCCACGATCCTTGTCTATCCACCCTGCCATAGGCTTTCTCCAAATCCATGAAAGCTGCATACAACTTCTTTCCCTTCTCTAGAAACTTTTCCACTAAAGATCTAAGAATGAATATCTGATCTACACAACCTCTTCCCTTCCTAAAGCCTCCCTGTTCTTCTCCAACTAATTCCTCTGTTCTTTCTCTAACTCTGTCAATAAGTATCCTACCATACACTTTTCCTATTATACTAAGAAGACAAATGCCCCCATGATTACCACACACATCTTTTTTACCTTTTCCTTTGTACAAGGGAATAATTATACCTGACTTCCAATCCTCCGGGACTCTACCTTCCTCCCAGGCCAATCTGCACATCTTCCACATCCATTCTACTACTATCTCTCCCCCATGCTTCAGCATTTCACCACACACTCCATCAATTCCTGGGGCTTTCCCCGATTTAAATTTCTTCATTGCTTCCACAACTACGATCCTACTGATTTCTGCCTGTCGTCTCACCTCCCTCCTTCTCCCAGCCATTCCCCAGCCACTTATACTCACATTACTTCTATCCTCTACGTTCAACAATTCCTTAAAGTGTTCTCTCCATCTGCTCATTTTTTCTCCCTTCTCCATTAGTAATCTATCATTTTTATTTTTCACTCCCCTGCTAACTTCACTTCCACCCTGTCTTACTCTTTTCACTTCTTTCCAGAACATTTTCTTACAGTCCCTCCACTTTACACTCAAATGCCTTCCAAATTCCTCATCCACTCTCTTCTTACTCTTTCTTACTAATCTTTTCACCTCTCTCTTTCTTTCTACATATAACTCTCTCTTCCGCCTCTCAACTTCTTCCACGCCCCTATTTCTCACCCATTCACTGTATGCTTTCTTCTTTTGTGCCACAGCCTGTTTCACCTCTTCAGTCCACCACGCTGTTCCTTGTACCCCCCTCCGTCTTCTCTTCCTTCCACACACCACATCACATGCTGCACATATTTCTTCTGTAAATATCCTACACACACCTTCCACGTCTCCCATCTGCTCCAATTCATATTTGCCCAATCGTTCCTCCACTTCTCTCTTATACTCTGCCTTTTTCTCATCCTCTTGTAATCTTTCCACTCTCCTTGCAACTACTCCTTCCTCTCGTCCTTCCCTTCTCCTATTCCTCCATCTTATTAAAATTCTAATTCTGGCCACCACCAAGTACTGGTCAGAAAGTCCACTCCCCCAACCTCTATAAACTCTTGCATCCATTACACATCTTCGCATCCTTTCATCCACACACACATAATTAATCATTGCATTCCTTTCATTCAGTTCACCACCCACCCTTCTCATCACTCGCCATGTATACCTGTGGATCATTTTATGCCTGAAGAAGGTATTGGCTATCACCAACCCCCTCCCAGCACAAATGTCCACTAACGCACTCCCATTCTCATCTATCTCAGCAGGCACACCCCACTCACCAACTATTCCATCCACCTTCACATTCCCAATTAAACCATTCATATCACCAATCAAAAACACTCTCTCATTCCTTCCAAACTTTTCCATGCACACTTGTACATTTGTCCAGAACTCTTCTCTCACTCTTCTAGCACGACCTTGTGTTGGCGCATACACACACACAATTGTCCACATTTGTATTCCAACTTTCATCTTTACCCACACAATCCTTGACCCAAGTGATCCATACTGTCTTATGCTCCTCTTCCATCTTTTACTCACAACTATACATACTCCTTCCTTTGGCCTCTCATTCTCACCTACTCCTGCACATATACCCATCCATACTCCCATTCTCTCACACTTTCTCCTCTCCATTTTATTTCAGTTATTCCACATACATCCACTTTCGCATCCTCAAGAGCCTGGACAATCTCTCTCTCTTTCACCTCATCATTCGCTCTCCTTACATTCCACGTTCCGATAACCATGTCCTTTGTCCGGTCCTTGGTCGTCTTCGTTTGGTCAGTCCTTGTCCTAGGCTTATTGTTTGTTTTTTTAGTTAGTTGTTTTCCGGGGAGGGGCACTAACCCTCCGCCAACCCTTTTTGTCTCCCTTTTACGACAAGCAGGGATACTGGGGGAGTATTCTTGAAAAAAAAAACCTACCCCTAGGGGGTATCTGTTTTTTTTTTTCTCAATATAAGTATATACTGACATTACTGGTACACAATATAACCACTCAGACCGTCTAATATTATTAAAACAGTATATAGTGTATTGTTATATAACAGATTTTTGTTAACCTTTCCTTCGTGAACCTTTATCTTATCCAAAGTAGCGGGAGCGGGAGCGGAAGCGCCGCTGCTTTTCGTATCAAGTAGCGAAACCAGTAATGCCACTACTTATTCGAGCTAGTAACGGGAATGGGAGCGCCGCTACTATTTATGAGTAGCGTTCCCAGCATTGGTTAAGTGCTGGACCTTGTGTTTTGTCCTTCCGGACTTCACGTTTTCCCTTTACTGGCTATAAAATGAAAAGTTTGGTTGGTGAGATTGTCCGCATTTAATCCAAGATACTGTATACAGTACAAATAGGGAAATTCAATTTTCGGTGTTTGGGGGCTTAGTTGTGAAAAAAAATATCATTCTTATAAGTTAATGACTGACATTAAGTTAGATCCTTTTATGCAACAAAGAAATAATGTAACGAACTGATATCTTTTGTTGACTACATTAGTTACAAGAAGGGAATTCTAGTGTATCCTTCCACTGCTGTACCAGATCTCCATTAAAAGTAGAAGGAATCTTCAAGACTTGTGCAGAGTTAATTTTGAGTAGGTTCTCAGTAAGGGAAAAAGTGAAGTTGTACTGCATAAAATTTTCATGAAATGCAATGACTCCCAGACAGCCACATTGTTGCCAACTCATTATTAACATCATATTTTAATCTTAGATGTCACTGTCATGCAAAAACAATATCCAAATAAAGAAAAGAAAAAAATAGTACATACTCTATAGAGACTGGAAAATGTGAAACACCAAAAACATCACTTGAAATCAACTGTGATAGATAATATAGGTTAGGTTAAGTAAAATTAAGCATATACAGTAAATACCTGATGTACTTAAAAGCATTAAACTGTATTGGAGCCAGGATATTTTTGATGAATATATGTGATTTCAATTGCACACACCAACCATACTACTGCAACCATCTGTGATACGTGCTGCAAATTAGGTTAAAAAATACACTATTTTGTACATAAAAACCGACATACTGAAGTAGACCTATAATAATGTGGGTCCATACTCTTTATAATGTAGGTTTTGAATCATAATGATGATTGTGTATCATATTTAATTTATTCTTATCAATATGTTGTATGATGGATGTTTTGTAGTAACTATAATGAAATTATATTACCATATGTATTTACTAAACCAAACATCACATTTTTAAATGATTGATGCTTTCATATCATAGGTTAAGAATAGTGAAAGTACAATAACCACTTTAAATCAATTGTTCTACTGCACAGGGTATTCCATGTGCTGCGGGTGGATTACTGTATATCTTTATTATACAGTACTGTTGTATACTATATATACATTTTTACCCTGGGGAAAGCTATAGCCATCCAACATCCATTCCGTTTCCCTCATTATGTAGATCAGGTATATTATGAGATACGGTACATTCATATACATTTTTTATGGAAGAAAGATGGAACCAAAGGCCAAGAGCTTGTGATATAGTTAGCTTGTGATACTGTATATTCAGCCTTTTGATTACACATATAGCTGGTGATACTGTATATGCAGCCTTTTGCTTACACATATAGCTGGTGATACTGTATATGCAGCCTTTTGCTTAATCTTACTGAATGTCATTGTATGTGAGAGAGAGAGAGAGAGAGAGAGAGAGAGAGAGAGAGAGAGAGAGAGAGAGAGAGAGAGAGAGTACGGTACTGCTTAGCCCAGTCCTTATCTTTGTGATACTGTAGCTGAATGTATTGTTGAAATAATCACTGCAGAACTATAGTTTTGCAATGTGAGGTGAATATACTATGGTACAGTGTCACAGAACTGACATATGTCGCAAATTAATGTTCGCTTTTACGTTGTGACTATTCAGAAGAATAACTGTTTTCTTCTAATCCACACTGGGAGGTAAGACCAGATAATATCCCGATGGAAACCACTTAGACACACGGATATCAAGAAGCTCTTCATATGCTTCGAAATTAGCCTAGCTCAGTGTTTCTCAAACTTTTTCACTTCATTCTCCACTTGTGGGGATCTTATTATCCTTGTGGCCTCCCTTCAGTTTTCTCTCATGCCCCTGACAAATAATAAAGAAGAAAAATGTTTTGGTGCCCTCCATTTATTTTAATGATTACAACTCTCAATCAGAATGCACATTTTGTTGCATATCAGTGGGATGGATGACACTGTTTGCATTTAGTCAGTCGACTGATTCTGTCATAAAAGACTTTGTAGTTACTTGTAGAGAAGTTATATAGATATTAGACTTGTGGACGAGCGGTTGTTATACTTGAGTAGCTTTGTAAGTAGATAATCTTCTTTCCCATTTGTCATTCAATGACAAGGAGAGGTAAAGAATAGTATGGAACTATTTTTATTTGTCTTGGAAATAATAACAAGTCTCTCACACAGAGCAAAGTATAAAGTAGAGTCCCGGGAGCTATCTCCCTGTCTCGCTCTCTCTGTCTCTCTCTCAAGTTGCTAAGCCCTTCTCCCTGCGACCTGTCTGTTCTATGGCTAGCTTCCTTCTCAGCTCTCTTTCCTAAATTCTGGTGAAACAGGAGTCGTATCACGTGTGTTCCCTGTGACTGGAAAGTTCTAGAAGCCTGTGTGTGAGTATGTGTGTATGTGTGTGTATGGTCAACAAGGCTTTGTTCACTTGGTGAATTGCTGACAACTAACTGACTGGCTACTTCGTAATCTGTCGTCAGCTTTTCCTCAGTGTAACTTGCAAGATCATTTCCCATTCCCAGGCTCGCATAGAGCTGTCTATCTATCTGTTTATCTATCTATCTATTATGATTTGTAATTATAATATGGAGTCCTAACATATGCTCGGTCACGCGAAAATGGCGCACCATCGACAGTTAATAGTCATAACATATTAATACATATTATATACACATTATAATGAACTTATAAGCTAATTAAGTGAAATACATAATATTGTAAAAGTAACATAATTGTATGAATAGTGTATACATATAATATTCATAGTAAATAGCAATTATCCAGTAATATTACATTTTAAACAAGTTGTATACATTTTGTGAGATGTGTATGTATAACAGACATACGCATATAATTGTGCAATGGTAATACTGCTAGGTTATACATTACATATTGAGTTATCACTTTAGTAATGTCTAATATTTCACCTAACTTGTATGATGATACTGGTAATACAGAATTGTGGTATAGTTGTATGACTTATAACATTGTAGTAGCATTGTGGTAATACATAATTGTAAGATTTCATGAACTGTTACAAAATATTGTGGTAATGCATAATTGTGTTGGCCTTATAATTGTATTTACATTTTGTTAATGCAACTGTTACATAAGTGTCTTGGCCTTATAATTGTAGTTAAAGTTACATAAAAGTTACATCTTGTTAATGCAACTGTTACATAATTGGCAAAGTGTAACATAATGCAATCGTTTGTCGTTACATAATTGTTACATATCGTTTGTAGGTACATAATTGTAGTTAAAGTTACATAAAAGTTACATCTTGTTAATGCAACTGTTACATAATTGGCAAAGTGTAACATAATGCAATCGTTTGTCGTTACATAATTGTTACATATCGTTTGTAGGTACATAATTGTAGTTAAAGTTACATAAAAGTCACATCTTGTTAATGCAACTGTTACATAATTGGCAAAGTGTAACATAATGCATTCGTTTGTCGTTACATAATTGTTACATATCGTTTGTAGTTACATAATTGTAATAATTGCAGTCCTAACATATGCTGCGGTCGATGATATGATGTGCCATGCCACTAGCTTGTGGAGACAACCGTTTGCTTTTTTGTTTGTAGTTTATGTGGTATTTTGGCATTTGTAGTAACACTTACACTTATTTTCATTTGTTTGTTATGTGATCTTACTCCATTTCTCTCTTTTTTCTCTCTTCCTTTATCTTTCTTTCTTTTCTTTTCTTTTTTTTTCCATGTATTGATTTTCTATAGTTTGTTTTTCTTCGTTTGTCTACTCTTTTTCTGTGTTGTTCATGGTTGCATAATTGCTGGTTAAATCCCTTGGGACCCTTTTTTAAGGTTTAGTTTATATTGCACAGATATTACTGAAAATGATATTATATAGCCCCATATTTTGTTATTTTATATAAAAATATATATATATATATATATACACTATATACAGTATTAACTATATACACTGACTTGTTCTTCACTTGTACCTATCGTGGGCAGTATATGTGTCAGCACTGTGTGGATATCATTGTCTTCACGATTGTGTTGAAGATGTTCACTCTTGCTAACGTCATTTGTGTTGGCCATTTTTTTTTCTGGTTTTCCTTGTAACTTAATTTATATGTTTTCACTAGATAGTTTTACTTAATAAATGTTTAATACAGTTCTTTTAATCGCTCACTGAGTAACTGTGATGGTATATTTTCTTTATTACTTTGTAGATATAATAATGTATAGCTGTATGTATGAAACACGTATTTTATGTAGGTATAAATGGTAACACTCGTTGGTAGTAAATAAATGCTATAATAAATGAATGAATATATACAGTGTAGAATATTTATTGTTGGTGATTATTTAGTGTTTGAGTTATGCAGATAACTGAAGTAAGTATGTGTAATTAAGCTGTAAC
Organism: Coenobita brevimanus; assembly: GCF_032717465.1. Classification (NCBI taxonomy): domain Eukaryota; kingdom Metazoa; phylum Arthropoda; class Malacostraca; order Decapoda; family Coenobitidae; genus Coenobita; species Coenobita brevimanus. Next base: position 22,399,381 of record NC_137027.1, on the reverse strand, counting down.
TATACAGCATGTTTTATATGTTTGTGCAGAAGCCTATTGTCTATCACTGTGTATTGTATAAATGAAGTAACTATGTAACTCACTAATTTTTACCGTGGTGGGAATGGTGTGAGTGGCGGTGCAGGTGGTGAGTTGACTGACGTGGCGTCTTTTCAGCAAGCACGCATGATGACGTCGACTTCCCACACTGGTATCTGTGGTGGGTGAATGAGTAGCGATGAGTAACTTGAGTGAAGACGAGTGAGTAAGATGAGTTGTGAATATGGACTTGGTATTTGCTTCGTTGTCTTGACCTCTTCACTCCTGCGTCAGCGGTGTAGGTTGGTTGGATGTAGCAGAGAGAGGAGGGTGAGGTCTGGTGGTTATGAGTTGTGAGTCGTGTCTCACTCTTCGTTTGTTTGTTTTGTTTTGTTTTTCTTTCTTTGTCGATGTTTTCTCGGTCCTTTTCTCTTGTGATTTACTCGTTGTAGGATGAAGACTGCCGCTACTTGTAGGTGCGTGTAGAAGATTATACAGACGACTCGTAGAGTTGTTACTTGTAGTTGATTGTAGATGGTTGTAGTTCGCTGGTTCGCCGTAGAAGTTGCAAGACTATTTGTATCAATATATTGTTAAACTACTTGCAAGGCGTCCTGTGACCTCTTCACCTCTACATCAGCGTGATGATCAGTGAGACGGAGGGGGCTGGTTGGAGAGAACTGTCAGGAGCTGTTTGTAAGTTGTTGGTTGTGAGAGGTATTCTTGTTTTCAATCTTGATATTTTGTAGGAATTCACTGTTGATTCGTAGATGAGGTTCGTATACGTTCGCTGCTACCAAATGTCATAAAAAAAACTTTTGTAATGCAAAATCCACTGCAAGTGCCTCTAAGTCTGTAGTGCAATAATTTTTCTCTGCACCTCTTGTTTGTCTGCTGGCAAATGCAATTGGTTGATTCTTTCCTCTTTTATCTTCCTGCATCAGTACAGCCCCTAATCCTTTAACTGATGCGTCTGTACAAATAAGAAATGATTTTGTGTAATCTGGATATGCTAAACAAGGTGCATTTGTTAGTTTAATTTGTAGATTGTTAAATGCCCTTTTTTGTTCTTCTTCCCATTGGAATACAGCATCTTTTTTGAGTAGTTGGAATAGAGGAAAGACTATATGAGAGAACAGTGGTACGAATGACCTATAGTACCCAGCCAGACCTAAAAATTGTCTAACTTCGTCAGTCGTAGTGGGTTCAGGAAAATCTCTCACTGCCTGTATTTTGTCATCGGTGGTGTGAATACCATCAGAACTTAATTTGTGGCCTAAGAAATTGATTTCCTTAAAGCAAAATTTGCATTTAGAAAGTTTAATTTTTAAACAAGTATCACTAAGCTTTTGTAGGTCTAATTTCCTGAGATGATCCTTAATATTCTTCGTTGCGATTATAATATCGTCAAGATAAACAAATATTCCTTGTCCTAAAATTCCGGACAATACGTAATTCATAAGACGCTGGAATGTGCCTGGGGCTGTCCTCAGTCCCATTGGCATTCTTGTATATTGATAATGGCCTCTGTTTGTTGAAAAGGCAGTGTATTTACGTGACTCTTTCGATACCGGAATATGACAATAGCCGTTTAGGAGATCGATGGTCGAGAATATATTATTCTCAGGACCAATATTCTGTAGAACATCGCTTAGCAATGGCATGGGAAATCTGTCTGGGATTGTGTGATTATTTAGTTTACGGTAATCTACTACCGCACGCATTTCTCCATTTCGTTTGGGCACGAAGAATAAGGGGGCATTCCACGGGGAGACTGAAGGCTCAATAATTCCAAGTTTTAACATTTCATCGACATACTGATTTGCAAGTGCACGTTGGGAGTGTGGTATGCGGTAAGCTGGTACGAAAATTGGTGGTGTTTCTGGGTGCACATTAATCATGTGATTAATCAAGTTGGTACACCCTAATTGTTTTCCGGGCAATGCTACGGTGTCCCTGTGTGTTTTCAGCAGGGTTAACAAATCATTTTCTTCATCAAATTCACCTGAGTGAATTAAATTCTCTTTTATTCTTTCTCTATCCGTAGATTTTATCTCACTTGTCACTCCAGCTATAACTATTTCCTTCACAGGGGCGGGACATTTTTCAATATTAACTATGCAAGTTCCCTTTTTCAACTGAACTTCCCCATTCCAGTCTCTTTATGGTATTGGGTCTTTACTTTCTACCTTCCACTTTCCAGACTTCCTCACCATCCCCCCAGTGCGATGTGTGAGTGACATGTGTTGGAGGGAGTGTCTGTTCCACCCATTAACAGGTTCGTCAAGGCGCCTGGGGATTATTAAAATGGGAAAAAGCCCGCCCCTCTCAATTACGTACGTCAGGAAAAAAACAATAATTATACGTGAGGGTGTCATTCCTATTGTACTTTACGCAAACGGCGTAACTGCAATAATGGTAAATAGAGATGTCAGGGTGGAAATGGTGTTGATGTGTTGATGATGGAGAAGATGAAGGTGATGCCAGCGATAATGTTCATGACGATACGAAGGAGGAGGAGGAGGAGGAGGAGAATGTAGATCTTAATGACAACGATAATGATGATGGTGACGATGATGATGACGATGATCGTGATCATGATAGATGATTATGAGGATGAAGAGGATACTTATAATGACCATGATGAAGGTGATGATGATGATGATGATGATAATGATGATGATAACCATATCCTCAGATCATTAAGTTCCAATTATCGCAAGCAATTATTTTTATTATTTTTTTAAGTTTTACGCCGTGTCCCTTTTTATCGATAAAGGCTAAAGCGTTGCCCCTGGGTAGAGGACTTAGATTTTGGAGCGTGTAGCTCTTTGTGACCGGATGCCCTTCTTGACGTCTACCAATGACCCTTGGGTGGACTGGAACCTCTCTTCAGCCAGAACGGAGCACTCTAACCCAATGAGTCACAGCATCTACTCTTTATGAAGCTCCACCCGGGAATATTTTTCCCTCGCTTTCCATAGAAAAATCACTTAAAAAAAAAAAAAATCTAACATTCCAAATTATAACTTTTTTCCCCATGATTCAGGGGACTCAAGACTTTGAAATATAAATCTGTGAAATTGTGAGATGCCAGAACAATTGCCTCGCTAATTAGTTTCCATCTGTTACTGAAGAATTGTTTATGGAAATGGTAAATGTGTTTGACGTTTCCAAATAAACACACGGTTGGATACACGCACGCACCCACGCACATGAAATTCACACACACACACAGACACACACACACACACACACACACACACACACACACACACACACACACACACACACACACACACACACACACACACACACACATCAAGCCACACAGTAATTAAATTCTAGATAAACACACGACTTTTGAGGGTGACGTTCCGGCACGAAGTTGACCAGAGTTGGTGCGCGATCCGTGTATACAACCCCTTCAGGCCAAGAACATGATTTTCTAAACATGTTTCTTGTTTTTTTTATTTTTTTTTTAGTTATTTTGTTATTAATTTTGTTTTTATTTCATTCCTAGGGGCTTTATTTTTTTTCTCACCATATCCCGCCGAGTCTATTGAGTTTCAGGTTGATGTGTTTCCTAAGCCCCATCGAATTAGGTTTCCCACATCCTGAAAAGACTAGTGGAAATTTTTTTGGCGTTTGAAATGGCAGAAAATCACTTCTAATATATACAGTATATATAATCATCATCATCAGCCATTTGAGTATCCACTGCAGGACCGGCCTATCCCGACCGAAGTCGGGACGATACATCCAATGTATCTCTACCAAGTGGCTTAGGCTGTCTAGTAGAGATTGTATGTAGGGTGGGAAGTGCTTGTAAGTGAAATTGTAGTGGCTTTGGATGTGTGTGTAGTCTGTGAACCAAGTGTAATCGGCCCGTGCAAGCCGACTGGGTGCAAGCATACTTTATAGTAAGCGACACTGGTTCAACCACAGCACCCCTTGTGTCCGCCAATGCAGTACGTGGCCGGATGAACACTCCCAAAGTTTATTACCCTGGCGGTGGGCGAACCCTGTATGAAACGCACACTCTACCACTGTACCACAGAGGCTCCATATATATATATATATATATATATATATATATATATATATATATATATATATATATATATATATATATATATATATAACTTGGCAAAAAACAGGATGTAGTGTACAGTTTTTAAAGTCGAATAACTTCATCCATGTCTAACCTTGAATCCCTTCTTGATCCAGCTGGGATTCAAATTACTTAAGTTAAAAGGTCGAACCTTTAACCTTGCCTTGTGATCTTTACCTTGACCGATTGTTCTTAAAATTGAGTCACTACATCTCTCCTGGTCCCTCAACCCATCCAAGTCTTAGCGTTATCGGATCAAAACTGCTTAAGTTGACCTCGCCCTCAGCTTATGACCTTTGACCCTTTTCCGCCCAATATTAATAATATGTTTCTCTAAAGATTCTCCGTCATTATGCCACTCTTGGTGCAGTGCCATCCATCGGGTTCCCCTTAATCTTGCTGACAAACAGAGGAACAGAAGGAGAGACAGGAACAAGCCTAGCCAAACACGTGACCTCTTCAGCTTTCTTAGACGGGTGCACATTAAGTTATCCGAAGTCGCTTACAAGTGAGAAGAAAATCCTGCGCTGAAGAGGCCCATCTGGCATTACTTAAAATAAAACAACTTATCATCCTTATGTCCAAATGACCTGACATGACTAGAACATATCTTTCGGGGATCATTATACCCTTGAATAGGATGATAAATTTTCATGTATTAATTTTGTTGTTTTCAGTTGATATACAGTTCAGGGGAGATCTTACGACCTGGAGGGGTTAGAGACAGCCTGTAATAACCGCTTCTGCACAAGGTCGTTTAATAAAATCGTTTGGTAACAGCAAGTTTAAACTACATGGTACTTCAATGACCTTTTCGCTTGTTTATTCTTGCCACCTACAGGCGATTTTGTTTACTTTGGAGAAACAACTCTTAAAGACAAAAATAAATAGTCTCCATTAACTACTCCCCAGTCTCATTCCTCTCGCTAAGTTGAATGAAATCGTCTGAAGGCAGTGTCACGGGATTTTTAAATAATATCACGGGTTTTTTAAAATAAATGCTTATCATTATTTAAATTGATAATAATATTCAATAATATTGAAGTTCAGGGACAATGATTGTCTTACTAAATCAAACAACGATTACTTTACGCTGGCCCGCTTCGCACGATTCTCTCAGAACGAGAATTTATAAACTTTCTCAACAGTACACAGCAGAGACTAATTACTCACAAATGCTGATAACTAGTACTGTTAGCCTCTGGAGAAAGTTACTTCACCCCTGACAATAAATAACTAATACTAACATCAGGTTCTTGCTGATGCTTAACTCCTAGAAGGCACAACGGATTTTAAGTTTAATACACAAAACTGGCCCAAGTGCCAGTTATGAAAGGCAAACGTTTATGCAAGCTAGGAGCTATAAACAAAATAAGCTTAACTGCGGAGAAATGAAACAAGAGTTTACATTACATTAAGCTCAATAAAAAGAACTGCTAAATTTATTGATTACAAAATAAATTTAACGTTACAATTCAAAATCAAATTAATGAGATCGCACTCACTCACTAACACAAAAGCTAAATGCTTACGCCTAGGAAAAACACCTTAATCAAATTCTTAAGTCTAGGAAAATACAAAAATGAAATACTGGTCGATGAATGCTGTGTATCACCCAATTCAAGGTGGGAGGACTGGGCAACTGTACTAGTGGAGCTTGGGTGCTAGCTGACCTCTCACACTTCTGGAGCACAGGACCTTTCTCCGTCACAACAAACACTCGACTCCCTAAGTCGTGGGAAAAAGGAGGGGAGCACTAGGCCGCATTTTTTAACAGTCGAGTGAGCGAAACGCGCCCAAAACAAATCGCTCAGCGGAAGCGCTAATGTCTCACGCAAAGATGATAACGTGTGACACTGAAAAATTGATTTGACAAAGCTTCCGTCCGAATGAGCGGTTAACTGAACGATAAACAGTGAGTTTTCCACTAATAGTTCGTGGCTTCTCACAAAAGGGAAATGTCGCGAATTTGATTCGTGACAGGCAGTAAGACTAAAATAAGAAAAAAAAAAAAAAACGATACTGGAGAGAGAAAGGATAAATTTGGCGAAGATGAATCCAGGTCCGAATGCACAGATGGGGATGAGTTGCCGCAGCGGTGGTAATGGTGGGTGGAGGTGAGTGTGTTGCAGTGGCATCCTATACGACTTTGTGTGGCATTGTAGTACTCTGCTGTAGCTGTCTGTTTGTCTGTCTAGCTATCTGTTGGTCTGTGTGTCTATCAAACTGTCTAATTATCTACACGCCTTAGGGCTTGATATATGTTGTATCTATCCATCTACCTATCCATCTATCAATGTAAGCATCTGTTTATTTATCTGCCTATCTGTCTGTCTGTCTGTCTGTCTCAGCTAGCATTCTGTTTCTATCCACCTATCTATTTATTAATCTATCTGTGTGCCTATCAGTCAGCGAATCTATCTATCTCTATCTACCGGGTGACCCTGTAGGAACGAAGCAGAGGGACAGTGTGCTTTGGTGGCATCGTTCGGCTTTATGACACTGACATTCTAAATGTAACAAGCGTCTCTCTCTACAACCCTATCTATCCATCTGTCTATCTATCTTTGTCTATCTACGGCATCTGTCTATTTATCTTCTTTCTGCCTCTCTGTCTGTCTGTTTATCTATCAACTTATCTGTCCTTCTCTCTGTCTGTCTGTCTCTATCAGTCTTTCAATCAGTCTGTCTATAGTGGCATCGTTTCTCTCTCTCTCTATGATGCAAGTCCTCGTATTTTCCCCCCTTTTTCCATCTCTCTAGCTTTTGGATGTCAAGAGATTAAGCCTCCCCACTGACACCATCAAAAAAGGAAATCTATCTATCTATCTATAGCCTGACGCCCTAATCCCGCAAAGGGTGGCCGCAGACAAAACGCCTCCAAGTCACTCTGTCACCCACCATTTGACTAACCTCCCCCCAACTCACCCCCCCTCCCTCATATACCTCTCAACTCCATCCCTCCACCTCATCCTCGGTCTACCCCTCCCTCTCCCTCCCTCCACCTCACCTACATACACCCTCTTAGTCAGTCCTTCATTCTCCATTCTCTCCACATGTCCAAACCACCTCAGTGTATTTCTCCTAATCTTTTCAACCACATCCACATCTACCCCACAACGTTCCTTCACTTCTTCATTCGTCAACCTGTCCCTCCACGTCACTCCACATGCTCCTCTCAAGTAACTCATTTCCACTGCTCTCACTCTTGACTTGTTCCCCTCTTGCAAGGTCCACGCCTCGCTTCCATACGTCAGGGTAGGGATCACAATACCATCATGCAGTGACTTCTTAACTTCCATACTCACCTCCCTATTTCTCATCACTGCTTTCAGTGTACCAACAACCTTTCTTCCCTGCTATACCCTTTCACGCACTTCATCCCCCAAAGTTCCATCCTTACTCATCACACTACCCAAGTACTTGAATGCACTCACATTCTCCATATCCTCACCATCCAACCTCACTGCACACTCTGTGACTTCATTCCTCTCAAACACCATAACTTTACTTTTGTTTACATTAACTTTCAGCTTCCTCCTCCTACACACTGTCCCAAATTCATTCACCAAACCTTGCAACTCCCATTCATCTTCACTCAACAATACTGTATCATCAGCAAACAGCAACACCGGAAGCTTCCAAATCTCACCCTCATTCATTAGGGCCACCCCAACATCCACTGCCCTACCTTGCATCTCCTTTACAACCCCATCCATATATATATTAAACAGCCATGGAGACATCACACACCCCTGTTTCAGTCCCACAATGAGATCAAAGAACTCACTCAGCTCACCATCCACTCGCACCGTAGCCCTAGCTCCCTCGTACATACTCTTTACAGCACTCAACAATTTCCCCTCCACTCCATATATTCTTAATACCTTCCACATACCTTGCCTATCTATTCTGTCATAAGCTTTCTCCAAGTCCATGAAGGCAGCATACACTTTCCTTCCCTTCTCTAGATACTTCTCCACTAAACATCTTAGAACAAATATCTGATCTACACAATAGGTGAAAATGCCAGCGAAATTCCCAGCATTTTCGGCTGATGACCCTTGACGTATCGGGCTATCGGAATATTACGCTGGACTATTAGGCCAGAATTTTCTGGCTAAAAAAAAAAGAAAGAGAAAAGACAGGAAATTCTGGTATCATACAATAGCCCTTTCTCTTACCACGCACATATTAAAACATAATTACTGTACTCATTCACTCCGTGTATGTCCCTCTGAGACACTTTCTACAAACACTACACCTCCAGAAATCGCATTGCACATTCCAAAATATAATTAGGCTACAAACTCGGACAGACCATTAACACCTCGCAGACACTCTACAAGCGCTCTGTTTTCCAGGCATCGTTCTAGGCACACTTGCTGCTCACACTGACACGCTATAATTCATATACTCAAGGCGAGGGTTAAAAAAAGGATAAAGGGACACAGATGAGAGAGAATCGCCATAACAGATCTTGACCTCTCAGTGTTGTCCCTGACGTCCCACAACCTGACACTAGTTGGCTCCACAGGGTCAGCCAGGTCCACGCAAATGGGATCAAGGCTCGGGTTTCTTGCACCAACAGAAATCTGGCCGTGGAAATTCACTGAGAGAGGGACTTCCTGAGCAGACTATAATCGTCAGGTGGTAGTGTGGATAAAACTTAGAAATAAAAATAAAAATAAAATATCATCGTCGTGCAGGACTAAGAAAGGTCTACTCTGAATAATTAAGTCGGAAAATAGGAAGCCTGAAGTGAAGAAGGCGTTATCATACAACTACACTACGACAGGCCGTCCATAAATCTGAGTAAAATCGACTGACGATAGCAGAAATTAAGAAAAAACCTGATCGAACACCGTTACAACGAGAGGCTTTCCGATATTTTAATAAAAGTGATTAACGACAGCAAGAATGAAAAAAAAAAAAAAAAAAAGTGAAATCAGACCTCACTACGAGAGGCCTTACAAAAACATGAAATAATATGGTCTGACGGCAGAAAGAATTGAATATAATCAAGGCGACATCATAGTGAAAGATGTTATCCTTCTTTCCAATGACGTGATATTTCTACAATTGCCACCAACAAGTAGCTACTATTATTTAACTAAGTGTAGACCCCTAGTAGTAAAGGGGTTGTTGAGGGCTGTACCTAACCACTCCAGTTCGAAAAGTCTCGTCTAATAATAATAATAATAATAATAATAATAATAAGTCACAGAACTGAAGATATTACCAGTCACTAACACAGCTCGGATGCATGTTGCCTCCCTGTGTTCGACGAATCCTAACACGGCCATAACTCTCGCATTTCAATAATTGCATCCTCGCCTTTTACGCCAGCTGGAGCCACTATCACACGCCCGATGGAGGCACGAGCTCACTAATTTACTCCGGGACGCGTTTGTAAAAGAGTAATATTGCACTTCTACTGATGCGAATGACACTGTGTTAATTAGGACCTTCGTCGTGGATTAGCTAGGGTTTTGGTGCAGTGACTTTTAGTGCATGATCTACGCATGAAATGTTCTCTGTGGTTCATGGTGCATTTAAGATACATCAATTTTGCTCTTGGAAGAGTTTGTAACAGAGGAATATTGCACTACTACTGATGGGAATGACATTGTATTTACTGAGATTTTGTAGTGGGTTATCAAGGGTTTCAATGCAGTGAATTTTTGTGCTTGATCAATAGTATTGTATTTTTCTGCTACGAAGGTAAGAGAAATAAGCTGCAAAGGGGCAAAGATCCAGGCCAAGTTAAAGTGAAAGGAGCATGTCTGGCATAAAAACGTCAACTGGAAGAGAAAAACGGTACTAGAGTTGGCACATTCATGAGAAGGTTTATACTTAAACGTGATTACAGCAGCACAAAATTATATTATCTGTATGCAAATCCTACTTTTTCTCCCCCAGCCAGCGAGCCAAGATATAGAAAGCCATGTTGACATTCATTTTCTCGTATTATAAAAATGGCTGGATATTTTTTCCATTTTCATTTTCGCAGAATGTGTGTTATAATGAAGTTATCTAAGTGCGAAAGTAGTGTCCTAATATTTCAGCATTTTCATCATCACAAGTCACCGTCACTACCATCACCACCACCGCTATTACCATCTCCATCACCATCACTGTCACGATCATCAAAATCATAACTATATTTACCTCTAAAACAATGGGGCCGGTAAATATTAAATGAATGCCATAACAAAAAAAGATAAATTATTTTTTCAAAAAAAGGAAACAGAAAATCCCAAGAGAATACACAGGAGTAAAATCTAACTTCCTCAGTACGAAGACGCCTTTTGGTGTATTACAGGCTACCCGTAAATAGCTTACACACACACACACACACACACACACACACACACACACACACGACTACACTATCACGAGGTTAACAGAAACACGTAAATAAAAACACGGGTTCGGTTTGTGTATGTGTGTATGTGTGTGTGTGTGTGATAGATTGCGTGCTTACTGGCTTAATGCATGAAAGTGTAAAGACAGGTTGCGAGAGTTTAGTGTAAGAAATGCGTAGAAAAACCAGTGATTTGAATAACTGACTTTGGAAGAGAGAGAGAGAGAGAGAGAGAGAGAGAGAGAGAGAGAGAGAGAGAGAGAGAGAGAGAGAGCGTGTGTGTTTGCATGTAAACGAGAATTAAAGGCTAACTGTGTGTGTGTGTGTGTGTGTGTGTGTGTGTGTGTGTGTGTGTGTGTGTGCGCGCGTGTGTGTGCGTGCGTGTGTGTGTGTGTGTGTGTGTGTGTGTGTGTGTGTGTGTGTGTGTGTGTGTGTGTGTGTGTGTACAGCCTAGACACGTGTGGACAAAACTTGCCTCAGTCCCCTAACCTAATGTATTGTTCAGGTTCCCCTCCTAGACATAACATGTTTCTTCTCCAACCATTGCTCATTTTTTTTCCTCCTTTCATGCATTTTTTCACTTGCTTTCCCTATTTTCTTGCTCTCTATTACTATTATATTTACATTTTTCTTATTATTATGAATGGAGGCTAATTTTAACCAGATGTAAAATTGGATAACAGGACAAAACTAGAATGGCTTCAGTAGAGCGCATACCTCCGCCAATGCCCTATCCCGCAATGTAAAACAAAGTGAAAAATAAATTCCTGGATCCGCGCCAAAATTTAATGGAGTGTACTCTGGGCCAGGGCCCATTCTTCTACCAAGTTTTGTAGAAATCCGTCCAGTACTTTTTGTGTAATCTTGCTCACAAACCAACTAACCAACAAACAAACAAACTGACAACGGTGAAAACATAACCTCCTTGGCGGAGGTAACTAATATTTAGGTACGGTACATTTTGGCCACTTTGAATAGCTCGAACTTGTACCAGCAGACACGACGTATTATCTCTTGGTTTTGGGGTATAATGAGCTTGTACGATACTCATACTGAAAACTTACTTATACTCACGACCCTATAACGGTGATGCTTTTTACTTTACATCTAGACATTACCAGGCAACTGTGCCAAGCTTATTAAAAGGTCCAATGAAGTGAGTGTTAGAGGCTGACAGTTAACTCAGAATCTCTCTCTCTCTCTCTCTCTCTCTCTCTCTCTGTTGACTTTTATCTTTCCTTGGACCCAGAAATATTAAGCCTCTTGCGCTGTCTGCCGAGGGTTAATAAATGACCAGCCTAAACGGTACAACAAAAAAATGGCACTGTGTGTGTGTGTGTGTGTGTGTGTGTGTGTGTGTGTGTGTGTGTGTGTGTGTGTGTGTGTGTGTGTGTGTGTGTGTGTGTGTGTGTGTGTCTGTCTGTCTGTCTGTCTGTCTGTCTGTGTGATTTTTTCTATAATCCAACAAAAATTTTGTTGTGATTTTAAAAAAAACTGGATAATAGGTGAAACAGAGTATGGTATAGGCACATGCAGCCACTCTTGAGAGAGAGAGAGAGAGAGAGAGAGAGAGAGAGAGAGAGAGAGAGAGAGAGAGAGAATTTCATTACGAATGGACTTTTCTTTTATGCAAAACAATCAACCAGCTTTAGTCATAGTTAAATTAACAAACAAGCAAACAAACAAAAACATCGTACTGACAAAAGAAGAGCTTCTAATCCCATACTGTTACACTGGAAAATATGAACTAGTCACGAAAAATACGAATTTTATGTTGATAAGAAAGCGATAGTGGGAAAAACAAAAGGAGGAACTCTCTTACCTTACCACACTTCCTTCGGCCAACTAACCTGTGAGAAAATGGAAAAGACCATTTATTTTTGGAAAGGAAAGTAAGTAAATTTCAAAATAATTTTCTTCATGTTTATTAGTTGTCTGTGACAAAACTGCCTGAAAAATGTCGATAAAATATTCAGCCGGTAGTAAACATACTTCCCTCATTAGGTATAGACAGACAGAATTGTCAGAGTTTAAGAGGAATATAATGTAAAAGATATCTTGTTAATGAGGGAGCTAGTGGAGACTGTTTTTATTATCGGCGCAGTTTTCGTAAATAACATAAAATAGCAATGTCCCAAATGCAAAAATATACTGATGAGGAAGGAGTACAAGAGGGCTTCCTAAGTCCACAAGTTTTTGATTTACAGATATTGCTAGATAATTCTACGCATTCACACTCCAATCCTTCATTCACCTTTACGACGACAAGAGTCATCTCCTTCACGCCCACATTGTCCTGTTACTTCATCCCAAGCTGATGAGGAAAATTCACTTTCACACTCCCATTCCCCTTACCCCTAAGTCCACGAGAACTCAGCTCTTTCACGCTCTTACTCTCTTTCTTATGTCTAATTCTAAGCTGACAAAGGCTGGCTTTCTCACTATCATTCTCCTTCCTCTTAATTACCATAAATCGACCAATTTCACCTCCTTCACACTCTCATTCGTCTTTTACTCTTACAGTTCAGCCCCTTCACACTCTCATTATTCTTTTACTAGCTCCTCCACACTCTAATTCTGCCTTTGCTTCAAGTATCTGTCTCCTTTAAACTCTCATTTCCGTTTAATTCAAGAATCCAGGTTCTTTACACACTCGTTCTCCTTTTAATGCTACAATTCAAGTCCTTTACGCTTTCATTCCTCTGGTGCTGCATGAACTCACTACCTTCACACTTTCATTCTCCCATTACCAGTATAGCTCACTTTCTCCACACTCATTTTCCTTTAGTTTCTTGAATTTACCACCTTCATTCTCTCATTTTCCTTTTAGCACTAGAATTCACCTCTTTTTACAATCTCATTCTCCTTCTTCAGAATTCACCTCCACATTCTCATTTTCCTTTTATGTCCACAGATCCGCTCCTTTACACACTGACGCTCCCTTTAACCACTAAAATTCCGCACCTTTACATTCCCCATTCTCATCCTTTTCCCTCATTCTCTTCCAGCAACCCAGGTCATCTCGGACTCCACAAATGAATCGGCAACTCTGACACAAAGGCCCCGCGAAGTGTCCCTCCCGAAGGTAATTTGACCGAGGGTGTTGATGGTCATGATGGATGGTCGAGGTGGTTCAGGCAAAGAGTCGTGGAGGTGGTGGGAAGGAGGAGGAGGAGGTCAAGGGGGTGTGTGGGGATGGTACGGGAGGAGATGTGGACGTGAGGGAGGTGTAGGAAGTTTGTGGGAGAAGGCTTGGTGCGTGGGAGATGTGGGAGACTTGTGCTAGGAGATGTGGGTGTGTGGAGATATGGGACGGTTGTGGGAGGAGATCTGTTGAGGGACAGATGTGGGATGTCTGCGCTAGGTGGTGTGTTCGAGAATTGGTGAAAATAAATGTGGGAAATCTATTGGGAAGTAGGAGATAGGAAGTTGAAACTAGTTTGTGAGAGATATGTAAATGGGCAAAATGGTAATATCGAGGGTATGTAGGGCGTCCTGTAGCTGTAGTGTAACTTTAGTATTACGTGTAAATAAGGCCTTTTAAGATGGTATAAATAAGTGCCCACAGAAGAGAATTTAATAACACATACGGCTAATTAACCAAGGAAAAGGCAACGAGGCACAGACAGAGGGCAAATTACACAGAGGATAATCAATTAGTATTTGGGCTGGTGGAGCGAACATGTTTCAGACGAGACGAGGACTGCAGGACGAGAATGAGCTGAATAATGGATGAGAAGGCAACATAGAGGAGCGTGGAACTGGAATTAGGTGCCGTGGAGTTAATTTTGGCGAAACACTGCCTGGTTTTACATTTCACTGAATTTGGGAATGAACTGAGAGAGAGAGAGAGAGAGAGAGAGAGAGAGAGAGAGAAAGAGAGAATGTGTGTGTGTGTGTGTGTGTGTGTGTGTGTGTGTGTGTGTGTGTGTGTGTGTGTGTGTGTGTGTGTTCTTACCTAATTGTTCTTACCTAATTGTATCTTTACAGGAATGAGTCAAGCTCGTACTGTCCCGTGTCTTAAACCATATTTATCGTACATATCCTTAAATTTGTGAATTGTTTTGGCACACACTATTTCATTCGGTAGTGCATTCCATTGATCAATTGCTCTGTTTGGGAAACTGAATTTCCTTACGTCTTTATCACCTCTCTTCTTATGCAGTTTTTTGCAGTGTCCTCTTGCTGATGCTTCTCCATATGTTAAATAATCATTTATGTCTATTTTCTCCTTCCCTGATATGCACTTATATAGCATTATTATGTCATCTCTTTTCCTTCTCTTCTGTAGTGTTGGTAGATTCAGTTTATTTAGTCTTTCTTCGTAGCTTAGGTCCCTTAAGCTTGGTATCCATCTTGTAACGGCCCATTGAACTTTTTCGATCTTGTCTATGTGCATTTTGAGATGAGGACTCCAGACTGCTGATGAATATTCCAGCGTTAGTCTAATGAATGATGTTATTATCCTTCTTAGCATGTCTTCATTTATGTATGTGAATGCTATTCTCATATTTGCAAGCAGTGTATACATGTTCCGTACCTTCTCGGTGATGTGGTCAGCCGGAGATAGTCTGTTATTAATAATCACACCTAGGTCTTTCTCTCTTTCTGATGTGTATAGGATTTTCTTTCCTAACTTATAATCCCAATCAGGTCTTTTTCCACTTTTACCAAACTTGATTACATGACACTTGTCCACATTGAATTCCATTTGCCATGTACTACTCCATTCATGAAGTTTATTTAATTCTTCTTGTAGCTCTTTACAAGAGTCTGTGTTAGTAATTCTCCTTTGTATTTTTGCATCATCTGCAAACATATTCAGATAGCTCTCATTTCCAGTGTTACTATTTATATCATTTATATACACTAAAAACATGATTGATGCCAGCACTGAACCCTGTGGTACTCCACTAGTCACTTCTTTCCATGATGAGTAGTTTCCTCTTAGTACTGTTCTCATTTCTCTTTTTATGAGAAAGTCTTGCATCCAACAAAACAGTTTGCCTCGAATTCCTCCCTGATGGTACAGTTTCCATAAAAGTCTTTGGTGTGGTACTGTGTCAAAAGCTTTCTTGAAATCTAAATAGATACTGTCCACCCATCCTTCCCTTTCCTGTATTGTGTTTGTTACTCTGTCATAGTAGCTCAACAGATTAGTAACACATGATTTTCCTTTTCTGACACCAAATTGTCTTTCTGTTATCATACTGTGTTCTTCTAGATGATTTACCCAAGCTTTTCTTTTAAGCTTTTCTAATACCTTGCTTACAACACTGATCACTGATACTGGTCGGTAGTTGAGTGGATTTTGTCTATTTCCTTTCTTGAATAAGGGGACAATATTTGCTTTTTTCCAAATATCAGGTAGTTTACCTTGACTCAAGGATTTCTTGAAAATTAAAAATAATGGTTTACTTAACTCCTTTGCACATTCTCGTAGTACCCAACATGAAATTTCATCAGGACCACTTGCTTTTCCTCTGTCTAATCTACTTAACTCCTCCTGTATTACTTTTTCTGCTATTTGTATATCTGGTAGTATGTGTGGACATGCATGTTCCACATAGTCCCTCTCAAAATTTTTTTCTTCTGTAAAAACTAATTGGAAATTCTTATTTTGTGCTTCACAAATATCTTTCTCTTGTGTATAAGTGATTCCCTCGTCCGTAATTGATTGTATTATATCTTTTACTTTGGTTTTGCTTCTGATATAGCAGTAAAACAGCTTTGGTTGATCACTACTTGTATTTATTATATCCTCCTCAAACTGTTTTTGGGCTTCCCTCCTTATTCTTGTATAATCGTTCCTTGCCTGTTTGTAATTATTATACGCCCTTTCACTATTGTGTCTTGTGTATCTATTCCACAACAAATCTCTTTTTTTTTATTTTTTACATTCTGTATTCAACCATTTCTGTATTTTCTTATCTGCTTCTTTGTGCTGTGGGATGTACTTCTGGACTCCTATTTCATAAAATTCACAGAATTTTTTATATATAGCATTTAAATCTTGTCCTATAAGCTCATTTTCCCAATCAACTTCTAAGAAATACCTCTTTAGGTCTTGATAATTTCCCTTTTTATAGTTTAGGCTCTTTTTGTAACTGTCATTGCTGTTTACTATGTCATATGCTATCCTGAAGTTATAATTTAGTACTGCATGATCGCTTTTGCCGAGTGGAGGGTGATATATTACACTGTCAATATCATTTTCTTGCCTAGTAAATATTTGATCTAGCACTGAAGGTACATCAAGTCCTCTTTTTCTGGTGGTTTCCCTCACATGTTGCGTTAGGAAAAACTCTTGTACGAGATCCAGGAGCTTTTGGTCCCAACAGCTTTCTTCGCTAATTATATCTAGAGTATTCCAATTCATATTTGTATTAAAATCCCCAGTTAGTATAATTCTTTCCGATTTCTCTTCCATTTTATGTAGTAATGATCTTAAACTCTGAATTGTACTCTCTGCCAGGTCCTCATATTCATCTCTTTCCCATGTGTTTGATCTGGGTGGCATGTACATTGGCTACAATTACTTTACCTTCAGATGTGTTGATCTCTACTGCAATCAGTTCTACTTGTGATGGAATATCTAGTTTTATTTCATTGACTTTTAGATTTTTCTTAGTTAATATTATAATTCCTCCTCCTTTTTTTAAATTTCTGTCTCTTTTCCATATATTGTATTCCTCTAAGTTTAGTATGTCATTGGATATCCTTGGTGTTAATTTTGTTTCAGTTAGGCATATTATTTGTGGTTCATTTTCTCTGACATAATCGTTCATCTCTAGTAATTTAGATACCATTCCATCCACATTTGAGTACATCAACTTTATCATCTTGTTTATATACTTGTCATGACATGGTTCTTCTATCTTCCTCCTTTTTATTCCATCCTGTTTGTGTACCACTTTCGTACCTGCAATCCTATTACTTTGTAAAAAAATTTCTTCTTCCCCTCTTCCGATCTTCCCTCATTTTTTGTTTTTGCTTCCTCCCTTTTCTCTTTCAGTAATTCCAGTTCCTCTTGTGTTAGGCATCTTTTTATCCATACATTTTTTAACTCCTCTTTTTCCATAAGATTCTTTGCATTTTTTAGTATCTCTTCCACAGTGTTTACACTCTGGAAAGTCACCTTTAGAGGTCTTGTCTTGCTTTTCTCATATTTCCCTAACCTTTTGTGTTCCTCTATGTCTTTACTACAGATTTCCTCTGATACTTCTTTCAGTAAGCTCATTACATTTGCCATCTCCTTTTTGTCTCTTGTGATCTTGTTTTTTTACTTCTTCCTCTTCTATACCAGTGATTACTATAGATTTGTTTATATCTACTGAATCTCTGACTAACTTTGGATTGTTTTGGATTATTCTTTTCACTTCCTTTTTAATGCTTTTTTCCTCCACCCTTGTTTCTAAGTCTTTCTTTACTTTCACCATTTCAGCATACGTGGTTTCCACATCATTTTTGTAGCTTTGCACAGCTTCATTCACCTGTGTTATCTTCTCCTCAGTATCACTGCTCTGGTCTATAAAACTGCTTACTTGCCTAATTGTCTCTGTGTCATTTTTGAACTCTTCCATAACACTCTCGTGATTGACTACTGTACTTGCCATTTCACTCATTTTCTTCCTAAGTGTACTCAGTTCCACTGTTAGTTCACTGATGGTTGTGTCTTTCTTGTTGGCCTCCCTTCCTAGTTTTTCTATTTCTTCCTTTTGCAAGTGCATCTGCTTCTTTATTTCATCAGTTTCATTTTTGAAAGCCAATATCTAGTTTGTTTACACGTTCAACCAGTCTACTGTGGGTCTCCACTTCAACCAGTTCTTGGTAGAAATCATCATTTTGCTTTTTACCTTTATCCCTTTTCTTTTCCAAATTTGCTTTACTAAAGTATGTATCCATTTTGCAATACTAAAAATACAGAGTATGTACTTACAATCCCCATGTTGCTGTAGTCTAAACAAATCTTATCTGACTCAGCGCATTCTTTCATCTTGGTTCTATTTCCTGTTTGAACAAGTCTTGTTTAAACTTTTTTTTTTTTTCCTCTTAATAATGAAAAATTATTTAGTCTAACCTGGTATAGAGCTTGACTCATACAAAGATACTAATTTAAGTAATGCCACTGGCAGTGTTGGTTCGGTATGGAGCGCCGATGTCGCACGTCTGACTCGATTGACTCCCTCTGTGTGTGTGTGTGTGTGTGTGTGTGTGTGTGTGTGTGTGTGTGTGTGTGTGTTTGTGTGTGTAGTATGTGCGTATATGTGCATGTCCAGAAATGAAAGATTAGGATAGAAAAAAAGAGGAAAGAAGACGAAACGAAACAAAACCAGAGAAAAGAGAAGATACTAGAAATGAAAAAGAGAGAAACCATCAATTACTCTATCTTAATCACGTCTTCATATCTCATCACAACTGTTACGACGAGGGAAGGGTAACTGACTCGCTTAAGAGTCGCCAAGGCCGGTGTATATTACCATGCAGCAGGTCCAAAATTAGAGAGGAGTGTCATTTGATCGAGTATGCCTATGGCTGAACGGGAGATGATACGAGAGAAGAGATGAAAGGGGAGGAAAGGAACGGCGGGGGAAAGGATGAGATGGGAAGGGAGGAGAGGAATACGAGGGGAATATAGAGAGAATGAGAGGAGAGGAGAGGAAGCTCAGCCAGACTCCGTCGAGCACAGACGTGTGCTGCACTCGCTCCTCCCCTACCCACGAGACCGTTACAACGGTTCTATTACCCCCCCGAGTCTGTCTCGCTCTGCTGTGCTTTACACTGTGTATTGATAATACTAATATTAATAATATTAATATTATCATTGCACATTTTCCCTATCCTATCCCTCACCTAGAGTCTCTACCGCTGGTAACTAGTGAACCCTTCGGGCAGTGCCACAAGGGGGGCTCTTATAAGGGCTGCTAAGTCGAGGCGGCAAGGGTGGCAAATTTTTTCCCTGTTGTTAGGAGGCAGTGCTTCATAACCTGCCACTGTTAGGGTTAGGGCTAGGCCAGGCCCCCCGTGTAGGGGACTGTCTGTTCACCCTGCCCCTACACCCGACCCTCTCACATAGAAAGAGGGATAGGGGGAACGGTATGCATGGGGTTTAGTTGTGGTGGACAGATTAGGTAGGGTGTGTCAAACTTTGTAACAGAGTCTGTACAACATCATGTAAAATTGTATTGTGTAAGGCATGCTGTGTAATATATTGTGACAGACACGCTGTATACACACACCCAGACACAAGGACTCACACACCTCTCTTCCTAACATAATTTAATATACACAGTATGCAGACAACCTACTGCGCATTCATCTGATCCCCCCCCTCCCATTCACCTTCTTAAACATAGTTTATCACACACATATTCTGCAAACAACTCACCGCACACTTCATCTGACCCCCCGTTCTCCCCATCATCTCTTTAACATAACTACATATGCACATACTCTGCAAAAAACTCCCCATTAACCTCTGATCTGACACCCGTCTCCCACCTCTCTTACACAGTTCATTACACACATATTCTGTAGACAACTCACCGTACATCACTTATCTGACACCCCCCGCTATCTTTTCAAACACAGCCTTTTATACACATTCTGTAAACAACTCACCATACATCTTTCATCTGATACCCCCCCCCTCATCTCTCAAACATAGCCTATTACACACACTCTGTAGACAGCTACCCATACATCACTCATCTGCCACCGCCCCCCCCCCATCTTTCATACACAGCTTCTTACACACATTCTCTACAGACAACTCACCATACACTGCTCATCTGACACCCTCCCAACTCTCTAACATAGATAATTACACACATTCTGCAGGCAACTCACCATACACTGCTGATCTGCCCCGCCCCCCTTCGCTATCATCCCCGGTGCAGCTCAGCCATCCCCTCCCACCCCGTGGGGCCTAATTCAGCTAAAGATGTCACAGGGGGCACAAAACCACACTCTAATAGATCGCCCCAAGGGAATATCCGGATACCCACCCGCCAAATGGTGTACAGTGTGTGGCTTGACAGCAGTAAAAAAGCAAGTAATTAACTGCCTCTCCCCTAACTGCCCCAACGTTTGCCACACACTGTCTAGACGACTCCCAGCCTGACTTTGACTGCACCGCAGTAGGAGATCTGAGACAGCGCCTGAACATCACTGATCCTGTTGTGCACCTAACCACACCCACCAAGGACACATCACCTAGCAACACTGCTTCCCCGTCCACCTCTGAGGTAGTAGACGAGTTATTCCAGCTAGATGCCACTGCGCTGGTGGACATTATCCTAAACATAAGAAAGGAAAACAGGAGATATAAGCTCATCCTCAATTACTCTGACAGGATCTCCAAGGATTTTGCTGAGAAACGCGATGCTGAGGTAACAATCCTCAACTTTATAGATAACATCGCCGCCACACAGACCAGCCTCAATAACTTGACTGTCAACAATATCTCCAACTCTGCCCATGGGAGAAACAAATAACAACTCACAAAGAAGCAAGGGATTGGTGGGCCTCAGGGAAACCACGTGCCTTACAGACAAGCTCCACCAGCACCGTCACCACAGGTACACAAGTACACCTGCCTGACCCCCTGTCCACCTCAACACAGGTGAACATACCCAACCCAGAGGCTTCTTTACCACAAGTGCACATACCAAACCCCATGCCCACCTCAACACAGGTGCACAAACCCAACCCACAGGCTTCCCAACAACAAATGCACATACCTGACCCCTGGGCTCCCTCACCCCAACCAAGTAACTCTTATCCACTGCCTTCACCTATCAAGACTGGAGGTACACAGGCAACGCCACCCATTACTCAGACCACCAACTCCATCAACTCAACTGACATGAACATTAGTAATACCAGCAACAACACTGGCAACAACAACATTAGCAGTGACACCAACAACACCAGTAGAATCACCAACACCACCAGCAACAACTCCAATAATACCAGCAGAATCACCAACATCACCAGCAACAACTCCAATATTACCAGCAGAATCACAAACAACACTAGCAGAAAGACAAACAACAACAGCAGATACACCAACAACAACAGCAGATACACCAACAACAGGGGTGGCAACAGCAACAGCACCAGCAGCAACTCCAATAACACCAGCAGCAGCACCAACAATATCAGTGGCAACACCAACAACACTCTAGAAAATCATCCAACTAAGAGGACCTTCACAATCTGCACCCACAACCCAAAAGGCAAAGCAGGTTGTTGCTTCAACGACAACAGCAACAGCGAGATTTGCCCATCACAGCCTTCTTGGACCTCCCAGGATCATACGCACCCAGCTGCACCCCAAACCCGAAAACCAGGAGGACCTGAATCACAACCGGCCAACTCATTGCTCCCCCCCCCCGCAATCCACAGACATGACAACCTACCTGGTAAGAAAGCCAGGACTCGCACCCACACATCAATCAACAAGACGGACTGGCCAGACCCATACTACAGTACTGCACGTTCACAAAATCCTCGTACAGTGATTCCTCGCCAACCAGCTCCACTACTGCCCTCATTAGCTACCCGAGGCTCATCAAAGACTTACTGCTACCACTGCAAAAGAAGTGGACATTCTAATAAAAATTGTCACTGGCTTAGCTGGTGTGACCACTGTCACCGAGTTGGTCACATCATTGAAAACTGTTGCACCCTTCAAGCTCAGGAAAGGGAGGAAATAATCTCCCGCCAGCTGTCACTGCTGGTTGACACCCTCAACAGGCACTTCTTGAGGCTTGCACCCATCAGTGGCTCACCAACCCCTCTCTCAAAACCCCATAACACACAATTCCCCCAATCACACCGGAACTATTCCAACCGTTAATAATACAGAGAAATTGACAATCATTTCAGCAAATGTCAGGGGCCTCCAAACCAACATAGGAGACCTGAACCACTTTTTTATTATACCACACAATCCGGATATCATTGCCACTGTTGAGACCTTTCTCAGTCCTTCAGTACCTACTAACTTCGGCCAAATAAAAGGATACTCAGCATGGCATCGAAGGGATCGTGCCCACGGTACCTTTGGGGGCATCGCCGTCTGCTTCCGAGATGGCCTTGCTGTGATGACCCTAATTGTCGACATGGAGGAGCACCTGGAGATGTTTTTCTTCAAGCTATGGACAAACAGCAATGACACATTCTAACTCTGCGTCTGCTACCGGACTCAGTGGCAGGGAAGTGTCCCCATCCAGTTCATTCATGCCAACTTAGACTCACTGCTCCTCCAACACTCCTGCAAACACCTTATTACTGTTGGTGACCTGAACCAACACCTTGTGGCAAGACCATTTCAGGAGCTATTAACAGATTATAGACTCACCAATCATGTCACTTTTCCCACCCACATCTCAGGCTCATCTCTGGACCCAGTCATCTCCGGCCTTCCAGAGAACGTGATCACCTGTGGCCCCTTGGGAATGGTGGGATCATCAGACCACTCAGCGATCCTCACCACTATCAGGACCTCAGTTGAGCAGGACGTGTCTGCGCCCCGCACCAAGTGGCTGTGGGTTCTGGGAGACTAGGACAGCCTCATAGGGGAGCTGGACTCAATGGAGTGGACGTTATTACTCCATAGTGACGTTGACTCACAAGTAGACATCTTCAACAATGTCCTACTATCCCTACAGAGGATATTTATACCAAGCCAAAAGTACAAAACCAAACCTCGGGATCAGCCATGGTTTGGCTTTCAGTGTCGGACTGCTGCTGATGCCAAGAGCAGGGCCTGGACGAGGTACAAGTCTTACCCCTCACAGAAGAACAAAAATGCCCACAAAGAAGCCTGCAAGAACATGAGATGGGTCCAAAAACAAGCCGTACAACGCTGGAGAGAGCCTGTAAAAACCAGACTCAGTGGTCGGAATGTAAGCAGCAAAGAGTGGTGGAGTGGGGTTCAACAGCATCAGGGCCTGGTTGCTGGCAACACCATCCCACCGCTCACCAGGCTGATGGAAGCATAGCCACCCATGCCACCGACAAGGCCCAACTATTAGCTGCTCACTTCTCCTCCAAAATGTCTGTACCGGATCCCACACTGCCTCCCCCTAAGATTCCTCCTCTCACCAATGCCTCACTGGAGAATTTTATCATCACCACTGAGGAGGTCATGAAACAGCTGCTCCTGCTGGATCCCAAAAAGGCACTCGGGCCTGACAACATCAGTCCTCACGTCCTCAAGAGATGTGCTGCACAGCTGGCCCCACCCCTCACCATCATCTTCAACAACTGCCTCTCCTCCTGTAAGTGGCCAACGCAGTGGAAAGAAGCTAGAGTGGTGGCAGTACACAAGAAAAATAGCAAAAGTGACCCAAAGAACTACAGACCAATATCCCTTCTATCCATCGTTGGTAAGGTAATGGAGTCACTCATGGCCAGCAAGATCACCAGCTTCCTGAATTCCCACCATCTCCTCAACATCAAGCAGTTTGGCTTCAGGAAGGGGAAGTCGGCTGCAGACCTCCTCCTTCAGTCCGCTGCTTGAAATCACTCTCTTGACAGAGGATTGGACACCTTCGTTGTGGCTCTAGACATAGCTGGAGCCATTGACAGCATGTGGCACCTGGGCATCATCGCCAAACTGGGGAGCCTGGGTGTGTGCAGTGCCCTCCTGACCCTCATCCAGGATTACCTCAGTTGTAGGACCCTCAGAACGGTTGTAAACGGCCACACATCCAACCAATTCCCCATAATGGCTAGTGTTCCCCAAGGCAGTATACTCGGGCCTCTCCTCTGGAATGTATTTTTCAATGACATCCTCCAACTCATCCCAGAGGCTAAAGCATATGCGGATGACTGCACTCTGTCATTCTCCTGTGACAGAAGTGAGTGGCAGGACACAGTCTACCGCATCAACCAGGCATTAGAGAACATTGTGTCTTGGAGCAAGCGATGGCAAGTCACCCTGGCCTCTGACAAGACACAGCTGATGCTTATTTCCCGCAGGCAGGACCTAGCTGACTTGCCCCCACCGGATGTACAGCTAGAGGGAAGAAAGCTTCCCCTACAGGACTCCATCAACATCCTCGGAGTAGAGTATGATGCAGGCCTCTCGTTCACCAACCATGCCAGGAAAGTGGCCAAGAATGCAGCCTGGAGACTGAACTGTGACCGCCGAGTATCTCACCTGCTGGACGCCAAGAGAGTGGAGGTGATTTACAAGGCACAAGTTCGCTCTGTCATGGAGTATTCTCCACTTGCCTGGTCTTCATGCCCTCCCTCTTACCTGGCCACCCTAGACCGTGTCCAGGCCAGAGCTCAACGACTAGTGCGACCCAAAGCAGCCCCACACCAGCCTGCCCCCTTCCAACCCCTCCAGGGGCGCAGGGATGTGGCAGGTCTGTGTGTGATGCACAAGGCTCACATCCTACATACCCGCCACCTAATGACCCTGCAACTCCCTTCGCCCCCACCGGCCACACACTCCACCAGAGCAGCCTCATTCAGACAGCAACAAGTGGACGTCCCCTACTCCAGGACGGACCACCACTTCCGCTCCTTCCTACCCAGATATGGCCGCCTGTAGAACATGCTGGTATGCAACACTGACATCGGCCACAGCGACTCCCTATAAGCCTTTAAGCGAGAGGTCAACAGATGGGTGGCGTCGGCAAGAGACTACAATAATTATTAGCTATAGGTAGCACTAGTGTCGATAACAATAATCATAATCAATATGTATGTCAATATGTAAATTTTCTACTACCAATTAGCTATAGATAGCACTAGATTCAAACCTAGTTGCTTTAGCTTAGATTTCGAGAGTAACTCTTAAGTCCTTGACAACACCAAATGTAACTCTGCAATAAACCATGTTTAAAAAAAAAAAAATAAGGAAAGGTGAGGAAGAGAAGGGAAAAGAGAAAACGAGAGATGAAGAGAAGCTAAGGAAAAAGACAGAGTATGTTCTTTCTACATCTGGACTGAAATTAATGTTGGATGTTCCTTGATCTCCGTCAGACCTATGACTGAATGCCAGAGGATGAGAGAAGATGAGAGGAAGGGGGAGACATAAGGGGGAGGGGAAGGGAGGGGAGAGGAGGGGAGGGGAGGGGAGGGGATGGGAGGGGAGGGGAGGGAAGGGAAGGGAAGGGAAGCGATAGGGAACATAAATGCAGATTGAAAAAGAATGGAATAGAAAGAGAAGGGAAGGGAAAGAAGGAAGAGAATGGAAAGAAAAGGAGAGGAGAGGAGAGGCCAAGATAAGATAGAGACAATGATAGAAACTGACATATGCCCAGGCAAACCGATAACAAGAAAAAAAAAATACAAGTATGACATCCTTCACACACACACACACACACACACACACACACACACACACACACACACACACACACATACACACACTAGGGAGGAGAGGGGGAACAGAAGGAGGAGAAAGAGAGGAGAGAGGGAAAAAAGGATAATGGTATGCAGGTTAGGCAAGAGGAGAGAAAGGGTAGAGAAGGGAGTGAGGAAGATGAGAGAGAGATAAGGAAGGTTATGGTGCGGAAGAGGAAAGGAGAAGGAATATAGCGAGGAAGGGAAGAATGAAGGAGAGGAGGGAGAGGGGAACAAGGAGTCTGAATGAGACGAGGCAGAGAGTCAGGGGAAAAAAAAAGTTAACCAAAGAGATGAAAATCAAACTAGTTAAGAATATTCCAAACAAGTAACAAACGAAACGCAAACAATCGAAACCACACAGACAAAGCAAAAACGAAAGAACGCGAGAAAAAAAATTATTTGAAAAAGTGCAATTGGGCAGATGGAAGATGGGGTTCATCAGAGTTTACCTTTAGAGAGAGAGAGAGAGAGAGAGAGAGAGAGAGAGAGAGAGCAATTGTGGGTTGATAAGGTAATGATGCCTTTGATCTCTCTCTCTCTCTCTCAGGAGGTGTCATTGTTAATTATACACCCTGGATTTATCACTTAAAAAAACAGAATCGGAAATTTTTTACACCACGTGTCGGCAGCGAGGCAAAGCAAAGAACAAGGAGCGATATTATGAGAGAAAATACGTCAAGTGGGGAGACTGACGAAGGAGGGGGAGGTTGGAAATGACGCCTCGCTTCACATATTTTCACACTTTCGTCGGTGGAAATGGAGAGATGGGAGACTTTTAATTTTGACCCCTTCTTTTCAGCTGTGTGTGTGTGTGTGTGTGTGTGTGTGTGTGTGTGTGTGTGTGTGTGTGTCGGTGGAAATGGGGAGATTTGGGACTTTTGACTCCTTATTTTCAGCAGTGTGTGTGTGTGTGTGTGTGTGTGTGTGTGTGTGTGTGTGTCCTCATGATGACTCCCTTCATGTATTTTCATTCCTTGTTGCAAATAGAGGCATAGGAAACTATCACTTTTCTTTCTGTTTTTAATTTGCAAAGTACCATAATTTTCACCTTCTTTGGAGATTTGTATTATTTCCATGAAGCTTAATTTTTCCAAGTTTCCTTGTTACTTTTGCATTTTGAAAATGGAACGGATAAATGGTTACTTTATTTTTTTATTTTTTTATTTTTTTTTATTGAGGGAAAAATATCATGTGGAGAAACTAAGGGAGAAGAAATGACGGCTCTCATTACTTTTCACGCATACAAACTTTTTTTTTATAATATTTTTTTACATATGTTCTTGGTTATTTCGTCATTTTTTCATACTTCTCCTTGCTTCATAATTCCCTGGTCATTTTCTTTCTTACCTTAGTCTTATATTTCCCTGGCACTGAGGCCGGTACGGTATTCTGGTTGGTCAAGGAAGCTCCGTAACATCTTTTCCTAAGCGATTTACACTGTTTATTACACCTTACTGCCCTCGTCTGTGTTGAACAAATTCATCCGGTATCATCAAATTCTGCATAAATTACGTGTAAATGGATATTAACTAGGCATATCCAAAAACAAATCGCAAAAGAAGAGGTGTTACGGAGCCTCCTATAACCAACGAGAATATGGATCAAAGTCTTTCATCGAACTTTGGCGCATTTCAGAGACTTTCAATTCCCAGAAAACAAAAATGCATGGACAGGAGCTGTACCTTAATTACGAATATTTCTTCACCGTCTTTCTCCACACCTCAGTAAAGTACATTTGCTTGCCTGTATATCTTCCCAGATGTTGTTGAGTCCATCCTGAATTTCACACGCCCATAAATCGCCATTGATAGAGAGGATATATCAAGAAATAAATTTCAGAACCAACGTTGCCATAAATATCTCCTTTGTGCAATGTCTCGGTACATTTTTTGTGCTGTATTCAGGCAACATTGAAACAGAAAATGATGTTTTGAATGTAAAAACTGGTGAAAAATCTTTGAAGAACCTCATCAGAAATTATGGTCATGATAAAATAAACAACTGAAAATATATTAGTTATATGCTAAAAGTCGGTCGATCGATAGATCGATTGATTGATATAGAATGATACAGATAGATTGATTTAATGATGAATCAACAGACAAATAAGATAAATGGATAGATAGATAGGTGGATATAACTGGAAAGACAGGTAGATAGACAATACAAGTGGCAAGGACAGGATTCAGAAAAAGGTAGATGAAAATATAGAAGTAAAGGAACTGCCATCAGAGTACCAAATGAAAATGAAGTAGAGGCATTACCATCAGAATATCCTACAGAAATGTACCCCACCTCCCTTCACCAGTCATTCATGCCTTCGAAGCAGAGAACTCATTTTTTCCTTTTTTTTTTTTTCGTATTACAGGTGAGGTGATATCAATGGCAGCTTAATTTTCATCATTATAACGTGGTTCTAGATTAAACGAGTTCTGAAATTGAAATGGGTAGATTCTTTTTTTTTTTTAGTTCAGGTCATATTTTGTTTAAGTTGATTTCTCTCTCTCTCTCTCTCCTTTATATATATATATATATATATATATATATATATATATATATATATATATATATATATATATATATATATATATATATCCTTTTATGGTAAATTTCTGATCTTTCACTTTATCCTGTTTGAAGATGGATGCATAGATTTTCCGTTTTATTTTCTTTAGTATATCTCACTCGCTCGTATTTTCTCGGCAATGTTGTTTCCCCACGAGTACAATGCATTTCACAGAATCATGCATTCATGAATCAAAGTGGCCACCTTTGTGTGTGTGTGTGTGTGTGTGTGTGTGTGTGTGTGTGTGTGTGTGTATGTGTGTTCTTTCTTTCGCTCCAAAGGTAAGTATATTTCCTTGGCAGTATATATATTTTCCTTTCGAAACATAGAGCACCTACAATATTTCACATGTTCATATTCAATATTAATTTTATATATATATATATATATATATATATATATATATATATATATATATATATATATATATATATATATATATATATATATATATAGCTTTTCTTGCCACGTGTGTACAATTCCTTGCTAGTGTGTCTCTCCAGGAATTATGGTGTACCCTAAGAAAAAAAAAATAAAAGCTATCTCCTCCTTTGTATGGCGATACTTTATGACACACGGACAAAGAATTCAGAATTATCTAACTCTACCAAATGAGTAATAGTTCATCTCCAAGAATCACTTATAAATTCATCGCACTCATGGGTACAGATGTTGTTTGGTCGAGAGTACATCCAAGATTTTATTCACTCCCAGACTGATTGCTTTTTAACTCTCATTTTTCGTACAGCGCTTAATATTCTTTTACTGGTATTATTTTCCCCACTAATCATGGCGCACTTCCGAGACTGGAACCATTTCTAATTCAAAATAGATTTCCTATTCAGTGGTTCGCACCACGAATGAGTTTCCTTCCACTGCAGCGCTCCTCTCTTCAAAATATGGCACATTTTCGATATCCCATGCTTTCATATATTGAAATTAACTGTTTCTCAGTATTTTTC
This sequence comes from Coenobita brevimanus, assembly GCF_032717465.1. Taxonomy (NCBI): domain Eukaryota; kingdom Metazoa; phylum Arthropoda; class Malacostraca; order Decapoda; family Coenobitidae; genus Coenobita; species Coenobita brevimanus. The sequence continues at coordinate 22,369,982 of NC_137027.1, read as the reverse complement.
ATACCGATACCGCATTTTATTGGATTTTCATTGGCGTTTGTTCCTAGATTTATAACATATTTTTGAACTTTTCACATTTTCATAAACCTCATCGGAATAATTTTCTTCACTTCTCACTTCATTTCCGTTTAATATAATTCCACAATGACTGGTGTGTTTCAGAGATGTCACACTTTCGCATAAATGTTGTTGTCCTTCACTTTATTTTATTTTATTTATAGTGTATTTCTCACAAATTATAACATACTTCCGATATTTCACGCATCCATAAATTGAAATAGATTTTTTTTTTCTGCTTTTCTACACCATACTGCATTTTATTTTCGTGCATGTAATATTCCCCCTCGAATTCCGTGCTTCCACAGTTTCACCATTTCATAGGTCGACATGAAAAGATGGGAATTTTATGTGTATGGGTCTGCACCATCCTTTTCGAACCGCAAGTGACTTTCCCACCTCCTTGGGGTCAAGGGAAGTGGAAGGAGGAAGGGGAAGTAGGAAGCGAAGAAAATGAAGAAAGGAAGGATAGGTGGAATGAAGGAAGGAACGAACAATGGCAGGAAAAGCAGGAAACGCGGCTTGTGAAGGAGTTGAAGGAAACGAAGGAAGATCATGAAAGAATGGCGCGCAAGAAAAAGAGGCGAGTGGTTGTGAGGGGGGCTGCAAGGAAGGAGGCTCGCAATATGCAGCCGTGCTGTAAGAAAGAAAGAAAGAAAAAGAAAGAAAGCTCGTTATAAAAGGCTATGAAGAAAGAAGAGAGTAGTTATGGTGGTGGTGGTGGTGGTGGTGGTAGTGGCGTGGCGGTGATGATAAAGGGTGGTGCAAGGACAGCTCAGTGTTGTTGCTCTAATATTACACAGGACTTTCATCCCAAGACAGAGTGGTTTAGGAAGACGCACTTGGCCAAAGAGTAACAAGGATCTTCGTCAGTTTTTACGACACAAAAAAATATAATATTTCCCTGGATCATTTATTTGTCACATTTTTGCCTCGATGTTATTTTTCGAATTTCGCTTTGAAGTGTCTAGTTGTTGCATTAGCTAAAATTAGAAGCACAAACAAACGACCTAATACACAATGGAAGCTCAAACATTTTATCAGTATGAGTCCTCTTTCCGTCCTTCATTTTTTGTCAAGAAAGAAGTGGGACGATCATAAAATATTTAACATATCAGACACTACTAATAATACAGTCGTACTATGAGTCGTGTGTGTGAACAGCGAAATTATCAACTAAAATTCTTACATTCCCTCCTCTCTTGCCCCCTCTCCCTGTTCCCTCTCTTCTTTTCCTCCAGCTTTTTTTTCCCCTCCCCTACCCATCTGTCTCCCACCTCTCACCAATTTCCACACATCCCCTCCGCTCACCCCAAGTCAAAACACCGCACGACAACAAAATAAATTAAATTAGACTTGAACGTTATTTCCACTCTCTTTTCCTTCACATTCCTTCTCACATCTTCCTCTCCCACGTCTCCCCTATCCACTTCCACACTTCCTACCCCTCGACCTTCTTCGCTTCCTCTTCCCTTCGTCTTCCTTCCTTTTACCGTTTCCTCTCCTCTGCACCTTTACCCCCTTTCCTCTCTCTCCTACTCCTCTCTTTTCCTGCTGAGCCTTTCCTCCCACTCCTCTCTCTCCTATCCCACTACCTTAAAACATGGTTTTCGTAATAATCGCTCTTGCCTCACGAATCTGCTGGACTTTTTCAATGATATGCTGAACATGTATGACGAGACTAAATATGTTGATGTGGTCTACCTAGATTTTCAAAACTTTTGACAAAGTTCCACACAAAAGACTCCTTCAGAAGCTAAAGGCACATGGTTTCAGCGGCAGTGCTCTCGGGTGGGTAGAAGATTGGCTCACCGGACGAAAGCAAAGAGTTGCAATAAATGGAAAAGAGTCAGACTGGATACACGTTACAAGTGGAGTGCCGCAGGGTTCAGTGTCAGGTCCTATTCTTTTCTTAATATATGTGAATGATATTGATGAAGGATTGTGTTGTATGATTTTAAAATTTGCTGATGATACTAAAATAGGTAACAGAGCAGATACAGCACTGCAAAGACAGGCAATTCAGAGAGATCTTGATCAACTGTTTAACTGGGCCCAAGTCTGGCAAATGGATCTCAATATTAATAAATGCAAAGTGTTAAACATTGGCAGTAAAAATGTAAGAGCAAGTTATAGCATGAATAATGTCCAGCTTGATAGGGTAAACCATGAAAAAGACTTAGGAGTTATAATAACAAATGATTTGAAACCAAGCAAACAATGTACAGAAGCTGTGAAAAAAGCCAACAAATTGATTGGGTTCATGTGCAGAGCATTTGAATATAAATCCGATAATATCGTCCTCACTTTGTATAATTCCTTAGTACGCCCGCACTTGGAGTACTGCGTTCAATTTTGGTCACCGTATTATAAATAGGATATGGATAAGCTTGAAAAAGTGCAGCGAAGGATGACAAAGATGATACCTAGATTGAGAAATAAGCCGTACGATGAACACTTAGAAGCCCTGAATCTCTTTACCCTAACAAAACGGAGGATACGAGGAGATTTAATTCAAGTATTCAAGATATTCAAAGGACATGATAACATGGCTGTCGATAAATACTTCACAGTTGATCACTCGAACTACACTAGAGGCAATGGGCATGAAATAATTGGCAAACGATTCCAGTCGCATGAAGCTAAGCATTTCTTCTTCAATAGAGTTGTAAACATATGGAATAAATTGCCCTCCAACGTAATAGACTGTAATACAGTACAAACCTTTAAAGGTCGCCTGGATAAGTATTTGGCATCCAACCCCCAGCTTAATATGTTTACTCCTGAATAAAACACTTGTGTATGTATAATTATCTGTTTTATTTTATTTTAGTTTTTAGAGCCTGGATCAATTTATTAAATGCAAATATAGCATATGCACAGACTAGGATATGCACAGATAGCCCTAAGTTAACGGTCACTACTCATACTTTCGACCTGTGAGGGGCTGTGGATCACTGAGGGTCCCTGTTAGTTACGTGGCCACCATCGGGATTTTTTTTAAAGTACCAGGGGTCACTGCTTCAGGAGGTGACTTGTTTGCTTGTCCCGCATGGGAAAGTTCCTAGTCTCAGTGGAATGAATGGAGCTGGGGCCTGATTGACTGCTGCCTACCTTAATAGCGCCAGGCAAGGCTGCCACACCACCCCTAAATATCCTCACTGTGCACTGTGCAATTTCCACATTGTGTCCGCGGACGCCTCGTAAACTTAACATACCCGTACATAACGACATACATTAGTTATTTATTTTTTCGATTATTCATTGTACTTTACTACTTTCTCTTTCAGGTTATTCATACTGGTAACTTATAGATAATGTATTATAGAATGTAGCTTTTCCTTTTCAGTCTTTCCTATGAAATTTCCATGTCAGTTTTTCCATGCTGCGTGGTGGTTTTTCTCACTTTTTCTTGCCAGTTTTGGCTGGAGGGTTTGGAGGCGGGGGGAGCCTTCTTGCTTTACTATCCTTATCCTTCAGCATGTAGAGTTAGATCTTGTAGTCATAGTCTACTCTGTACCAAACAGCCTCGAAAGGACCATAAGGTCTGTTGCTGTTTGCTTTCCTTTGTACTCCTTTGTACCTTTTTGCGTATTCCTGCCCATCTGTTCCTTCTTTCACAGCCCAGCCTGTCTCCCTCAGCCCTTGCTTCCATTTATCCTTCCACCTTCAGTTCAATTTCACTCTCCCTTTCCCTTCTTTTATCATCCTCTCCCATCAGCTTTCCGATCACTTTCCTTGTCTATCTGTCCATCCTACATTCCTCCCCTCCCCCTTCTCCCTCTCCGTCCCACACCCTAAGTCAACACAGCTCTTGACAAAAAAAAAAAAATAAATAAAAATAAAAATAAACTGACCTTGACCTCCTTTCATTTCCTCTCTCTCTCTCTCTCTCTCTCTCAACCCCCTCCCATCCCTGTTTTCCCTTCCTCCCATTTCTTCATCTTCCCCCCCCCTCTCTCTTTACCGTCTCCACCTCTTCTTCCTCCTCCTCCTTTTCTCCCTCATAATCATTACTCTCCTCCCCTCGGCTCTCAGTCCCCGTCTCCCTCGTCTCCTCATCTCCTTGTCATCTTTCTTTGCTTCGCTGCTCCTCCCGTTCGTTGTCCTTCATGGTTTTCTCATGTCTTTTTACTCTCTCTCTCTCTCTCTCTCTCTCTCTCTCTCTCTCTCTCTCTCACACACACACACACACACACACAACCTTCCCCCCTGCCCCCACTAAGTCAGCGCAGCTCCAAACACCAAAAAAGGGCTTTGCCATCATTTAATTTCCCCCACCTCCTTACCGGGTCGACCTAACTTGCTTGCCAGGCTTAGGGACATTTTTCTTCGTCGTGAGTCTGTTGGGAGGAGGGGAGAGGGATGGATGAGAATGTGTGTGTGTGTGTGTGTGTGTGTGTGTGTGTGTGTGTGTGTGTGTGTGTGTGTGTGTGTGTGTGTGTGTGTGTGTGCGTGCGTGCGTGCGTGCGTGCGTGCGTGCGTGCGTGCGTGCGTGCGTGCGTGCGTGTGTGTGTGTGTGTGTGTGTGTGTGTGTGTGTGTGTGTGTGTGTGTGTGTGACGGTAGCAGCAAATCGGTGCCACCACGTGAATGCCTTTACCTCCAACACCAGACTAATATTGGAAGGGTTATTCTGTGCCCCAAGCAAGTGTGGGCGCCGCAGTTCTGAAATATAGGTTCAATTTTCGTGTAACAGCAAGGGGAAGGCCTGTTGCCGTACCTTAATACCCATCGGAAAAGCGTAATTATTTGGTGGATGATATTTCTCCTGGAGGCTTGTGGACGGCCGAAACCCGGGTGGAGAATCCGAAATACTTGGGTGAAGTGCACAAAATCTATCATCTGAACCTATTTTATTTTTAGCATACATTTTCTTCAATTAATTGAACTGATGCGATTTTCTTTATTATATTCTATACTATACTCAGATCTGTATACTCGTCCTGTTCATCCGCATTCTATCTTATTCTGTTATTAATTACCATAGATTTATTTATTCATGGTATATATGGGTTATTGTGAGTGAAATATACGCGAGCTAACAGAAGGATTCACTGAAAAGCGACTAATGGAAGGGGGCGAAAACAGGAAACCATTATAAAAATAATTTTCTACCATATATTGTTACGAACCTACATTAATTTCCATAGCAGTATTATTTTTGTTATTGTTCAGTGACACGAGAGTAAGTTACCTAATTTAAGATGTACTGTATCTCATTACAATATACGTATGAACTGAGTGAGTGCATATAAAAGTGTGTGTGTGTGTGTGTGTGTGTGTGTGTGCACTGGAGGTATGTAAAGAGGTGTGAGGAGAAATGGGGGTAAGAGAAAGAGAGCGATCGAATAAAAGAAAAAAGGCTTATATTTCTATTGTTTTGCATGGAAGAACAGTAAATCAGTTAAAATTTGCATATTTCGGTTATTAGTTTAAATACATCACTAACACCGCGGGATATAATTCATGGGTAAAAATGCCCAGTTAATAAATTCCTCACTCTGAAATGAACGATGAATATTAATAACTACGGTACATGTAATGGATATTATTACCGGGTATTATTTCATGTTAGTAAGGGATTTTTTATGGGGTGGGGTAATTTCATGCTCATTAATGGCATAGTTTTATATATTTAGTTTTATTTAGTTATCATTTATTATTATTTTGGGGGTACTTCTGTTATTTACATGGCTGCTGTTACTGTTATTCACTGTTATATAATTACCGTTACTCCACTGATACTTTTTATGATTATTTCGATGTCTGCCACAATTTTCACGAGACACATATGGATATACAGTAAATCTCATGTTCTTGAACTGTGACAAAGAGCATTTTCGTTCACTAGGTTTGCACTTTGCAGAAGATCGGCAGTGTTTCTGAACTGGACCAAAGCTAACGTAGCATGTCTGAAACAAAATTATTCTCCCAAATAACGTTATGCAGGTTTTTCATTAGGCATCCTGTACAGACCCAGGACCATTCTTCTTTCATGTGGTTCATTTTATACTATCGGTGACCATTAGCTTAGGAAAAACCTGTCCACCTACTTATCTTATTCACCAACCTACCTGTCTGTCTGTCTGTCTATCCGTGTGTATGTTGATGTGTATAGTTACGACCATGAACCTTTTAAAATGCCCAGTGTTTCGAACGAGGGCATCCTGTATATGATTTTCTTTGAGTGACACGCCATCGCGGTGTTTATAAAGTGATGAGAGGTAACAGCACCACCTGGAGACACACACGGTAATTATCTCTCCTGCCTGACTAATGATGCGTCCCTTCAAGATGACTATCTGATCATGGGCTGTGTATTGCTCGAAAACTTTAAGGAAGAAAGAACCTGAACTTTTCCTTTTTTCAATCTCCCTGCCTTCCCCCCCCCCCCCCTCCCTTTCATTGTTATCTACTTGCCACGATTATCTTTGGAGAGGCTTGAATTTTCCTCACCTTAAAAGAATACTCTCGATTTTGCATCAGTAATACCCAGTCGTGTGTCCATGGCAGTGAAAAAAAAAAAAAAAAAAAAAAAAAAAAATAGTGGCAAAAGGCATGAAATTGGAATTATCCCTGACGCTTATTGCCCATAAATTTCAATAATAATTAACATAACGTTATCAGTGGGAATAGCAGAGGATCTTTGAAATGATTTTTTCCTTGTATAATTGACGACGAGTTATTCAAATTATTCTGTGTCTCTTTTGCGTAAAGGTAGATGTGTGTGTGTGTGTGTGTGTGTGTGTGTGTAATTCACCGGGTCGGTCAGGATCACTTGAGGGTCGTGATCGTCAGCTTTTTACCCTCCCGGAAGGGAGCTGAGAGCTCATATAGTCCGATCTAAGGGCAAGGCTGTGACCTTCACACACGCACACACCCGTCCCCTTGCTCGAGGGGGACAGTAACCACCCACTTCGTCAGTGAAACTTTTCGCAACCTGAGCAAGGCGCGAACTCCCGTCCACCAGTTGGCAAGCGAGAACGTTACCACTGCACCAGCGAGCGGTGTGTGTGTGTGTGTGTGTGTGTGTGTGTGTGTGTGTGTGTGTGTGTGTGTGTGTGTGTGTGTGTGTGTGTGTTATTAACTAGGCTTATGCATTTGCGTCTGTGTCTGTGTATGTCTTCCACTGACCTCATTCAAGTTAACTTACCACAGTTTCAATTTTTCCCATATCGAATGTAGCGCTTTTACACAATCTATTCCTGCTATAAACAAAGATATAAAAATGCACACAATCATAACTATAAAAGAACGGCGAGCACTGGAAAAACAATAAATGAATAGTGATATTTTTATCGCCATTGCGTAATTCAGATTTAACAGTTCCCAGCAGAGTTAGAATAATACCACTTCCACCACAAGGACGTAAGTGCTGCCAAGTTTCATTATGTTGAGATCATATAAATACGTCTGATCTCGTGGTGACGTCATTTATATTGGTCAACATAGATGCCAACTGTTTTTTGCGCACTTAAATGGCCTTCACTCAGCAGACATACACAGGACTGAATCTATCTGTGTACATGCGGTTGATCTTGTGGTGATATATTATTGGTCTGCACTGATGTCAATTATTTTTTACGCAATTTAAATTCAATCCTGCTTATGTCACTAAGGAGACACATGCAGGATTGAATCTTACCTACACAGGCTGAGTCCACGCTTTTGCTTCTGAGAACGCCTGCTCATGTTATCGTTCTTTTAGGGTATGTGTTTTGCCTCTTCGTGATTTTCTTTATGTATTTAAGCATCACAGATTTGCTTAATATTTTCCCCTTGGTTTTATTATGTCCATATAAATTCTAATATCTCACGTTGCTGCGATAGAAAGGTTTCCGTGCACTGTGCTCTTTACCTGGGAAGAGATACATGTTCGTACTTTAGAAATATCAGAAGATTTGTGCTGACTTAATAACGCGTGATCAGCTTTCTTGTCCTTTCTGAACCCTCACAGACTCTTTGCTTGAGATGTCATACTACAAAAAGCAAAGCAGTGACGAATTTTCTTATGGTAAAAAACTAAGGATTTTTGTTGTCTGTACTCTACAGTTATATTTTACAAACTTTCTTGTCAACGTAATGGCAAGTTCTTGCCTAATGCATTTGAATAATTTAACCGCCATGGGCCAGGAAATATATATACAAAACGAGTCTCTCATTAACCTCCTACCCCGGTGCATCTGAAAATAAAATTCCAATCGACACCCAAAAGATACATATACAAAACGAGTCTCCCATTAACCCACTTCATTGACGCGGGGTGGGAGTGATCCAGAAACAGAGACGGGAAAGAACATACATAGGAGAATTATAAACTGTGTGCCCATTTACCCTTTTAATCCAGTGACGGATATTTCTGGGATATTCTTGGTACCTCTTGAAGATATTATTCAGATTAAGTGATTTTCTTTTTTTTTTAATGGACAGGTTAGATAACGACCTTCATTAATACTCTAAGTTGTGCAGAATCGTCTATAGCTAAGAATAATAAATAAAAAAATATGCCATCACCGGATTTAAGGAGTGAAAAATGGACCGCACTTCCATTCATTCATCATTCATGGTTTCAAAATTCTGGACTCCACCTCACTCGCCAAACAATCCAATTTACTTCACCGAAGTAATTATGCAACAAAAAACTCGCAGAACAACATTTAGTTCTTTGGTGTAGTGTTGAAATTTGTTCTAGTTTACACTTCTAAATCCTGTGTACAAATATTTTAAACACAACATTTTCTTCAACCAAACAAAATCCAAACAGTTTAGGGGTAAATGCATAGCTTAATGGACAAGATTAGCTAAAACTGCCACGCCGTGCAAAGAACTGTTATTTTTTTTTTAATCAAACATATTTGTCACACACACACACACACACACACACACACACACACATGCACCATTTCCGCATAGCCTATACATTACCAGAGCACTGAGCACTTGCCACGCTATGCACAGGCCCGCTATTAGCTGGTTGTCCCGACTGATGCGTTGGAAATTGGTAAACTATTCAGCATCCCTCTCTGAATTACGGCTTACACTGTATATGCCTCGGTTAAGTGCCCCTGTTTTATTGTATTAGCGTATAAATGTTTGTCCTACAAAATTTCCTTGTACCAGGGAAAAACAGGAAAATGGAAGCCTGTAGTGTATGAACGTGTAAACAGAGACAGCAGAGTGATTATATATATATATATATATATATATATATATATATATATATATATATATATATATATATATATATATATATATATATATATATATATATATATATATATATATATATATATATATATATATATATATATATATATATATATATATATATATATATATATATATATATATATATATATATATATATACATAAAGTGGAACAGAGACTACTGTCAATATAGAACAGTATTGATATGGAGAATAAATTGTAACTGACGTCAATTTGCCTTCCCCAATTTTCCTTAGAGCTAATCTGTATTTACTTGTCATTATAACCCTTTCACTGACGAACAGAAGCAGAAAATTATTTAGTTCATTCCAGCTCAGAACATACAAATGCTTGTTTATGAAGAGCAACTGACATGAACTTCCATGAATAGCACTGTATAATGTTCTTCATAATCCACACATAACTGACGCACAGCACGACAATATATGAAAGTACATTTGGTCGCAATATCGGAATAATGAGGTTTCATTATGTAATTTTAGCCAGCAAACTGTGTGCATGGATGAGCGCTTAACAGAGGGGTTATGTGACCCACACGCACTGTGGTGCAAAGTTGGCTCAGACCACCATTCGTTTTTAATGTATAACTATTTTAAGTTCAAACATTCATGGCTCTTTAAGGTACTGTACAAGACTACAGACAGACAAATAGAAGGGATGGTAGATGAATGGATAGATTGATAGATAGATAGATATGCAGACACAGACACACGTACGATCAGCTGTTACGGTATCGTTATGCATTACGTCACTGTACTGTGAGCTTTTATTCATCTGTCTCACGCTGTACTCGGAAGTCATAAGATAGATCAGTGCCCTAAAGAAACGCTGTCATACCCTCATTTCGCCAGCCAATGTAATGTATCAATATTAGTGTGTATTTGACTATCACAGCTGCAGATTTGTAGACGATTCCTAAGACAATCTCCTCCTTCCCTTTACTCCTTCCTTCTCTCCTGCAACCTCTCACTCTTCCCCTCCCCACACACGTACTTTCTCGAATCCACTAACCAATGTCGGCGTGAAGGCGATTGCGCTCTGACCCCTTCTAATGCCCTTCCGTATTGGCCATTACGCCCCTATAAACTCGGACAAAAATCGCATTGTTGGCTCTCAGGCAGAATGAACTCGCCTTATTGTAAATTTCTAGGGGGCGCTCGTTGACGCGGGTAATGCCTCTGAGAAAATACGCTAATTTACTCGACTTTTTTCCCACCAGAGTGGTGCTGGCCGAGTCCATTGTCTGCGGAGTAGAGGGGAAGAATTGGGAAGGGGGAGGAGAGAGAACTGGGAGTAGGAGGAGACGAGAGTTGGGGTGGGCGAAGACAACGGGTCGAGTTAGGGAGTGGTGGTAAATATAAGGAGAGAGAGTGACAGGAAAGAGAGGGGAAGGAAGGAAAAAGTTGTGGGGAGGGGGGAAGGAGAGAAAATGAAGAGAAAAGAAAGCGAGAGAGGAAGAGGAGGGGTGGGTGGATGAGATAAGGGATGGGGAGAGAAAGGGAAGAAAAGAGAGTGTTAAAGAGATCAGAGAGTCGTGAGGAGAACATGGGAAGGAGACAAAGTGAGAGGGAGAGAGAGACGGGGGAGGAGTACAAAGGAGTACAAAGGAATGCAAACAGCAACAGACCTTATGGTCTTTTCGAGGCTGTTTGGTACAGAGTAGACTATGACTACAAGATCAAACTCTACATGCTGAAGGATAAGGATAGTAAAGCAAGAAGGCTCCCCCGCCTCCAAACCCTCCAGCCAAAACTGGCAAGAAAAAGTGAGAAAAACCACCACGCAGCATGGACAAACTGACATGGAAATTTCATAGGAAAGACTGAAAAGGAAAAGCTACATTCTATAATACATTATCTATAAGCTACCAGTATGAATAACCTGAAAGAGACAGTGTGGATATTCAGGCGGTGTGTGGCAGCCTTGCCTGGCGCTATTAAGGTAGGCAGCAGTCAATCAGGCCCCAGCTCCATTCATTCCACTGAGACTAGGAACTTTCCCATGCGGGGCAAGCAAACAAGTCACCTCCTGAAGCAGTGACCCCTGGTACATTAAAAATATCCCGAGGATGGCCACGTAACTAACAGGGACCCTCAGTGATCCACAGCCCCTCACAGGTCGAAAGTATGAGTAGTGACCGTTAACTCAGGGCTATCTGTGCATATCCTAGTCTGTGCATATACTATATTTGCAATTAATAGATTCAGGCTCTAAAAAACTAAAATAAAATAAAACAGAAAAATATACATACACAAGTGTTTTATTCAGGAGTAAACATATTAAGCTGGGGGTTCGATGCCAAATACTTATCCAGGCGACCATTAAAGATTTGTACTGTATTACAATCTATTACGTTGGAGGGCAATTTATTCCATATATTTACAACTCTATTGAAGAATAAATGCTTAGCTCCATGTGACTGGAATTATTTTATGCCCACTGCCTCTAGTGTAGTTCGAGTGATCAACTGTGAGTATTTATCGACAGCCATGTTATCATGTCCTTTGAATATCTTGAATACTTGAATTAAATCTCCTCGTTTCCTCCGTTTTGTTAGGGTAAAGAGATTAAGGGCTTCCAAACGTTTCTAGTACGGTTTATTTCTCAATCTAGGTATCATCTTTGTCATCCTTTGCTGCACTCTTTCAAGCTTTTCCATATCCTTTTTATAATACGGTGACCAAAACTGAGCACAATACTTCAAGTCCGGGTGTACTAAGGAATTATACAAAGTGAGGACGATATTATCGGATTTATATTCAAATGCTCTGCACATGAACCCAATCAATTTGTTGGCTTTTTTCACAGCTTCTGTACATTGTTTGCTTGGTTTCAAATCATTTGTTATTATAACTCCTAAGTCTTTTTCATTGTTTACCCTATCAAGCTGAACATTATTCATGCTATAACTTGCTCTTACATTTTTACTGCCAATGTTTAACACTTTGCATTTATTAATATTGAGATCCATTTGCCAGACTTGGGCCCAGTTAAACAGTTGATCAAGATCTCTCTGAACTGCCTGTCTTTGCAGTGCTGTATCTGCTCTGTTACCTATTTTAGTATCATCAGCAAATTTTGAAATCTTACAACACAATCCTTCGTCAATATCATTCACATATATTAAGAAAAGAATAGGAGCTAACACTGAACCCTGCGGCACTCCACTTGTAACGTTTATCCAGTTTGACTCTTTTCCATTTATTACAACTCTTTGCTTTCGTCCGGTGAGCCAATCTTCTACCCACCCGAGAGCACTGCTACTGAAACCATGTGCCTTTAGCTTCTAAAGGAGTCTTTTGTGTGGAACTTTGTCAAAAGCCTTTTGAAAATCTAGGTAGACCACATCAACAGATTTAGTCTCGTCATACATGTTCAGTATATCATTGAAAAAGTCCAGCAGATTCGTGAGGCAAGAGCGATTATTACGAAAACCATGTTGCGAATCTTTTATAAGATTGTTTGTTTCTAAGTGTTTTACAAACTTGTCTCTGTTAATAGTTTCAAGTAATTTGCAAACCACCGATGTTAAACAAATTGGCCGGTAGTTTTCTGGCTGGGGTCTGTTGCCCTTTTTTAAATATTGCGGTTACGTTAGCAAGCTTCCATTCACGTGGCACCTTACTGCTCGTAAGTGATAAGCTAAAAAGTTCAGCTAAAGGCTTTGATATTTCATTCTGTAGTTCCTTCACTACACGTTGTGATATTTTGTCCGGTCCTGGTGCTTTATTCTCTTTTAATCTGTTTATTGCAAGCAGTACGTCGTGATCGCTGACTGTAATGTCAGTGATTATGTTGCCCTCTTCTATAGGAATGGGGGAAACAGCAGGAATTGTATGTATATTTTCTGCTGTAAATACTGACGCGAAGAAAGTATTATGAATTTTCGCCATCATAGTTTCATCATCAGTATGCTCTCCGTTATCTGTGACTAAGGGACCGATTGATGGAGTTATAACCTTTTTGCTTCTTATATAACTGAAAAATTCTTTGGAATTTGATTTTCTGATACTTGCGATATGTGTGTCAATGTTTTTCTTACTGCATTTAATTAATTTTTTGGATTTTCGTTGAAGGGCATCGTATTCATTTTTACCACTTTGACTCTTTGTGGTATTATAATTCTTATATGCAAGATTTTTTGCTTCTAGACAATGTTTAATGTTGGAGTTCCACCATTTGGGTTTAGAATTTTTGGTGGGCCTTCTGTTGTGTATAGGAATACATAATTTGATGGCACTGTTGAGAGTTTCTGTAAAGTAACTCCACGCGTCATTGATGTCTAAAGTTTCGACAATGGGATGCCAGTCAGCTGCATCTGCAATTGCCCTTAATTTCTTAAAATTTGCTCTCTTAAAGTCGGGCACTTTTTCACAACTGGCCTTGACACTGTCTTCACTGAATTTAATGTTAAATGTAACTCTGCGATGATCACTTGTACTAAATTCTTCTCCTACAATGACATTACTCACTACATTTTCTGATGTAGCTAAGACAAGATCTAGGATGTTAGCTCCACGTGTTGGATAATTTACAAATTGATACAAAGAACTTTCTTGCAACTTTGTATATAGGTCTGACCCTGTGTGTGAGGATAGGTCTTCTCCCCATTTTGGAACTGGTTAATTAAAGTCATCAAAAATTACAGTGCTTTGCATACAAGATAGTTCGTCAATTTGATTGTAGATTTCATTATCGATGTTGAGTGGCTGACCAGGTGGACGATAAATTAACCCAAGAGTGATTTTATGACAATATTCATTTCTAAGCTGTATATAAATAGTGTCGATGTTTTCGATACATGGCTTGGTAATTTCGACTGGATGAAATCCTGATTTAACGTATAACAACACGCCGCCCTTTGCTTGATTCTTCCTTTCACAACTGAAAATGTGATAGCCTGGTAAATTAAACTCTGCTAGAAAATCTCTCTGCTCAGTATTTAGCCACGATTCTGTTACTCCAATTACATCATAATCTTCGGTAAAGGCAAGGGCCTCTAAATCAGAAAATTTATTACGTAGACTACGAGCATTTGCAAGGATTGCTTTAATGTGCTTTCCTTTCTGATGTTGGGAGCTTCCATTATGTATTGATTTATCAGATCGTATGACATCTACGTTTGCCTCCCGTGACGCTTGTTTTTTCTCCAGAAAAAACTTACGGCATCATTAAGCAAACGACCGAGACGGGCAGAACCAACGGCATTCAAGTGTAGTCCATCGTTCGTAAACAGTGTACGCTGCTCGTAAAATTGGTTCCACGTGTCGATGAACTGAACTCCTTCCTGTAAGCAAAGTGACTTGACTCTCTTATTAATACTAAATGCTCTGCTGAAGAAGGCATTCCCTGCATTAATCTTTGGTAGTATGCCTGAAATTAAAATATGCTTAGTTTTCTCCTTGTAGCGTCGGATCATCTTCCTGTACTTCTCCATCAGCTCCTCTGATCGGCTTTGCATGACGTCGTTGGTACCTGTATGAATGATAACAAGGCTGTCATTTTCCGCATTCTCAAAAACGTCATCCACAGCCTCTGTTACGTCATCTACTCCTGCACCTGGAATACAAAAACGCTTTCGTTTAGAGGTTGCCCGGCAGCAAAATTCCACCAACTGGGTGGAAGAAAAAGAGGGAAGGGGAGAAGTAGGGTGGGTGGAAGAATGGAAAAGAGCTAGAGAACTGCGGCCAGACAGGAACTACACCACTTTCAACCAAAATGGCCCTGGGATACTTACCAGAGTAGGGAATATTACATACTGCTCCGCATTTCTGGCACAGCGTTTTTTTTTTTTTTTTTTCATAAACGTGCGGTAATACATGAGGTCATTTATTTGTTTGTTTATTTATTGACTTTTTTTTTATGTGTCAGACTTTGGGCATGGACCTGACCAGGGATGGATCCAGGAGGGGGGATGGGGGGGATGCATCCCCCCCACCGGCCATGCATCATTGAATAAAGAGGCAATTTCAACATTGAAATATCAGTTTGTCGCGTCAAGTCTTTGGTTGAATCAGCGAATCAGACCCCCCCCACCGAAAATTCCTGGATCCACCCCTGGACCTGACAGGTCTTTCATTGAGACCCAGCAGTCCTGTGGTGAAGAGGTAAATGAAAGACACATCAAACATCTGCAGTTTGGACATTTCCTCAACGCTGAATACAACAATGTGGAGACAGCGAGAACAAAATGAAAGTTCGTCTTTGGATTAAAGAATTTAATAACGATATAAATATCTTCGAAAGCACTGACAAATATTCACACACACACACACACACACACACACACACACACACACACACAAAGTTATTCATGTAAGATTTAGTATTAGAATATTTGTGTGGAATTCCTACATACTGGTTAGTTGGGCAGGCTCAGTGTGAGTTGGTATTGTAATTACCATGATGGACGGTGTGTGTGTGTGTGTGTGTGTGTGTGTGTGTGTGTGTGTGTGTGTGTGTGTGTGTGTGTGTGTGTGTGTGTGTAATTAGTATGATGGAGTGTATGTGTGTAGCTATGTGCAGTGTCGCCCAACCAGGCAAGGTTACCCTACCTCTGGCTACACACTTAACAGTTGGGCTCATTTACCACCCCATAGCATTCACACACACACACACACACACACACACACACACACACACACACACACACACACACACACACACACACACACACACACACACACCAATGACTGTTGGAATGCAAGGCCCACTACGAACCCGAACTACAGGATCGCACTCCATGTAATTATCTTTCAGTATAACATCTAAATGTCTATCTGTCTATCTATCATTCTGTCTGTCTGTCTGTCTGTCTGTCTGTCAGTCTGCCTATCTTCCCGTAAGCTTAATGTTAGTGAGGGCAAGTTAACCCTTTCATGGTCGTGTCAGTTGTAGTGCTGTATTCCCGCTTACGCCGGACGATTTTACTTAACTGAGGATGCCATAGGACCTAAGAGTATTGTCACCATTAACCCTTTCATGGTTGGGACAAGTTCAATATTCTTTTACAATAAATGGCAGATGAGTTAATTTTGGTGAAAGAGAGTCTCATAAGCGTGAGAGTGAATACTGAAAACAACTTGAAGAATCCAGAGAAATATTGATTTAGAAGCTGCTCATCAACACCTCCATCATCATTACCATCATCATCATCATTATCCCAGTCCACAGCGTCGCCATTTTTAATACAATAGATTCCATTAACGACGAAACTAGGAAGACAGTCATTACACCTTATCATCATCCTGCCCAAAAAGGCAGGAGTTAAGTATATACGTCCAGCAGTGTATTGTAGGTGTATTAACCGTCGACCTATCAGCCCGCCACACCGCCGCCTGCACAGACACATGCACATAAGTGAAATCCCTCTCCCATATGCCTGGGCGGACGGGCAGTGGCGTGGGTCCTGGGAAATCAGAGCAAGTATTGCTCCCTGCCAGTATTGTTGTGTACATATTTCATCCTGCAGTTTTGGAGGGGACGAGGTGGGAAGGTAGACAGGCAAGCGTTGTCGGCATTGTTTCGCCCCAGGTTTGGCTTTAATGCTGCCTTCGCTTGCTCCAGCCTGACTTTGCCCCGCAGGATTACATATTTTATCTCCTCAGCCACCCAGCGATAAGAAACCCTTTTGATTTATGAAACAGGATTTTCTCCAGCTGAAGTATAATATTTTGTATCGGTTTATTCCATCGAAGTAGCTGGAACATTATGAATGAGAGAATACTTGTTGATTTTCAAAACAGAGCTCGGGAACACACACACACACACACACACACACACACACACACACACACACACACACACACACACACACACACACACACACACACACATTCTCAGCCGTAAAGAAGCTAAGTCACTGGTACTGTTGACCTTATATGTGAAAATGATCTTAATTAACCCATAAAGTCTCACAATTATAGCTCCACAGTGGCTGAGAAATGGACCCAAGCTGATACATTTTTTGTTCCTATCAGAATTGGAATAATCTAAAGTCTCTAAATAAATGTCAAGCTCCCCGTATGCCATTGGAAGTTCTGGGAGGGGTTTGGGTCCATGTAACGCATATAAAATTATCGACTGCTTTAGGATACATGCAGTGCGACAACAGTAAGCAATAGGCAGAAAAAATCGCTAATGAAAAGGTGTAAAGAAGCCTCCCGTGCCACCTATACTGCAAAGCTAATCCTGGAATGAACGCTGGGTAATCGATTGAACACACAACTTCCTCGTCATAATCGCACTACCAGCCACACAATTAACCATCAATCAATCCAGCTCCGTCGAAGTTTGGGTAAGTGGATTAATTTGCCGCTTCTTCCTCTCTCACCGTCTCTCTCGCCCTTCACCAGTCTTCCTATATTCATTCACTCATCTATCTAGCCATCCATCCTTCCACTAATCTTCCCAGCCTGCTCTCCATTCCTCCCTCCATGTATCCATCCATCCTTTTCTCTGTTTATCCAACCACTTATCCATCCATCCACCCATTCATCTTTCCTTTAGCCTCACCAGTCTTCCTACCCCCATCTTCGTCCATCCATCTATCCATCCGTTCCTCTATCCATTCATCAAGGCAGTCATCATACACCTACACCTATCTTCCCTTCCTGCCCGTCTTTCTTCCACTCTTCCATCGATTTCATCCATCCCAAGACTTCACCTGTCCTCTTATCTGTCTCCCTTCCCAGTCATCCCTCCAGCTTTCCGTTTGTCAGTTCATCCTTATATTCAGCAGTCCATCGATCCGTCTACCCTTTAGTTTCACTAGTCTGCCTTCCTATCCAACATTCTTTCCATTCATCCTTCCATCACTTCCCCCCTCTGACTTCCTCATGGCTGACATTAAAATTTCTTCAGCTGATGTATTTTCTGCCATCACAGGCCTCAATACTAATAAGGCATGTGGGCCTGATGGAGTCCCTCCTGTTGTTCTCAAGAACTGTGCTTCTGTGCTTACACCTTGCCTAGGCAAACTCTTTCGCTTTTGTCTAGCAACTTCAGGAGTTTGCTCTCATTCAGCCAGTCCAAAAGAAAGGTGACCATTCCCAACCATTTAACTATCGTCCAATTGTTTTAACATCCTGTATCTCAAAAGTTTTCGGGTCTATTCTTATGGAAAAGTTTTAAAGCATCTTTCCTATCACAGCCTTCTTTCTGATCGTCAGTATTGGTTCCGTCAGGGACGCTCCACAGGCGATCTTCTCACCTACCCTTCAGACTCCTGGTCATCCTCTTTTCGGGACTTTGGCGAAAGCTTTGCCATTGCACTTGACATCTCAAAGGCTTTTGATCGAGTCTGTCATAAATCTTTAATTTCCAAACTATCCTCTTACGGTGTCTATCCTTCTATCTGTGCCTTCATCTCTAGCTTCCTTTCTGGTCGTTCTATAGCCGCTGTTGTAGACGGCCATCATTCTTCTCCTAGATCTATTAACACTGGTGTTCCTCAGGGCTCCGTCCTATCACCAACTCTCTTCCTTTTATTCATCAATGACCTTCTAAGCTGTACATTTAACCCTATCCACTCATACGCTAATGACTCCACCCTTCACCTTTCCATTCGATTCCCACAACGTCCATCTCAGCAGTTACTTCAACAAACAAGGGATGAGGCTTTGGCACACCTAATGACTGACTTGGCTGGTATCTCTGACTGGGGTAAAAATAATCTGGTTGTGTTTAATGCATCAAAGACTCAGTTTTTGCACCTACCAACCCGACAAAATCTTCCACAGATATACCCGCTAACGTTTAATATTATTCATCTTAATACTGCATCATCGTTGAACATGCTTGGGGTTTCATTTACTTGGGACTTATCTTGGAAAGATCATATTACATCTCTTGTAAAATCTGCTTCCAAGAGACTGGGTGTGCTAACCCGACTCCGTTCCTTCTTTACCCCTGCACAATTGTTGACTCTATACAGGGGTTTTATCCGCCCCTGCGTGGAGTACAACTCTCATTTGTGGGGAGGTTCCCCACATACAGCTCTTTTCAATAGGATGGAGTCAAAGGCTTTTCGTCTCATTGTCACGGGGTTTTTAAGATATCAAGAAGTTTTTTAAAATAAATGCTTAAATATTATTTAATTGATATTAATATTCAATACTATTAAAGAGCAGGGACAATGATTGTCTTGCTACATCAAGCAATGATTACTTTACGCTGCTTCTTCGCACGATTCTCTAAGAACGAGAATTTATAAACTTTCTCAACAGTACACAGCAGAGACTAATTACTCACAAATGCTGAATTAGTACTGTTAGCCTCTGGAGAAAGTTACTTCACCCCTGACAATAAATAACTAATACTAATAATAATATCAGGTCCTTGCTGATGCTTAACTCCTGGCACAACGGATTTTAAGTTAATACAACAAGACTGGTCTAAGTACCAGTTATGAATAGTAAAACGTCTATGCAATAAACGTCTATGTGGGAAATAAGCTTAATTATGGAGAAATGAAACAAAAGTTTACTTTACATTAAGCTCAAGAAAAAGAACTGTTAAATTTATTGATTACAAAAAATAAATTTAACGTTACATTTCAAATCAAATCAATGAGACCGCACTCACTCACTCACGCAAAAGCTAAATCCTTACGCCTAGAAAAAAAAACACCTTAATTAAACTCTTAAGACTAGGGAAATACAAGAAGGAAATATTATAGTCGATGAATGCTTTGTATCACCAAGGTGGGAGCACTGGAGACTGTGATCTTGTGGAGCTTGGGTGCTAGCTGACCTCTCACACTGCTGGAGCACAGGTCCTTCCTCCGTCAGAGCAAACACTAGACTGAGTAAGTCGTGGGAAAGAAATGGGGAGCAATAGGCCGCATTTTTTAACGGTCGAGTGAGCGAAACGCGCCCAAAACAAATCGCTCAGCGGAAGCGCTAATGTCTCACACAGAGACGATCACATATGACAATGAAAAATTGATTTGACAAAGCTTCTGTCTGATTGAGCGGTTAACTGAACAATAAACAGTGAGTTTTCCACTAATAGTTCGTGGCTTCTCACAATAGGGGAATGTCGCGAATTTGATTCGTGACATTACGCCCCTACAAAATTAAATTTTTTCCTTATGGGAAAAAATTTGTGGACATCCTAACTCAGTCACACAAGATTCACACCGTGGTGTGTGTGCTATCCTGCTACAGGAGAAAGTCGCAGTCGCCAGTGAGCGAAAAAAAACTCGTATTTACGTTAATAGAAGCAAACTTGAGGGAAAAACTCCGTGACGACAGTGAAAATCCTGTACTCAGGTCAACTGAGCGAAAATTCGCTACATTTACACTGACAACTAATTGTTGTGTAGCGTGGTGTATGTAATACACGGTGTAGGTGTGACAGTTGTAGTGTGACTGTACCTATGTGTAAAATGACACAGTAAATAATATGGCGACGATGAAGGCAGAGGAGAAGAGGCGGCAGCGTGCGGCAGACGATCAGCTGGCCCGCACAGCAAAACTGCTACACCCATTGCGGAACCTGCAAAACCAATTGAGGTGGAGCATCAAAAGTGTCAATGAGACAAAATTTTATTATTTTACAATTACTCTCTCTGCCTAGCAGTCAGTGCTACGACGTACATTCGAGGTCGCCATTAATTATAGCACACGATTATGGTCGGCAAGTTGAGAATCCTTGTGCAAACTCGGGTCTTCCATAGCCTCGAACTGCACAAGGGTCCTCAACCTTTATTCCTTAATTTCCGACAGAGGATGCCTATCCTGGTGAAATAATATTCGCCCATCACCAACTAAAATAGAAAATGGGAGGAAGTGCCTTAACCTACAGTACTTATATTAATATCGGGGAGCTGAGAATCCTTGTGCAAACTCGGGTCTTCCATAGCCTCAAGTTGCCTCTGCGGAGTTCTCACTTCCCCCTTAACCTACAGTACTTATATTAGTATCGGAGAGCTGAGAATCCTTGTGCAAACTTGGGTCTTCCATAGCTTCAAGTCGCCTGTGCGGAGTTCTCATTTCCCCCTTAACCTACAGTGCTTATATTAGTATCGGGGAGCTGAGAATCCTTGTGCAAACTCGGGTCTTCCATAGCCTCAAGTCGCCTCTGCAGAGTTCTCACTTCCCCCTTAACCTACAGTACACGTGTATGTACAGGCCCTGGACATACTGTGTCCTGTGGGGCCAACAAGTGAGACGTCAGGTCTACACTTTTGACTGGGAACCAGGCTGGTCCTTGGATTACTCAAATAAAAGCTGGAAACCCTGGTGAAATATTATTCGCCCAGTCTTCTCCCTTAACTTACGGTACATAATATGTATGTACAGGCCCTGGACATAATGTGTCCTGTGGGGCCAATGGGTGAGACGTCAGGTCTGCACCCACTTCACCACTACCCTGTCTCTCAACTGTCTCAGAGATTACGGGTGTGGTTACAAATGGCACAGGAAGGGCATGTCTCTGATTAGTGGTGATACTTTGGCACACACCGCAGGAACGGACAAAACTATCTATATCTCGTCCCATCCCTGGCCAGAAAAAGTCAGCTCGGATACGGCCCTGGGTCTTCCTTTTCCCCATGTGACCTCCTGAGGCTGAACAATGACCCCATTGTAACACTGCTGGGCAGTACTTGGCGGGAACGACAAACTGCAGTCGAACCTCGCCCTCGGGTGTTCGTGACTCACGGTAGAGCCGTCCTTGTTTGCGAAGGAACTTGGCTCGACCTCCCCGTGAATACTTAATCACTCGACCCTTTTGTTTGTTCCGCACGGCAGCAAGTGTCGGGTCAGAATGTTGTTCTTGCACAACAAGTTGACTACACATCAGATCTTGCGGCGATTCAATGATCACTGGGGTGACACAGTCTGGAGCCTCAACCATGGCTCGTGTTACCGCAGCAGCCGAAGTCTGAGTAGCGTCATCATCGGAGCAACTATCCTTGACTCCTTGAATATTGCCTACTATAAGGTCAAATAGAGGCTCTGGCATGACAACTGCGAGTGTCGTACCAGTATAAAATGGAGATGCCACCTGGATACATGCCTCAGGGAACAATCTCACTGATCCATCAATAAGGTTTGCATGGATCTGTCGACCTGTATACTGCTCAGGCCGAACTAGACTCTGCTTGACAGAGCAACCTGAGGAACCATTATCTCTCAGGACCTTCACAGGAATGCCTCCCACAAACCCTGGCTGAACAAGGAAGGTACTGTCACCTGTGGGAGGGCCTGTGGAGGAAGCAGCTAGCCACTCATGAGGCTGCTGAATTGATGCGGCAAACATTGTGCCTTGACAATTATATTGGGCAGATGGAACATTGGCCATCTGTGGAGGGGGGTTCACTGTCACTGTGGGACTAGTGAACTGTGGGGAAGTACCCATACTGGTAGGGACGTGACCACCATGCTGCTGCTGAGGAATGAAGGCTGCATTCGCTTCCTGCCTCTTTTGAGCTGGTGGTGAAAAAGTTTGTCCCGACAGTCGGTTGCGTGGTTAATACTGCTGCTGGTTAGGGTACTTGTTGTACCTCTTCCACTCAGGTTTCTGAGTGTTTTGCCCCTGGTCCTTCCACTGCGGTTTTGGACCTTGGCCATTATTCTGAGAACGGCCTTGTTGCTGGGGTTCAGTCTGAGACTGCTTCTCTGACTTGGCAGTATCTTTTCTGCTCCAGGTGTTTTGCTTACGAGTTTGATACCCGTATGCAGTAAAGAATGCGTCAGCCTTTTCTGCCATTTGGCTGGCATCTTTCACCTGGCAGATCTTAAGCTGCGCTATGAGCTCAGCAGGCCACGACCTCTCTAGCTGTGTACGCAGCATAAGGTCAATTATCCCCTCAAGCGTGGAAGGAGTTTCGTCTTTCTCCATCCACTCATTTAAGTAAGCTGTGAGACGATCAAGGAACTGAACAGCTGTCTCCTTGTCTTGGAGACGAGCTCGCATGAACTGAAGTTTGACGTCGTCTACTGTGAGACCATACGCCTTAATGAGCGCAGCTTTCATCATCTCATATGTGAGATTGTCTCCACGAATTCTGTGGAGAATATCGAGGGCAGGGCCCTCAAATAGGCTAAGAAACTGAAGCCGCTTAGCTGCCTCATCCAGTTGATACATGTCTGCCATGTCCTCAAAATGAGCTATGTACGGCTCGATTCGCTCGCTTTCCTTGTATGAAGGAAGCTTGATGCGTGGGGTCGCCAGGACATGCGCAGGGAGAACGCTCGTGGAGCTTTGACCAACTGCACCAGATGTATCTGAAGCCAAGGAATCTCGCTTGAGCTTCAGCACTTCAAATTCATGTTTTTCTCGTGCCTCACGTTCGGCACGCTCATATTCACGTTGTTCCCACTCGTATTCGCGTTGTTCTCGCTCGCGTTCATGTCGTTCACGCTCGTATTCGCGCTCTTTCTCACGCTGCTCTTGTTCATATGCACGCTCTCTTTCACGTTGTTCGCGCTGTTCTCGCTCGTATTCGCGCTGAATCTTACGCTCTTCACGGGCATCATTCTCACGCTGCTGCTCCTGATTATGCCGTGAGAGTATATACTCTTTAATTTCGGTTGGGTCTGTAAGACCCATATCTTTGGCTTCCTGTAAAAATATGGTGGTAGCCATGACGCTAATTTACTAAGCAAACCGAAACTGAATACTGACTGCTTCGAAAACGAATGCTAAAGACACAAGTAAAGAGTACAGACACAAGCTAGTGGTGACCAGTCTTATCTAATTAACTGGAAAAGAATAAATCAAAAATGTAAATGACTGGGAAGACTCAATAATAAACACAATGGGTACGGCGACTTCCCAGGAGCGAATAAAATCGTCTGGCGTTACCAAGAATAAACTAGAGTTAAGTACTCTATTGATTAATAAAGCAAAATTCACTTGCTAAATTAACGGTAAACACCAGTAAACTTGTGCCTATAAACTTTAATTATAAATACCTAAATATGAACGAGTGAGCACTATCTCGTGAATAGCTTTATAGCTAGGAGTTAATATCCTGGAATGAGGTCGCCAATTGTCACGGGGTTTTTATAATATCACGGTGTTTTTAAAAATAAATGCTTAAATATTATTTAATTGATATTAATATTCAATAATATTAAAGAGCAGGGACAATGATTGTCTTGCTACATCAAGCAATGATTACTTTACGCTGCTTCTTCGCACGATTCTCTAAGAACGAGAATTTATAAACTTTCTCAACAGTACACAGCAGAGACTAATTACTCACAAATGCTGAATTAGTACTGTTAGCCTCTGGAGAAAGTTACTTCACCCCTGACAATAAATAACTAATACTAATAATAATATCAGGTCCTTGCTGATGCTTAACTCCTGGCACAACGGATTTTAAGTTAATACAACAAGACTGGTCTAAGTACCAGTTATGAATAGTAAAACGTGTATGCAAGCTAGGAGCTATGTGGGAAATAAGCTTAATTATGGAGAAATGAAACAAAAGTTTACTTTACATTAAGCTCAAGAAAAAGAACTGTTAAATTTGTTGATTACAAAAAATAAATTTAACGTTACATTTCAAATCAAATCAATGAGACCGCACTCACTCACTCACGCAAAAGCTAAATCCTTACGCCTAGAAAAAAAACACCTTAATTAAACTCTTAAGACTAGGGAAATACAAGAAGGAAATATTATAGTCAATGAATGCTTTGTATCACCAAGGTGGGAGCACTGGAGACTGTGATCTTGTGGAGCTTGGGTGCTAGCTGACCTCTCACACTGCTGGAGCACAGGTCCTTCCTCCGTCAGAGCAAACACTAGACTGAGTAAGTCGTGGGAAAGAAAAGGGGAGCAATAGGCCGCATTTTTTAACGGTCGAGTGAGCGAAACGCGCCCAAAACAAATCGCTCAGCGGAAGCGCTAATGTCTCACACAGAGACGATCACATATGACAATGAAAAATTGATTTGACAAAGCTTCCGTCCGAATGAGCGGTTAACTGAACGATAAACAGTGAGTTTTCCACTAATAGTTCGTGGCTTCTCACAAAAGGGGAATGTCGCGAATTTGATTCGTGACACTCATTAACTCTCCCCCTCTTACTGACTCCCTTCAACCTCTGTCTCTTCGCTGCACTGTTGCATCTTTATCTCTTTTCTGTCGTTACTTCAATGGTCACTGTTCTTCTGAACTGTCTGCATGCATTCCTCCACCTCTACGACGGGCGCGTAGCACCCGTCTAGTAGCAAACTCTCACCCATTTTCTGTCCAACTCTCTAATGCAAGAGTTAACTGTTACTCCCAGTTCTTCATTTATGCAACAGGTCAACTCGGGAGCTGTCTCCCTCTGTCTGTATTTCCTGCTTCCTATGATCTCTAGTCTTTCAGACGCAGTGTGTCCAGGCATCTCGAAATGAATGGATCTTGAATTTGGCTCTCTCCTGTATTTTTTTTTTCTCTCTTGGAAGGAACAGTTCTGCGGGCTGGTTGCCTTTGGTTCCTTCTTCCTCACAAAAAAAAAAAAAATCTGTCTGTCCATTCTTTCCACCACCTCACTCTTCCGTCTTCTTTTTACTCCACAGTTCTTCCTAACCTACTCTCTCCAAGGTCATCCACCCTTCATCTTCTCTCACCCCCAACACTCCCTTTCTTCCATCTTTCTTCCTCACCCCTCCTCTTTCCCTACCTCATCCCTCCGTCTTTCCTTCCTCTCTTCTTCCGTCCATCCTTTATTAATACCTATGTTCCCTCTAACCCCGGTGTGGGTACATGGAGAGAGCGAGTATCGTGTATCACAAGGCAAGACAACACCCTCTCCGCCAAGACCCTTCATTTCATCAAAGCACAACCGCAGTCTCTATATTTAACCACGACACTGATGACACGTGCTGGAGAGGGACGCCTTCATGTGGTAGCACTGATATAACTGGGCGACTGAACTACCTGGCTATGCAAACGTCTCACAGTTACTTCCCTATCCCCGAAAGGAGGATGGTGGACTAAGGGAAGAGGGTAATATAAGCCTGCAGTCCACTGGGTTCGATCAGATGAACCTGGGGCAATAATGACAGTAACAACAAAGCATCAGGAGTTACAAGCACTGTACTGAATTTTGATGCGTTTTTATGTTCTTTCCTTTCCATATTTTTTTTTTCAACCATCATGCAGCTTTTTTACCATTATTCTTAGATGATAAACAGCCTTTCGTTCCCTGAGAATAAGTCATCATCATCATCATCATCATCATCATCATCATCATCAACATCATCATCAACATCATCATCAACATCATCATCGTCATCAACATCATCATCATCATTCATCATCCAGGCCTCTTTTGACTTCTAAGGATGGGGTGAGGTTAAGGATAGATTAATTCTACCAAAAACTCTATTCGTCTCTCCAACACACAGCGTCTAGGCGAGGTGCATATCCAGTGGGCCAACGGTGGTGAATGAGGTATGAAGCGGCCTGTCTGGGTTAGGTGTGAGTCTCCGAGGGGTCGTATGGCTTCAAGGATTCCGCAGCAAATCCTGTATAGTGATTTATTCTACTGACTACACCGTATTATCTTCTTGTATGGAGTATCTGGGTTTGGTCTGAGTCTCTGAGAGGTCCTGGGAGGCGTCAGGGGTTTGTATTTTAAAAGTGGCTCTTGTCAATTTTGTATCATCTCTATCTTAGCGATTTATTCTGCATATTACACCATTGCGTTAAGTGGCACAAGTAGAATGAACCCATTCAGCACGATGTATATCATTCTCTCTCTCTCTCT
>NC_137027.1:22287973-22337973 GCF_032717465.1 Coenobita brevimanus | reverse complement strand
TATATCAGACACGATGACACAGAGAGAATACAGGAATGATATGTCCATCTAATTTTTAAAATAGCCCTGAGAAACTTATTAGAACGACACCTGAATACCGGTGCTGGTGGCGCCTTCATGTGGTGGCACTGATATAGCCAGGCAACTTCACTCTCCGGCCATGATGTCACCAAGGACGAGAATAAGTATACAAGAAAAAAAAAACGAGACTTTAAAAAATACCTTGATATCTACAGTACCAAAGAAGAAGAAAAGTGTGAGGGAAAAAATTAGCAGATAAACAAAAAAAAAACTTTGATCTCTTCACACCAAGAAAAGCCATAACGTAAAGCGAGACGGAGTCACGCATGTCGGACTTGTCAAAAAAAAAAAAAAAAAAATGATCCATCCAGGTGTCGTCAGAGTGCTCCAAAAACTGGATAAATTAGTCACACACACACACACACACACACACACACACACACACACACACACACACACACACACACACACACATACACGCACACAGGATCCGTAACACGTTTCGCCCCACAACGTCTTATATCTCCCTCAAATAAAACACTTTATGATAACTGATGCAAGCAATATAACAAAAAATACCACACAGAAAAGGTACCCTTTAAATCCTGCAGAGTCTTAAAATAATCAAGTCTAAAGGCTATACAAATAGGCACAAATGGTAGTGCCACTAATACACAACAATCATGATACATACAAACAGTCCCTTCTCTCCTACATCAACACAGAAAAAGAACCGTTTAAAAATTTTAAAACGTCGATACGGAAAAAGGAATAGCTTCAACGCTACCATACCTATACCGTCACTGGAAGTGTTCGATTGTTCGCACAAATCCAGCAGCAATATTTGTGAAATCCTGGGCGGCGTGGTACGGGGGAAGGTCCATTTATTTGTACTGGCCCATATAGTAACCAGCGACCCAGGTGCATCCATGCAGAGCTCAAATATATGTTGGCATGTGTTACAAGGATTAGGATAACGCGGATATACACACGTTTTTTATTACTGTTCCTACAGACAGATGATTTAATGTAGAGAAGGAACGGGAACTTGTCCGGCGACACCTTACATGTTACATCCACGCGGGTGATAGCCTGGTGGGTATAATGTTTTGTTCGGTGTGTGTGTGTGTGTGTGTGTGTGTGTGTGTGTGTGTGTGTGTGTGTGTGTGTGTTGCAAGAAATCACTGACGTATCACTGACGTAAATACTTGCGTAAAAATCACTAGACAACACAGCGGATAGATTTCGTAACACTTTTCCCTCAGTTGTATTTTTGAATGTTTTGAAACGGTATCAGGGAGAGGTGTCACAGCCAGTGCGCTAAACATAGCTGGTCACGGATGTTAACTGCTCATGTTAGCGAATAATTACGAGCGTCGGGAGTGGGGTTTTCTGGTAGTTATTATGCTCCTCTGACTCACTCCCCTTTGACAGGATCGCATTTTTTTTTATATCAATTCTAATTTTCTCCCTCTTAATGTTTCTCCCTTTCTCCGTTATTAACTCACTTGATTTTCTTCCTTTCTCTGTAAAAAAGTTCCCTTAATTTCTCTCTTTCTTTTATTGTTTTTTTTTTTTTAATATTTTGCAACTTTTAATTTTTCTTGACTTAATTATCTTTTCCACTACTTTTCATATTTTTTCCTCGATTTTTCGTACATCATTTCACGTTTATTGATCTAAACCATTTTATCACTTGATTTTTAGTATTTTACTTTTACACTAGGTGTACTGCTACGTTATTTCGCTGATTTAAAAATAATCCCATATTCCTTCTTATCTTATAGTGGTATACGCCAATTTTTTTCTTTTTTTACTAGGATCAATTTTATTTCCTTTCAGAGTCATCATTTTAATATCTCAACCATCCTGTTCATAATTGCCTGTGATTGGAATATATATATATATATATATATATATATATATATATATATATATATATATATATATATATATACTGGCATCAATTGCAAGGACTATAACATTGTGCTGATTGTATGTACATAATCTCTCTCTCTCTCTCTCTCTCTCTCTCTCTCTCTCTCTCTCTCTCTCTCTCTCTCTCGCACCGTGCAAACAGAAGACTAATGGTGTGGCAAAGTGTCATGTAATTGCCTTCGCTGCAGGCTAGTTCACACACATCCAGCTGTTTCGCACACTGCCGGCTATTTCACACGCACTGCCGGCTGTTTCGCACACACCGCGGGCTATTTCACACACATTGCCGCCTATTTCACACACACTGTAGGCTATTTCTCACATTGCCAGTCACATAAATTTATGTAAAATAACCAAATTTATGACAGAGATAGAGAAGCTTCACCATTATTCATTGCTTTAAAGTAATCACTCATCACCATCAGCATTAGCACCATTAACATCATTTGCACAAACCACCACATCCAACATCATCCTCATCATCATTAGCACCACCACCACCACCACCACCATCACAGCAAAAACTATTAAAGAAATGCTTACATGTGTCTATAAATTAAATTCGTTCTGCCCTTGGACACATATTTATTTCCCTCTTGCTAGCTCCTCACGATTTTGATTCAGCTTAGGACTACCCCCCACCCACCCTTTGTTTTAGTTCGAGAGGTTAAATACTGAATTAATAAACCCTTTCATTACAAGACGCCATATCACAGCCGAAGAATAATGCATGATAGAAAAGTATATTAAAGTGGACATATCCTTATCGCGAGTTTTCATTCTTGCCTCCTCCACCTCTTCTTATCTAGGCACCGACAAACACTCACCTCCACTATTTCATTAACTCCACCAAGCACTCATCTCCACCACATCATCCCCTACAAACTATGATTGTCACTACTCCATTCTCTTCAGCCTCTTCTCACCTAAGCAAAATCCCAACCAACACCCACCTCCACTACCTCATCATCTCCACCAAACGCTCATCTCCACCAATTCATCATCTCCATCAAATACTCATCTCCACCACTTCGCCAACAAACTCACTCCCACTGTTTCATCCTCTCCATCATCTCACCTAGGCAAAATCCCCAACCAACTCTCCTCTCCATCACTTCATTATGTCCACCCTCACCCAGTTGTAATGACTGCCTCAGATTCTTTTCGTCTCTCTGCCCCTTCCATACCTCATATCCACCTCCTGCCGGCAAATATAGTCTCCCTTCATCGTTCGGGGAAATGTAACTCATCAGCTTCCCTCCTTCATCTCCCACTGATTCCTTTTAGTCTCTCTCTCTCTCTCTCTCTCTCTCTCTCTCTCTCTCTTTCTCTGCAATATTGCATAAATTTATGAAGGAAATATGAAAAAAGGAAAGTCTGGAAAAAAAAAATAAGAGGATATTGAGGAGTAATATGCAGAATTAGTCGCATAAAAAGAGTTCCTACGAAATCCGCAAAGCAACGTAGAATACAATTGATATCCTAGGTGTTACTCTAAACCCCAACCTAAGCTGGACAGTTTATGTTAAATCCCTTGCTAAAAATGCTTCTAAAAAACTGGGACTTATGTACAGAGTTCGTGAGTTCTTCACTGACGAGCAGATGGCCACAATATACAAAAGTCATGTGCGTTCTCAGATCGAATACTCTTCACCACTGTGGAGTGGATGTGGAGCGGTTGCATTGAGGCAGTTGGACAAAATTCAGTATAAAGCCATTAAATTAATCAATAATCCTGCCATAACGCAAGACTTTCCTCCATTATCAGTACGTAGAGATGTTGCTTCTTTAGCACTATTTTATCGATATTTTTACCGTAAGGAGCGCCCATGAACTCACACTCTCTCCCCCGCAATGCAGAACCTCTGCATATCAAAATTCATTTATCCCCAGAACTACTACTCTCTGGAATTCACTTCCTGGGAGTTGTTTCGCACATACATTTAATCCACTCGAATTTAAATCCAATTGTTATAAGTATTTTATGAATGGAGGATGCCTTGAGGCACATGGACTTATTTTTTTCCCTTTGTTTTTCCTTCCTCCATTCATTATTTCGTAAAAAAAAAAAAAAAAAAAAATTGAGAGCATTCCCTGACCCTACCTTACTTATATATTAATATTATTTTTTCCTCCCTCTTCTCCTGATTCGATTTCCCCTATTCAGATTAGGTAGAGGGAAATCCGAAACTCCAGTAGGACTCCTTAATCTTACTGGGGACATGAATCAGAGGAGAAAGAAGCCCTCAAGAACTAGAAGAGAAAGGAACAGTAGCCCTCAAGAGGAGGGGAATGGGGGAGACGAGACCCTACCCCCTCTCTCTCTCTCTTATAATTTAACGTATCAGTTGTCGTACTCTTGCAACCGTCAAACCATTTTTTAAAATCTAAGGAAGGCTGTGTTATCGTTTCACTTTCAGTCTGAGGACGCCTTTTATATTTTATTCTTACACGGGAGATTTTGTTCAGCTGAAGAGATATATATTCCAAAGGGAGAGTTAGGTGCACCGCTTACCCCTTTCGCCATTAATTTTCTCCTCAGTCCGAATAAAATCTGACGACAAGAAGAAAATTAAAGTAGTCTGGGCTGTGGGTTAATTTCACTGTCTGCCATTCAGTTATACGGAACAGTATTATATACTGCATTGTGTGGGTGTGCGTGGGCTCTTTGTGAGGTAGAAGGCTCAGTTAATTACAACACTGCAGTAGAAATGTCAAGAAGTAATAGTAATTTAAATGATGTCTGTATCTGATCCCTCCTCTGCAAAGTTAAGATGAATAAAATCGTCTGTAGGGAGCCAAATTAATAGGTAGGTGTATTGAAGCCCGTTTCTAATTTTATTTATCATCTCTTCTTTATCAATATCCTGTATAATGACATATAGTAGAACTGCGTAAATATACTGCTGTGTTGTGCCTATGTCCGAGACTGGGAATAGACTTGACAGCCCACATCCTAAAGCCCAGTAGTCCTCCTATGTGCCACACACGTACACATATCACTACTTTGGCAGTAACACCCACCGTCCATGTCGAATACGTGGTAGGAGTGTTTCAATCAGAACTGGTGTGATGGTATAAGAGGGAGGGAGGTTAAACAGCCTATATCGATATCAAAGACGTAAACAGCATATGAGAAATGTAATGTGGACAGTAAATCACTAAGGAAAAGTTACTATAATGCCTCCTTAGCTAATATGATATCGACTCCATATCATTTAACCAAAGAATATAGTCAAGAAAGCCTAACGCTGCATCCTGTAAGTGGTGTCCTCTGTCACGAATCAAATTCGCGACATTTTCCTTTTGTGAGAAACCACGAACTATTAGTGGAAAACTCACTGTGTATCGCTCAGTTAACCGTTTCTCTCTCCATTTCGGTGGTATACTTTTCAAAACATTCGTCACTGTTTCAAAAGTGACCGATCTAATGCACGTCATTAAGTGCTCTACTGAGCGATATTATTGTTTCTTTATTGTTGACCCTGCTTGCCTCGACCGTTGGCCATGCCTTCTCTGGGCTGGCTTGTATTTGAATTCAGTCAAGTGTCTGTCGTGACGGAGTGAGGTTCTGTGCTCCAGCAGTGAGAGAGTGAGAGGTCAGCTAGCACCCAGACTCCACTAGACTACAGTTCTCCAGGCTCCCACCCTTCCTTGGTGATACACTACATTCATTGACCAGTATTTCCTTTTCGTATTTTCCTAGGTTTAAGAGTTTAGTTAAGTGTGCTGTTTCCTCACATGCTGGCCGGCTGCGCTGCATGTTGTTTTTTCCTAGGCGTAAGAATTTAGCTTTTGAGTGAGTGAGTGAGTGCGATCTCTTTATTTGAATTCATTTGAAATGTAACGTTAAATTTATTTCTTTGTAATCAATAAATTTAACAGTTCTTTTCTTGAGCTTAATGTAATGTAAACTCGTGTTTCATTTCTCCACAGTTAAGCTTATTTCCCTTATAGCTCCTAGCTTGCATAACGTTTGCTATTCATAACTGGTACTTAGGCCAGTCTTGTTGTATTAAGCTTAAAATCCGTTGTGCCTTCTAGGAGTTACGCATCAGCAAGAACCTGATATTATTAATAGTATTAGTTATTTATTGTCAGAGGTGAAGTAACTTTCTCCAGAGGCTAACAGTACTAATAAACAGCAGTTGAGTAATTAGTCTCTGGTGTGTACTGTTGAGAAAGTTAATAAATTCTCGTTGTGAGAGAGTTCCACAAGTGGACCGGTATAAAGTAATCATTGCTTGATTTAGCAAGACAATTCTTGTTCCTGCTGTTCAGTATTATTGAACATTATCATTTAATTTTGCATTTATTTTAAAAACCCCGTGACATCCTCGACAATACTTCCAGGCGTATCTTTCCCTACTCAGCAACAACCCTTATTCCCACGACTTACCATGTTCCATTACACATAATCCCACACCTTCATAACTCACATTTCTTAGAGATTTATTCTGCAAGTGGCACTTCAATATCCTCTTGCATCTTACTGACACAAACTATGTCGGTAATAAAACGATATAAGAAACATGCAAGAGATTGTTGAGGCGCAAGATGCCAAATAAATCGACCCCGTAATTTTGCGATGATATTTATTTCACTTACCGTCCAAAATTTCTACAATATGACACGCGAAAATTAAACCTGAGAGGACACTTTATCATCACAATGCGGTATAGAGATGCTGTTCTTAATTTAGATACGTCCCCCTTGCTGAAAGGTGGCGAAAGATGAGCAATTTTTATCTATATTGAACGAAGCGAGACTCTGAGGGGCGAGAATTGCTCTCATTCGAAATCAAAAGTACAATTAGGACAGTTAAAGTTGTTGTCTCCGTGTGCAGTATATGGCCTTAACTTTTCAGTCCGGTGATGTGTTTACCTGATTTATGCCTGGTACTCCCAGGCGATTTTTTTTTTTTTTTTTTCATCTCTGGCGACAGGTTTTGTTGTGAGGAAGTAAATCAAGAGTACGTCTAACCTCCCTACTTCGGAAGGTCTACCCAGAGCTGAATAAATGGATTAAAAAAAAAAAAAAGAAAAGCAGAATAATGGAGAAGGCTGCCCAGGGTGTGTTAAAGTGGTATGGACAGATGGAAGGAATGTGTGAGGCAATATCGATAGGAAAGATGTATAGACTGGAAGCAGAGGGAGTGAGAGGAAGGAGACTGCCTGGTAAAAAGAGTGAGAGGCCTTGAAACAAACAGAGGTCTGAGCATCTAGGAAGGGAAGTTTCGAGTTTGGAACAGAACAAATTTGAATGAAGTAGTTGGGGTGGGAGGGGGAAGACCCGCTGTATAAGAGTAAGACGTGACGCGACAGGAGAATATGTATGTCAATAGGTCCTGGTTGTAGATGGATGAAAAATGCATTGATGAAACATCAAAGGGTAAATGTGGGTACAGCCTCTTATCGCCCACAGTTTAGTAATTTTTCCTCCGATAGTCCACAGCCAATATCCCCAAACTGGCGCTATTCCACAAAATAATTTTTCCGTAATGTTACCAACACATAGACGGACTGAGAGACACGGACGAACTAAAAATGCCAGGGTCTCGGCGCAGGTAATTTTTCCAGGATATGATGTAAGAAGCCAGATTTGTTGTTGCCTAAAAATCCAATTTAAACCCCTACACGGACACAGCACTAAGACTAGGTTAATTATTCGGAAGTATAATAAGTAGGGCAAGGTTATTTTCATCCCCTTCCCTTTATAGTACCATTAAATGTTAAGACAGTCGCTCTGTCATCTCTTACCTGTGACCCAGTTCTCGTTCTTTCCTTGGGGTCGAAGTACTAAAAGATCAGAGTTAATTTTTACGATAAATTTTTCTTTGATGTGGGTAACCTTCATTAAGAGATCGTTTTTTTTTTTTTTTATGTATTATGTTAAGTTAATAGCCACTCCTTACCTGCGAAGTGCTTGATGGCTGGGTAAGTCAAGGAAACACACCTCATACGCAATTGATGCTTAGAAAAGTTTATCCTTTCCCTGGTAGAAGCTGGTGCTGGGGCAGTGAGAAATTTAACTCTGGACAGCATCAAAGAATTCAGTTCAAATGAGGATATTAATCTTCCTATAGCCTATGAAGTCGCTAAGATTAAGCAGAGATGTTAGTTATACATCAGTGAATATGTAAATTATTGTGTCTCAGAAACAGACATGGAGTCTAATACTGGGTTTCTATTACCATTACTATTACTATTAGTTTCAATTGCTCTCTATTATATTACTATTATAATTAGTGGGCACATATTACTGTTACTATTACTATTACTATTACCTGGTCGTCTCTTAGTATTACTATTACTGTTAATATATTATTTATGATAACGGTATTAATTAAATTGAAAATGGTTTTTATATTCATTATCGTTGGGAGGCTGTTCCACTGAATGCACAAGTGTGTCTAGATCACCTGATGGCCTGTTGATCACTCTCCATTCTGCACGGTCTCCTGTGGTGTACCTGCAGCTTGGACAGCAGCCGACAGGTAACCAAGGTGAGAAGGCTGTTTTTATTGATTATGGTAAACGGTATTAAAGATACAATAGACGAGTTTCCGGTCAAAATTATTTTGAAGTTAGATACATGTATGGGTAAAAAATACGCAGAAAATAACTGTTAATCATTATTTCCCCCCCCCAAAAAAAAAAAAAAAAAAGTGCAGAAACATGAAAAAATAAAGTAACCGAAAAATCACGTGACTGAAGCGGCGTCTGATTGGTCGTGACGTCACTACTCACACTGAGGCAGCATGGTCTGCTTTGTTTACGTTTAGCCAGCATACATTGTGCATATTTCTGACCTTTAAGAATGTCCAGTGACATGAGGAATAATTGCGAATGTTTCGTTCCAATGTGAATGTGCACTGAAAAAAGCACAGTAGGGAAATTATTCCTCTGTATACCAGCCAATAACAATAAACGAAAGCAGAGGCGGCTGGCTGCTCGTCGAAGTTCCCAGTGCTGGAATGCAGTCTTTACTGTTGTGAAAATACTATGTTCTTCACCATATTGGTTCATACACACCTAATTATCTGAAATTCGGTCAAAAAACTATGCTTAATTTAAATGTTAATAGAATATCAGGAGTCAGAGCGAAAACGTGCTTAGGTTAGCGGGTATTTCTACTTTAGATCGCCAACACGCCTTGACAGACTTCTATTTTGCACAGATACTGATTTAAAGTGCAAATAAATGCATTTGTATGTTATTAATATTTATACAAAGCAGAAGTCTGCCAATGCAAGCTGTTCAGCTAAAGGAGAAACACTTCCGCTAATTTTAGCGAGTTTTCGCTGTGAATCCGGATTTTTTAAAAGGTAAAAGTAAATACAAAAATTTGACCGGATTTCGGATAATTAGATGAGTATGGACCTCTATGGTGATAAGATCTATAACACTTACCAATTAAAAAGTGCTAGTTCGGTGTTGATTCGGTAAATGACCGCCGATTCGGTATTTCGTCACACTCCTCTGAAGGTACACTCATGATCACTAATCTCTGACCAGAGAGTTAGCCAAAGTCGTGGCCAGGCGAAGGCTACACAGTCAGACACACTACACCGTCGTTTCAGAAAGGTTTAGTGCTTCAGTGAATAATTTTCTATGCATCACTGAATCACTTTTGTTTCACATAATTAAATACTTTCTCAAGTAATATATGCATGGTAAGAAATGGACAAATTTGGTCATAGCTATTTTTTTTGGTCTATAATGAGTGAGTGATATTTGACCTATTTCTTGAGGCGAGCCTTTAACCGAGCTGTTGGTAGGTGATATCCACGATTGCCACAGCAGCCGGCATTCACACGACATATTCTAAGTAAGAATGCTTTATAATATTTATATCATTGACAGAAATTTTCTATTACTACTACTTTGAACTGAATGTTTTTCTCTAGTGATAACAGGCCCCGTTGCCCATAGATATAAGCCCAGATGCCGCATGACACTGCTTTAGATGCGTCTGCGCGGCCGCCATCTTGGAACGGTCGAGGCAGACGATGTCGTGTTCCTGACGATCATCAAAGCTGACCATTATTTACCTACAAATGCAACAGCACTGTGCTGCTTTTGGGTGTAGAAAGCGTCGGAATATATCTATGGTGACACCGATAGCATGAACGGCTCAACTGTCCGGTTATGTAAACGTCCCTCAGCTGCTTCTCTATCCTCCGAAAGGAGGATGGTGGGTTGCAGAAGCGAAATTTAAGCCTACAGTCCACCGAGTTCACGTTTCAGATGAACCAGGAACTACAACCACTACCACCACAACAACAGCAACCACCATATCAGCCACCACCACAGCCACCACCACAACCACCACCACAACCACCACCACAACCACCACCACTACCACCAGCACCACATCCACCACCACAACCACCAACACCACCACAACAGCAACAACATCCACATCCACCACCATAACAACAATCACCACCACAACAACAGCCACCACCATCACAAAAAAACACCACCATCACAACAACAACCACCACCATCACCACAACCACCAGAAAATCAACCACCACCATCACAACAGTAACCACCACCACGAAAACAACCACGAAAACCACCACCACCACAGCAACCACGAAAACCACCACCATCACGGCAACCACCATCACTACAACAACCACCACCACAACAACCACCACCACAACAAAAACCACCACCACCACCATCACAACAACCATAACAATAACCACCACCACAACAATAACCACAAAAACCACCACCATCACAACAACAACCACCATCACAACAACAATCACCACAACAATAACCACCACCACAACAACAACCACCATCACAATAACAACCATCACAACAACATCCACCACAATAACAATCACAACCACAGCAACAAACACCACAACAATAACCATCATAACAACAACAACCAACACAACCACAACAACCAACACAACCACAACCACCACACCACAAGAACAACCACCACCACCACCACCACAACAGGAACAACGACAACAACCACCACAACAACAATCACCACCACCACCAATGCAACAACCACCAACACAACAACCACCACCACCATAACAACAAGAACAACAACAACACAACCATAACCACCACAAGAACAACTACCACCACCACCACAACAACAACAACGACAACAACCATAAAAAACACCACAACAACCACTACCACCACTACAACCATCACCACAACCACCACCACAACAGCAACAACAGCAGCAGCTATAACCACCATAACAACAATGACAACCACAACAACCACCACCACAACAACAACTACATCAACCGCCGCCACCACCACAACCACCAAAACAGAAACAACAACCACAATCACCACAAAACAGCCACCATTATAACCATCATCACAACAACAACCACCACCACAACAACCACCACTAACAACAACAACCACAATTAACACAACAACCACCACCACTAACACAACAACAACCACAATTAACACAACAACAACCACCACTAACACAACAACAACCACAATTAACACAACAACCACTACCACCACAACAACCACCACTAACACAACAACAACAACCACCACAACAACCACCACCACCACAAGAACCACCACTAACACAACAACCACCACTAACACAACAACAACCACAATTAACAACAACCACCACCACCACAACAACCACAATTAACACAACAACCACCACCACCACAACAACCACCACTAACACAACAACCACCACCACAACAACCACCACTAACACAACAACAACCACAATTAACACAACAACCACCACCACCACAACAACCACCACTAACACAACAACCACCACCACAACAACCACCACTAACACAACAACCACCACCACAACAACCACCACAACAACCACCACTAACACAACAACCACCACTAACACAACCACCACCACCACAACAACCACCACCACAACAACCACCACTAACACAACAACCACCACCACAACAACCACCACTAACACAACAACAACCACAATTAACACAACAAACACCACCACCCCCAACACAATAACCATCATCACCCCACAAAAACAAAGCCACCATCACCACCAACACAACAACAAAAACCACCACCACCACAGCAACAACCACCACTACCACTGCAATAACCACCATCACCACCACCAGAACAATAACCACCATCACCACCTCCACCACAACAACATTCATTTTCATAGACTGAATTCGCTCTAAAAAAAAAAAAAAAAAAAAAAAAAACACTATTACATGCATGACCGCTCCAACATGGAGGCCGCAAAGACGCATTGCTGCTCAACTGAAGAATGGGCGATGCGGCATCTAGTCTTATATAAATATCTATCCCGTTGCCATCCAGTGGGAATGGTTGCCCTATTCCTAAGCGACGTCTTACATGCATGCCCCTTCTGGTCAAAATGTGTGCCAGTTAATGCCGTTAATTCATAAATAATTATTACAGTATATATGATGCCAATACCCACATATAGTGGCAAATGTTTTTTTTACTTCTTGGAAGCTGCTAAATTGCAGACTGAGTAAAGAAATGTTGGCTCCTGTCAATAAACACAGATTATTATATAATGGAGGAGAAACCATAAAAATATAATATCATTGATATGAGGAGTAGCACGCTTCAGATCACCTGGTTACAGTTTTTTGCCGCGCCCACTAGTGCGGAAGCTGTGTTCGAATGCGTGGTTCGTCTCTTAACCCTGGTTCGTGTGTGGTCATAACACTGCCCGCCACGCGTCCCTGGTCAGAGATTAGTAATCGTGAGCGTACTTTACAATCAAGTTTAGAGTCACTGAAACTTTTTTTTTTTTTTCAGAAAACTAATAATGAAGAGGTCAAATATTAAATATGCATGAGCTTAATACCATTATAAACTCACATAACTGACACTGTACGGCATACATTTAACAATTTCCACCTCACTGAGGGACGAGCACCGCTCAGGAATGGTGTACCTGTAAGCTACTTCTGGTCGATTTCACCACAATTTACTTACCTAACAGGTACCATCCATTTACACCATGAAAAGTATTCCTTCACAACATACCTGAAGGGGGGTAGTTTGGATCTACGGTGGCCATGTAGGTACAACTATTATCGCTGTTACTGGTAAAGTATTGTGTGATGGACTGGAGCGTCGTCTGCAATGTGAATGCAAACGTCATCGCCAATATGGCGGCTACTTCCCTCCAGCCGCAAAGAATTAAAGTTATCACGTGTTGTTCAGTGCAAATGATAAATTAATTTAAAAGATACATATACCGTAAGTTATTAAGTACATGGTAGAGTGCCCTGACCATGTTAACCCAAAACCGGCAACACGTCTATTATCTATTACTTTGTCTTCTATTACTATTACAATTACTATTACAGCCAGGAACTTGTGATCTATTACTATTACTATTACTTTGAAAACCTTGTAATAGTCTATTACTATTACTATTACAAATTACTATTAACCCATGTCTGCTCAGAAATAGAATATTGTCAGATGTATCTTATTCAAAGCGGTAAGACTGAGAGTATAAGAGGTACATTATAACACACACACACACACACAATTCTTAGAGAGTTGTTTGGTTCCGGAGATTACATTTCTGTATTTGAAAACTCACTGCTCACCACCTTGTTATTAATTGTAAAAAATGGACTGATATTAATGGCAGCAGCTGAGCATGTTTAATTCTAGAGCCAGTGGGGGAATATTTTTTGTACGAATGGATGAAGAAAATATTTTGTAGGTGAGTATTCCTGAGGATAAGGGGAATGAAATAGACGATAAAAGGAATTCGGTAGAAGTGGACGTCAAAGGGAATCTCTCTCTCTCTCTCTCTCTCTCTCTCTCTCTCTCTCTCTCTCTCTCTCTCTCTCAAAAAAAAAAAAAAAAAAAGTGAGAATGGCCAAACAGTCAGAGTTTCCTTCTTTTTGGCAACGTCACAAATGTCGGCCATTCGTATATGTCCCTTGACCTATTATTAACCTGCCAGTAGTCTAGTGGAGTCATTTATCTCTATCATCCACCTCCACCCACTTATTCCTCTCCACTTTCCACGAAAATATTCATTCAAAACCCACGAAAATTTTTGGCCTGTTTTTCCACTTCTTTCTCCACTTTCCAAAGAAGTGCTAATTCCTATTCCATGTTCATATCCCTCCGTTTCCGTCTTTTTTTTTTTTTTTTTTTTAGATTTTCCAGTAGAATCATATATTCTCCACTTTCCACTAATATATTCATTCCTAAGCCGTCTAAACTTTTCCTGTTTCTCATATCTTTTCGACGCTGTCTCTTTTTTTTTTTTTTTACTATGCGATTTGTAACTCGAAAATTTCTTCCTTCGTTAACTCTCTTGTTCATTCACTTCTATTTACTCGTACTTTTTTACGTTTTCTTAATGCACGTGAAATTTTTTTCCATTTATTCTCGGCTTTTCTCTCCAATGTTTTCCTTCAAAATATTCTTTTCAGGAAAATTTGACTCGTTTTTCACACAAACTTTTTTCTCAGCTCCTCAACTCATTTCTTGCACCTCACTAAAAACTTTATGGTTATGATTCGAAAACTTCCTTCCTTCCTTCAGCTCTCATATTTTCTTACTCTTTACGCTATTGACCTCTTCCTTACAATTAAGTTTTTTACACGTTTTTTTACGAAGCCATTTGCGATCGAGATGGCAAAGCGTGTGCCTTCCAATTCTCCAGATCTGGGTTCAGTCCCACCAAGGGGCGGACATTTGACGAGGTTCAGTAGCATGCCCATTCATGTACTCGTACGTGCCAACACTCAAGCTTCCCTCAGTGACATCTACAAACTCACTCACACACACAGCCATTGCATGACTAGCCCCCATTCCCCTTCCTCTGCTACCTTTCCCTCCCCTTCTTTCATACCCTTCCTCCTCACTCTTCCTGTCTCTCACCTCCCCCTCTTTCCATTCCCTCCATCTCCTTTTCTGCTCCCTCCTCCCAGGTTCTTCTTTCTCCCCTTTACTTTTTCTTTCCCTCCAACCCTTCCTCTTCTCCCCTCCCTCTTTGCTTCGACAGGTTAGACGGCGAGACTTTCAGTGGTTTTCCAAAGTCGGGTGGGTCGTGTCGTAAGTAAGGGAAGGACTGGGGTTGGAAAGGTGAAGTGGGTGGGAGGAACAGCAAAGAGAGAGAGAGAGAGAGAGAGAGAGAGGCGGGAGGGAATGTGGAGAGATAGGAGTGGAAGAGTTAGATGGGAAGGAGTGAGAAGAGCGAGGGAGGGAGGTTAAAAAATAAAAAGTTGGGGTGGAAAGGAAAAGGTGGGGGTAAGGGGAAAGACAAGGAAGTAACGGGAAATAAGGAAGGAGGAGAGGGGTGGAGATAAGGAGAAAGAAGAAGGGAAACGGAGGAAATGTGATCGTGTATGGAGGAGGGGAGGAGAAGGGGAGAATCGAAGAAGGGGGAATATATGGGTAAAGTGAAGGGAGGACAGAGAAGAAAATATGTAGAGGAACAGAGAGAACAAACAGAAATGTGTGTATGAGTGAGGAGGGGGATGTGAGTGTGTTGAGGAGGAAATGTGTGTGTGTGTGTGTGTGTGTGTGTGTGTGTGTGTCTGGAGAAGGGAGAGGGGAAGATGGCTGGGGGGGCTGGGGAGGAAGGGGGGGAGTGTAATCAGGGGCACAGGTCGAGAATCCTTATGTCCAAGCAGACGGAAGTCAAGGTCGGTGGGAAGAGGAGGAGGGGGATAGTGTGATGGGGAAGGAGGACGGGGAATCAGGTGGGGGGGGAATTC
Source organism: Coenobita brevimanus (assembly GCF_032717465.1). Lineage (NCBI taxonomy): Eukaryota > Metazoa > Arthropoda > Malacostraca > Decapoda > Coenobitidae > Coenobita > Coenobita brevimanus. The sequence goes on along the minus strand of NC_137027.1, from coordinate 22,322,246 downwards.
TGGCAAGGAAATGTTGTAAGCAGGGGAAAATCGGGACATGAAATAATATAGGCAAAAGAAAATTAGGGGATGAGATTGATGACAGGAGAATATCATGGAAGAGAAAGTTGTAGGCAAGGAAAATTCAGGTGAAGGAAAAGTGCAGGTATGAGGAAATCAGAGGAAAGCAAGATATATGCAAGGGAAAATTGAAGGAGGGGAAATCAGAGGACCGGAGATTGTAGGCAGATAAAATTTAGGGGTGAGGAATTGGAGGCAGGGGTAACTATGGGGGAGGAAGTTGTTAACAAGGGAAATTTTGGGGAAGGAAAATTCTGGGCAGGGTATAATCAAGGGTATGAGAGTGACGAGCGGGGGACTCCAGGGACAGGTACTTAATGGGAATAAATTAGGGAAGAAAAAACTGGAAGGGAAAACGTAGAGGATACGGAATAACAAGAAAGAGAAATCAGGAGGGAAGGTAATAAGGAATAGGACTTAAAGAAAGGGTGTGAATGTAGATTAAGGAAAATTCAAGGGAAGGAGACAGAGGGAACTACACTGAAGTCAGTGAGAAAGTAAGAAAAAAAATGGGAAAATGAGAAATCAGTGGATGGAGGGAATAACAGAAAATCAAGGAGAAAGAATAAAATAAGGAAAGATGAAATGGAATAATAATCAATGAGGAAAAATCAGAGAGAGGGAAAATGCAGAGGAGGAAAGGTGAAAGAGAAGAAAAAATCAGAATAATGAGGTATAAGAAAAAGAGAAATGAGGAGGAGGAGGAAGAAGAAAAACTGAGGGTGAGGAGAAACTGGAAGATAAACAAGAGATAAGAGGGAAACAAGGGAGAGACAAGGAAGGAGAGGGCAAATGGAAAATCAGGGTGATGTGAGAATAAAGGTGTTTTTTGCTTGACCTACATCTTGTTGTTGGTGTTGCTGCTGTTGTTGCAGGTGAGGGTGTAGGTTTTGTTATTGTGGTAGTGTTGGTGTTGGCGGTGGTGAGGGAGGTGCTTGAAGGTTGATTGTGGCCTTGAGGTTGGTTTAATTGGACTCTCTCTCTCTCTCTCTCTCTCTCTCTCTCTCTCTTTCAGAGACTATGAGTGAGGAACCGTTTTCGTGCATTCTTTATCCAAACTAAATTGACGACTCTTTACAGGAGGGCTTATTTGTCCATGCATATAGTACAACTGCTATAAATGGTGAAGCTCACGGAAATAAACATTTAAGTTATATACTGCATTTGTAACCAGAACCAAGGTAGTTTTCAGTTGCCTCCTGGTTGTAAGTGAAGGTGGCAAGTACTGAGCGACCACTTGCCATGCCTAGGTAGTGCCGTGGTGTCCCTTGGGTGGGTCGCTGGCAGAGGGTATTAATGGCCCGGCTCAGGATACTGTACGGTGCAGGTTCCGCCTCACTCTGTACATTCCCCCCTCCCCTTACCTCCTTCATTACCTCCAACTCCCTCCTCCTATCCCCTTAGCTCCCTTCCCTCCCCCTGCACCACCAACCTCCCTCACCACCCCCAGTCCTGTACCCCTATCACCCCCAGCCTCCTCCTTCTCCCCTCCCTTCTGTGGACAAGCCTGGTTCTGCCCCTGGGAAATATACGTCTGCCAGCCTTTGTTGCTTACTGCATCGTTTCTCCTCCGCCTCAGCCGTTAACCTTACCATTGCGATAGATATGTTCCCGTTAATCCTATATAGATAAGACAGCTAGCTAGATAGACAGATATACAACTAGAGATAGACACAGAGAGACAATAAACAGGTAGGCAGACATAGATAGATAGATAGATGGGTAGATATAGAGACATATACAGGGAAGACTCAGAACTGGCAAATTATTAAGATTATGGTCCTCCAACGAATGAATTTCCCCATATATACACCCACATATACCAGGTTCAGTACCGACATCCGCTACGCCCACTCCAAGAAGCATTAGGAACGGCTCTTATGGCAAAAATACGAGCATACCCCTGACGTTTCATAGACCATTTGCATATCAAGTAGCGTCTGGCCACCTGTTCACTGATAAATGTTCCTTGGCAGTCCACAGTCCATATTATAATATGTAACTTGACAATCTGTAATCCTTGTTACCTTAGGTTATTTGGCAGTTTATGGTCCTTGTTAGGCTACTTTATGTTTCTTCGCTGTTTATAATGTTTGTTACCCACGTTACTTTGCAGTTTATAATCCATGTTACCTTATGACCAGACACGCACACCTAAAGCTCAATAAAACCGTTTGGAGGTAGTAGGAATTTAAGACGTCGTGGTATGGAAAGTGTACAAACTCTGCAGTAAAACCGTTCAGTGACCCTGCAGGCTTCCAGGGCGGGGGGAGACTAAGTGTAAATATATATCCAGCGTAAACTACTGGGGCCTGTAAGTTAACTGGGAGGCTCATCTGCTGGCGGACCATTACGCCAGGCTGACCGTAACTTCACCACACTCTACTAACCCCGCACACCACAGCCAAGAAAAAAAAAAAAAACTATAATAATAAACAATACATAAATAAATAAAACTAAATAATAAGTCCATAAAACCGAAACTAAATAAGATATGTACTAAGATGGTGTTTAACTCATATAAAAACAAATGGTAACTGAATAATAAAAACTTAACATGAATAAAATTAAATAAAGCCAAATTTAAATATGAGTTCCTAAAGCACGATGGATATGGTGTTACCGTATCTTTCACTGTACGTCCTAGATATGTCATATTCTAGTTTACTTTTGCTAGTATCACACGTTTTTACTTTATCTAAAAAAGACTCTCGTACTGAAGACTCTTGTCACGGCTATCTCTAACCCCAGTAGAACGGAAAATCTACCATAAGCTATATAAAATTATTAGACGGTAAGAATAATATGATAAAATCGTCCCAGGGCTAAAATGTCCATCCAGACTTGAACACAGAGCGAGAAATTACGAGAGTTTAAAGTTATACTCAGACGAATCTTCCAGTAAAGTTATAGCTTCTAAAATGCATTATAATACCTCTGTAGCTCTAAAAGGATGAATAGCCTCCAAACCAACCCCCCCTCGCATCTCTGATGAAACTGGGAAATGTTAGTGTCGTACAGTGTTTTATAATATCGTGTCCCTGCCAGCGCGTGGGTGACGGTCACGGGGGCGAGGGTGCATATATTCCGCCGCTGCTGCAAGATATTGGAATTGTGCTCATCTTCATAACTTGCTATATCAGTCACCCTGCATCACCGCTCCGACCCACGGCACTGCGCATGCATTTTCCAATAACTGGGCCAGGCTGGGTCAAGCAGGGTGACCTTTTCAACGCGGAGAGTGAGGTGTGACATGTGAAGCTTGCGAGGTAGAAAATAAAAATCAGATGCGGTAGATCTCGTTGATGACTGGGTGAAATCACGATAAAGGTAAAAAAAAAAAAAAAAAAAAAATATCATGTTCTAAATTAGACTATGCTCAAGGAAATATATTATAAAACACACATCAAGCCTCGAATCCTTCCTCCACCTCGCAGACAAGGCTGTCAGTTCATTATTGTTGTCCTGGAATAAAGCAGGAGAAATAACAGAATTCAGAGAAACATAATAAAAAATGTCCAGTAAACGTTGGCTAAAGAGTAATTATTATCTGTCTATAACCCTAGCCTCATCGCGGAAGGGTTGGTCACTGACGTTTGCCTTGAATGTCCCCCTTACCTCAGCCATCAGGCTGTCCTGTCTGCATCCCAGACCTCTCATTCATATACCTCTCCACTCCGTTCTTCCACTTCATCCTCGGCCACCTCACTCACATACTCATACTCCATCCCTCCACATGGCCAAACAGTTTCCCGGTATGGTACCGGTGCTCCTAACAATTTCCAGCGTACTCAGGTCAACACTACAACGTTCCCGAACTTTCTTATTAGTCTGTCTTTAACATCAGGTAATTCCGCACATTCCTCTCTGATGAATCATTTCCACTACTCTCACTACTGACCTATATTCTTCCATTAAAATCCAAGCTTCTGTACCACACGTTAGCGTGGGGGTCATAGCACCCTCATGAACGTTTTCGCATGACACTATTCTGATGCTGTGAACATAACCTTCTTAACAGTGCATGGAACAATCTTGAATGAAAGCCAACCAACTGTGAACAGTCTAGGTATAAATGTTGACGCAATCTGTACGGACGCGATGCGTGAAAGTCCCAATTCTGGCCTGAGTGAGAAACGTAAATAATATGAACGTGTCGAACATGAAACATACCAGCCACACCATTTCCCACGTGGAGAAAAATACCCGCGCCAGTCAGGGCAGGAATAATTGATGAAGTTCGAGGTGGACAGAAAAGATGGTTTCAGTTACGTCGTTGTCAAGAATAATTGAACTAATTAACTTACTGACTAGCAACCAGTCTATTTATCTGCTTGTTTTTAGCTATATAGCTATCTCTGTCTATCAAGCTTTCTATCCCTGCCTGTCGGTCTGTGTCTCTACGGAATTTCTATCTATTTGTCTGTCTGTCTGTCTGTCTCTACGGAAATTCTGTATGTCCATATGCGATTATCCTTATCATTCCCTATCTTTTTCTTTCTCTTTCTCTATCTCCCCTTCCCTCTCTCTCTCTCTCTCTCTCTCTCTCTCTCTCTCTCTCTCTCTCTCTCTCTCTCTCTATATATATATATATATATATATATATATATATATATCAATCCATCCACTTCTCTCTCTCTCTCTCTCTCTCTCTCTCTCTCTCAGAATAATCGATAACTGTTCCAAGAGGCGTGGACAGAGGGCTTCAGTCATTCTAGAGCCAAGAATATGAACGGTCAGATCCCCAGGCTTTAACATCAGTCTCATCACCTCGTTAGTTAATTACTCTCTCTCTCTCTCTCTCTCCACCTTTCTTTCATATTCTCGTCCACCACTTTTTTCAAGATAGACATTTACATTCTTCTTATTTACTTCTACAAACAGGTGAGTTTTTTTAATAGATAAACAGAGACAGAGACAGTGGCAGATAGATAGATAAACAGATGGACAGCGAAATATGCAGATAGATAATACTTGGACGAAAGCAGCAACCATACTTCTCCTCAGGGGTTTATATTTTATCACTTACTCTTCAGTGCATTTAGTAATAGGGTTGCGAGTATGATAAATGGCAGTACACTGGGAAAGGGGAGCGAGTTTTGAGCAATAAGGCAAGGGACAGGAGTAGTCTGAAATGCGGATGATGCAGTGCTGTTGTGCGATGAGGAACGGAGGCTGTAAATTATTGCCTAGGAATGTGGCAATTAAAGGAAATACGAAGTTTGAAAGTAAAAAGCTGATAAAAGTAAAGTGAGGGTGTTTGAGGGTAGTACTGAAGTGAATTGTGGTATGAATGATACTTAAGTGGAAGATATAAGATTATTCCAAAATTTAAGCTGTATTAAAAGAAAAGGGGGGGGGTTAAATGGAAGACTAACTAATGGTTATATAGCTTTTAAATTAGGGGTCAACTATATTCTTTTCATCTTAACTTGGCCTAAAATTGTTGTCCTTCCACCCTGAATGCTGAGGTATAACAATAGATTAACACTAGAATATGTCACTAGTCACGAAGAAATGTTCGAGAAAGCTGAAATATGTTGCAAAAGAACCAAAGTCCGGGCCAAGTAAAGATGAAAGAGCTACACCTCTTCTCTGGCGATTTACTTTACTTTGCATTTTATGTATTACACTTCTCTTGTGCGTCATTAAGGGCGATGCACACACACACACACACACACACACACACACACACACACACACACACACACACACACACACACACACACACACACACACACAGAAAATGACACTGAGGATGATATTAGCACTGTCATGGTCTCGTCTTTCCTAGTATTCTATTTAAACTAAAGTCAGACCATTTTATTCAGCTGAGAATAAAGCATTGGAACCTGGGGCTGTTATAATTTCGTTACCATTATCCCCTTCATAGACAGGACAACTGTATTTTTCTGATCTAGTGATGCCAAGCGATGTTCTTTAGTTGAGAGTGGTTTAATAATGAAGGTTGATGCTGTTCGCGTTTTTTTCTCTAATGCAAGTAGATCTGAACAGAGGGTGTATTTAATATTTTGATCTCGTATAAATCATCATCTTCATGACTTATCGATAAAAACAACATGCACACAGATTCGTGAGAAGTTACTGGAGATCATTTCCAAACGCTTTTGTCTCCGGTTACAAAGTTACATAGACGGAAAACGTTCAGGTATTTTTTTTTTTTATCTTGATCAACCATACCTCACCCCTCACCCCACCCCACCCCTCCCCGCACCGCATGCTCTCCTTCTGGTTTTACACGATCCTACACGGTTGTACACAGCTCCGCTAACACCTGAGGGAGTTTTTGATGTTTTCACTATGTCTTTAGTGTGTTTGGAAATCGCTGGCAAAAAGATTGGGTGGAATAAAAACTATGAATTTTATAACCTCTCGAGTTAGTTTTAGTTCTTCATAAAACCACCAGCGCCAGGCAACTACTGGGACTTGCTTAATGCTATTATCATCGACAATAATGGCACTGTAACTAAGTTTTTTTTTTTCTTCAATGTGAACACTTACGGATGTTCACTTATTTGTAATGGGAGTAATTAAGAAATTCGCTTTTTGGGACAGGAGTACTTCAGAAGTTCTTTATGTTCTTCTGTATCTCAAACTTTTTCTCTTTCTTTACTGTGAGAATACCTTCAGATGTAGGTATATGCAAATGAATGTCTTTCTTGCTGTTCATTTCCTTCTGCCTATGTCCTCCAATCATTTAAACTCAGTAAATCAAGGCACATCAAAAGGAAGGAGATGTTGATCTCCTCTCTCTGTTGTCAATATTACCCGGTATGGCCACATCCTGGAGGTTTTTATCTTTTTGTTCCTTCTTTTTATATATGAATATGTTTAAAGGTTGAATGCATACAAATTTCCTTTCATCCATTCTACATAACTGCTTCATTTTAACTCTTTCTCGCTTTATTTTTCATTCATTAAATTTCCCCTCACGACTGACTTTCAATTTCTGTATTATATTTACACCTATCTCACACCCTTCACACATCAACACCCTCTCTCTCTCTCTCTCTCTCTCTCTCTCTCTCTCTCTCTCTCTCCTCTCGTAATCTCCATATCATTTCCATACCAACGCGCAAGGTAAAAGATTATTGTGGGATCAAAATTTTCGTGTGATTACTCATTTGGTGCGAGAGAGAGCAAATTTCATCACGATTCGTAAAAATGAGAGGGAAACTTTGCTGACGCTTTCAGAGGTAGAATTTTCGTCGTTGCAAAGGCATACAGGGATTGTGAGAATAACAGTGATTTTGGTGTGATTGCTTATATGGTGCGAGGGATGAAGCATTCTATTCCCAGTGGTACAGGACGCTTTGTAGCACCACTTCCATTGCGATTTATTTTGCATATTACACCTTCGCCTTTTCTCGCGTGTTACTTGAAAGCGTTTTAATACCGACTTAATTTACATCAATATTAAAGGAAGAACTGAGTCGTGTAGAATAAATGGCCAAGGGACAGATGTTACGAAATATCCAAAATTTCTCAGGGAACAAACTCAGATTTCATCATGACTCGCTAAAATGTCCAGTGAAACTGTGAGGATTAGAGAGACAAATTTTTTAGTTTTTGTAAAGGAATATGGAAGTTGCAAAGGAAATTAAATGAATGGTTTTTATGTGATGTGTTTGAGTAAATGGAGAGTGAGTCGTCCTGTCTCGGCTACCTCCCTTTCCTTGGGGGAAGCAGCCTAGGTATATAGTAGTAGTAGTAGTTTTATGTGATTTTCCTGTGATTTCGTCAGCGATTCGAAAGTCCAAGATTTCCGCATTTCCAGAGAGACAGACAGACAGACAGACAGACAGACAGACACAGACAGACAGACAGACAGAGACAGACAGACAGACAGACAGGTGGTAAGGACAGGAGAAGATGAAAAGTTTAAAGTGAAAAAGAGTAAGTGAAAAATGAAGATATACTGCAAGACTTTAAGGGAGCAAGAAGAAAACGAGAGAGAGAGAGAGAGAGAGAGAGAGAGAGAGAGAGAGAGAGAGAGAGAGAGAGAGAAACGGACAAACAGATATATAGAAGACAGACAGACAGACGGACAGAAAGACAGAGAAGCATTAGCACTTGTCAACCAACCCATGTGCTTGTTAATGAGCCAATAGACCAATTTCTTCAGACCAAAAATCGTTTTTATTATATATATTTTAAAGGAAAATATGTTTAACTTCAATGTACTTATGGTCTTTTAGCTTAAATATGCATCATATATTAAATAAATGCAGTGTTCTTATGCCAAAATATCACCTGACTACGGAACGCGCTGTGATTGGTTGTGACGTCAGAATAGTGTCTTCCCAGAGCCACGGCCCAGCTGATCGACAGCTGATTGTGTTTACTTGTATACTGTATCCCTATAAACATGTCACAGGCAAGCAGACATTATTTCTACTGCTTTGTGCCAATGTGCAAAAGCACCACGAAAGCAACACCAAGTAAATGTTTTATAAGTGTGCCAAAAGATAAGAAAATAAGGAGTCAGTGGTGAGTGTCTGCTCGTCGTGACTTCCCCATGCTGGAATACGACTGTTACTGCTGTGAAGACCATTTTAATGTAAGTATTTAATGTATTATATTTTTATATTATATTATATACTTCCCCAAAATTACCATGAAATGGTGTTGTGATAGGACTGTGATTGCTTGTTGGTGTGTTGTGCTGTGACAGGTTGTGGTAGTGTTGCTCAGAGTAGCTTGGTTAGTCTTATTTTCTTTTTATAGTTTCAAGTACTGAAGTATATAAAGCCTGTGATTTAACAGTCTCATACCTGAAACACTGAGTTTACACAAGAATGAAATTTTTTTGATCAAACTATCTTTATCTTAATAAAGTGCACTACTCTCATTCTCGGTGTTCAATAAATCCTTAAAGTGTTCCCTCCATCTGTTCACTATCTCTCCTTTCTTTAACAACATTCTGCAATTCTTATCTTTCACTTCCCTACTGCTTCCATTATCACCCTGTCTTACTTTCCTTACTTCCTTCCAAAACAGTTTCTTGCATTCCCTCCAGTTCATACTCAGATTTCTGCCAAACTCTTCATCCACTCTCCTCTTGCTCTCTTTTACAAACCTTTTCACTTCTCTCTTCCTTTCTGCGTGTAACTCTCTCTTCTGCCTCTCAGCGTCTCCCATTCCCTTACTTCCCATCCAGTCTCAATAAGCTACCTTCTTTTGTTCCGCAGCTTACTTCATTTCATCATTCCACCATGCTGTCCCTTGCACTCCTTTGCGTCTTCTCACCCCACACACTGCTTCACATGCTGCACATATTTCTTCTTTAAATATCTTGCACACTCCTTCCACCTCTTCCATCCGAACTCATACCTGCCCAATCGTTCTTCCACTATTCTCTTGTACTCTACCTATTTCTCTTCCTCTCGCAACCTCTCTACTCTCCTCACAGGAACAGTTTCCTCCTGTCTTCCCCTATACCTATTCATCCATCTCCTTTGCAACCCTATTTTGGCCACTACCGTGTAGTGGTCAGACAGTCCAAACATGATAAAGTTGCTGTACTAAATTAAAGAGACTGATAAAGTTGTCAAAATTTTACATCCGGAGCCTGAAAATCTGTTATTTCTTGTATTATACAGTTCTTACAACTACCAACTTGAGTAACACACCTTTTCAACTTAACATGTTTCGTAGCTGGATGACGGAGTCTTTGATAATACTCAATTATCATCAGTATGTCTACTCTTGGTTGACTGCCATCACATAACCAGGAAGGAGGCTCACCTTCCGACATGGCTGACTGAAAAAATGAGAGAACATCATCTGCTACTGTTACTAATAGTAGTGATCTAAGCAACTCTGAAATGTATGGCACAAATAATATATCCAAACAAGGCCTCAGCCTACTGTTATATATGTTTTAGTAAGTTTTGGGAAGTAACCACCTATTTTTGTGTAAAATTATATTTCTCATATTTTGTAGGTTGTGCTTAATCTTACTTATAAAACTAACCTACTCAACCTAACCTTACCTAAGGTGACCAGATTTATTGGAGTTAAAAGAGGGACGCACGCACGTGCGTCCGTGTGTGTGGAGAGAGAGAGAGAGAGAGAGAGAGAGAGAGAGAGAGAGAGAGAGAGACAGACAGACAGACAGACAGACAGACAGATAGATATATAGATAGATATATAGATAGATACACAGAGAGATAGATATTGACTAATGTCACAGCGACCGCTTCTGCGCTACACCTCAAACTGAGGCTGCTAATCAAACACTAACGTCTCCTATGAACTCCGAACATATCGTACGGTACGTACAGTGAATGGGTCGACCAAAGTTACCAGCTAGTAAGCATTACAGATTTTATATTAATTCGGTATTTCATTTGGTTAGGATTATGCATAATTTTTCTAATTCATCCTAATTTCATAAAAGGTCATGTTTTAACTAATGCAATAGTAAGTTTCTAAAAGCGGGACAATTAAGATAATTTGCTCAATAAGCGGGACATTCTAGTCACAATTAAAAAAGCGGGACGGACGTCCAAAAAGCGGGACTCTGGTCACCTTAACCTTATCTAACCTATTCTTACCCAATATGTACAAGAAAATGTTACTCTAATATTGGTGGCTTCTACCCAAAAATACCTATGTTTTCCTTTCATTATAATACACGACGTAAAATAGATGAAGGACTGCATGGATGTGGCAGTGTGGTGGGTAGGGATGTACTGGTGGGAGGCAGGTGTGAGGGCGGACAGTGAGTGATTATGTTCCTGTGGTGAAAGGAAACCGTATCTTTTCAGCTATTTCCACGTTAAAGTCTCAGTTTGTTTTTATCAATTTATCCATCAGCATTAATGCAGGTTGCTATTAGCTTGTTAAATAGGCATGATGAAGATACAATAAACACTTACCACATCATTTGAGGAAGGATCGGTGGCCATCATATGATACAGTAGTGCTGACACGGATCGGCTGTGTCGTCTGCAGTACCAGCCACCTCGGTAGTGACGTCACAACATGGCGCCAGCTTTTTTTGTGCGCAGGATATTTTCCGATTTTAAATTGTCTATCATAAAAAACACCATTCACATCGAAAAATTACCCTCACTACTTTGTTATATGAGGCTAAAAGATTTTATTTTATTCATTGCCTCAAGCAGAGGAAACTGGTCTATTATGATAAGTAAGGTGAGGACGTTGAAGTTGCCTCCAGCAAAACTTGGGTAAATTAATGTAGCATTACCCTGTTCTGTCCCATGATATATATATATATATATATATATATATATATATATATATATATATATATATATATTGTTACATAGCCTATGATTTCATCATCCTTTGTGTAATTCTAACGTACAGTGTGCTGCCTGTTTGATCACGAGCGTGTTCTGCCTCAGCCCCCCCCTTCTACCGTTATAGTAGAGTAAGTCGTCCTTTCTGTTATTCAGTGCGGGATTGTCAACTCTTTGTCCCCATGGCTTCATTTGCGCGTCCTTCTTACAAGTTGTATCAAGCTCTGCTGGCCCCTATATAATGAGCTCAGTCTCTGCATCATGGCCACTTAGATCTATTCCTTATTTTGCTCACATCTCTGTCCTCCCCTGTATAGTTATTATTATTGTGAGTGCTCAGGAAGTCTCCAACCATCTAGCAGCTGTGTAATTTGAGTATAACTGTTGTTGCATTTTTTCTTGTGCTGTGTAGCATAGGGTTAATTCTTAGGCCTAGTGTTTTTTTTTTTGTAATTTGTGTGGGGTTCTTTTTGTCAGTCATTTTTGATATTTTGTATCTGTAATAATTTATCTTGCATTAACTGAGCATTACCCAGTGTATTTTCATTTTATCAGGGCTGACTTAGATAAATTTACTTTTGCTAATTTCGTGTTAATAGAGGCTATTGCAGTTAACCATATATTTAACCTGTTTTTTGCCATTACATTATCCTTATGAGTCCTGAATGTTTTGTTGTTAGTTTGAGCATTAAACTTTAACTTGTAATTTTACCTAACTCTTTTGTTTTGAACCTGGAACTTTACGGGACAGTGGTGATTTTTGGTGTTCTCACTTGAAGTGTACATTATCTTTCGCTGTTCCGTAACATAAATTTGGCGACCTCTCATCAGGATATTCAGGATATTATCATAAGGATATTGCTTGATATTTTGTGACTGTTACTTATTCATGATGTCTACTATTACTACACTTGATGAAGCCAAAGATTTTTTGTCAAATGTGCAAACAGTGTGTGATGTAGAAAACAGAACAAAGAATGAACTTAAGCTTGTTGCTCAACAATTGGGAACTGCAGTTCACTCTCATCATTCTAAAGATCAAATTGTTGGCATGATTAATAAAAGCTTGTTTAATAACTCCTCCAAATGAGCAAACGCAGATTGAATTAGCTAAGTTACAGCTAGCCCTGCAGGAGGCTCGTGTTAAGGAGGCTGAATTTCAAGCACGTGCTAAGGAGGCTGAGTCTCAGGCTAAGGAGGCGGAGTCTCAGGCTAAGCAGGCGGAGTCTCAGGCTCGTATTCAGGAGGCTGAATTTCAAGCAAGTGCTAAGGAGGCTGAATTTAAGGCCCGTTCTAAGGATGCTGAGGCACAAGTTGAAATTGCTAGGATTCAGGCAGACCATGAGTATCGCATGAAACAAGGTGGAACTGGATCATCTAGCTCTGATGATTTTGATGTGGCTAAAAATGTTAAACTTGTCCCTCCTTTTAATGAATCTGATTTAACAAAGTATTTTCAGTTGTTTGAGAGGGTAGCTACAGGTTTTAATTGGCCCAAGGAGTATTGGCCAGTACTCCTTCAAACTGTTCTCACCGGTAAAGCTCAAGTAACTTATGCATCTTTGCCTCAGGATCAATCTGATAATTATGATGTAGTTAAGAGCTTGATTCTTAAGGCCTATGAGCTTGTTCCTGAAGCCTATAGAGTAAAATTTAGGACAACTTACAAGCAAGATAAGCAATCCCATGTTGAGTATGCAAAAATCAAAGAAGATCTGTTAGAGCAGTGGTTAAATTCTAAGAATGTGGATTCTGATTTTGGTAAATTTAAGCAGATGATTTTGCTGGAGGACTTCAAGAGGTGTATTAGTAAAGATGTAAGCCTATATCTTGATGAGAAAAGAATAGATAATTTGTCTGATGCTGCAGTTTTAGCTGATGAATATGTTCTTACTCACAAGAGATATTCTAGAGAAAGAAGGAAAGCTGAGAGTAAGTACGTTGCCTCTACTCAGAGTACAGGTAACAGGAAAGAGAATAAAGATGATGTTTCTCAGGAAGTAAATACCAGCTTCACCTCTAGATTTCAGAAAAGTAAATGTACTTATTGTAGTAAGCTTGGTCATACTACGGAGAAATGTTTCAGGAGACAGCGTGATGTGAACAAAAAGGAGTCTTTAAATATTCAGTCAATTGGTCTAGTGTCCACTCTTGAGAGTTCCCAGATTTCTTTAACTGAGTTAACTGAACCTGCTTTGAGGGGTAACTTAAATTCTCAGGATGGAGCTCCTCTTTTGAGCAGTAACGTGGGTGACACTCTCAAGAGTTCATGTGCTAATTTCCTGTCTGATGGTTTTGTCAGTCCTCTGGACAGTAATGACAGGAAATCAGTTCAAATATATCGTGATACAGGTGCTTGCCAATCCCTTATGCTGACCAGTGTTCTAGGCTCTAATGTTAATTCCTCTGATGAAACTGTAATCTTACAAGGTGTAGGGAATAATTACTTCTCTGTCCCTCTGTGCAGAGTGAATTTAGAGTCTGGTTTTGTTAATGGTTCCGTTATGGTTGGGTTGGTTGAGACACTTCCAATGTCAGGTGTAACTTTCTTACTTGGAAATGATATTGGTGGAAGTCAAGTGTGTCCAGCTCCTCAGTTGTCTAGTGAACCAGTGGCTGCGACCCAAGATTGTGATGGCCCTGATGTGTTCCCTGCATGTGCTGTCACTAGGGCTAAGTCTAAAGTTACTGGTGACTTAGAGGATAATGATGATGATGATGTTATCCTAGCTGACACTTTTCTTGCTAATTTGGACCACTCACCAGATGAGGCAGTACCCCGTAGTGTTGATAATTTGTCTCGTCAAGAGTTGGTTGAGTTGCAGGTTGCTGATCCTGAGTTGAAAGGTCTAGCTAACTCTGCTTGCAGTGAGGAAGAGTCAGCTGGTGCTTCTACTTGTTATTATGTAAAGTCAGGAGTACTTATGAGGAAGTGGAGACCCCCAACAGCATCAGCCGACTGTGAATGGGAGGTTGTACATCAAGTTGTCATCCCTCGTGTTTGTAGGCAGGATATCATTAGTGTGGCTCATGATTCCAGTTTGGCAGGACACCTTGGAGTGAGGAAGACTGTAGCACGCATTTTGAAACACTTCTACTGGCCAGGTATCTTCAGGGATGTTTCCTGGTATTGTAAGTCTTGTCACACCTGTCAAGTTGTGGGAAGTGTAATCAGACCGAAAGGTTGCACCTCTAGTTCCCATTCCTCCTTTTGAGGCGCCATTCACCCGTGTGTTGGTGGATATTGTGGGCCCTCTTCCTAAGACTTCTTCAGGATTTTCTTATGTGTTGACCCTGATTGATATGGCTACTCGTTATCCTGAAGCCATTCCACTTAGAAATATCTCAGCAAAGAACGTGGTTAAGGAAATGCTAGGGTTCTTCACAAAGTTTGGTCTGCCCAAGGAGGTACAGTCAGACCGGGGAAGTAATTTCATGTCAAACGTTTTCAAGCAGTCTCTGAAAGAGTTGGGCATCACCCAGATCACGTCTTCAGCTTACCATCCCCAGACCCAAGGAGCGTTGGAGAGATATCATCAAACACTCAAATCGATGTTCAAGAAATACTGTTTGGAACATCAGAAAGACTGGGATAAAGGTCTTCCATTCGTTGTGTTTGCCGCAAGAGAATCTCCAAATGAATCACTGGGCTTCTCACCTTTTGAACTACTGTTTGGCCATGAAGTAAGAGGACCCCTTAAGTTACTCAAGGAATGCTGGCTGTCGGAGGAAGATGACGTCAACCTGCTGGAGTACGTGATGAAGTTCAAAGAACGGCTGTCCACTGCTTTACAGTTGGCGAGAGAGAATTTAGGAGCTGCTCAGGAGAAGATGAAGACTTGGTATGATAAGAAGTCCAGGTTACGCCACTTTCAGCCAGGAGATCAGGTTTTGATTCTGCTACCAGTTCATGGGCAACCTCTTCAAGCCAAGTTTAGTGGTCCTTATTTCGTGGAGAAGAAACTCAGTGATGTCAACTATGTCATCGCCACACCAGATCGTAGAAAGAACAGGCAACTATGTCACATCAACATGCTAAAGTTATATCACAGGCGGGACGAAAATAATCCAGTGTGCACTGTAGCTGTTCCACCCGCGTCTGCAAGTGAAGCTCTCCCATGCAGTATGAGCCTGAGTGATAGTTTGGGGAAGAATCCTGATATCATGAATGATCTCCAGACTAAGCTTTCTCATCTACCTCCCGAGGAAAGGCAAGAGTTTTCGGCATTACTGCAGGAGTAGCCGCAAGTGTTCCGTGCCACTCCAGGAAGAACTACTGTGTTGATGCATGATGTCGATGTTGGAGACGCAAAGCCAATTAAACTGCCTCCTTACCGTGTGAACCCGGTGAAAGTTCCTCTCATCCAGAAGGAGCTTGGCTACCTGTTGGACCACAAGATGATTGAGCCCTGTCAGAGCGAGTGGAGTTCTCCTGTCACTCTAGTCCCTAAGCCAGGTGGGTCACAGCGGCTTTGCATTGACTACAGACGTGTTAATCAGATAACTAAAACAGACACTTACCCTCTCCCTCGCGTGGAAGATTGCATAGACAAGATCGGAAAGGCTAGGTACATAAGTAAGTTTGATTTGTTAAAGGGATACTGGCAAGTACCTATGACTGAACGTGCTAGGGAGATCTAATGTTTTGTAACACTAGGAAAGACTTTTGCATGTTCTGTAATGCCATATACAGATTGTTTTAGAGTAATAAGAAATTTCCTTTGTAAATTTCTTTTTTCTTTGTGGGGAGGTGTTACATAGCCTATGATTTCATCATCCTTTGTGTAATTCTAACGTACAGTGTGCTGCCTGTTTGATCACGAGCGTGTTCTGCCTCAGCCCCCCCCTTCTGCCGTTATAGTAGAGTAAGTCGTCCTTTCTGTTATTCAGTGCGGGATTGTCAACTCTTTGTCCCCATGGCTTCATTTGCGCGTCCTTCTTACAAGTTGTATCAAGCTCTGCTGGCCCCTATATAATGAGCTCAGTCTCTGCATCATGGCCACTTAGATCTACTCCTTATTTTGCTCACATCTCTGTCCTCCCCTGTATAGTTATTATTATTGTGAGTGCTCAGAAAGTCTCCAACCATCTAGCAGCTGTGTAATTTGAGTATAACTATTGTTGCATTTTTTCTTGTGCTGTGTAGCATAGGGTTAATTCTTAGGCCTAGTGTTTTTTTTTTGTAATTTGTGTGGGGTTCTTTTTGTCAGTCATTTTTGATAATATTTTGTATCTGTAATAATTTATCTTGCATTAACTGAGCATTACCCAGTGTATTTTCATTTTATCAGGGCTGACTTAGATAAATTTACTCTTGCTAATTTCGTGTTAATAGAGGCTATTGCAGTTAACCATATATTTAACCTGTTTTTTGCCATTACATTATCCTTATGAGTCCTGAATGTTTTGTTGTTAGTTTGAGCATTAAACTTTAACTTGTAATTTTACCTAACTCTTTTGTTTTGAACCTGGAACTTTACGGGACAGTGGTGATTTTTGGTGTTCTCACTTGAAGTGTACATTATCTTTTACTCTTCCATTTGGTCATTTAAATTGCCCTTCCCTGTTCTGAACTAGTTTTCACTTTCTCTAAATTACTTTTCCCGTTGTATTTTGGCTCTTGAAATATAAAGTGTTCTCTCTCTCTCTCTCTCTCTCTCTCTCTCTCTCTCTCTCTCTCTCTCTCTCTCTCTCTCTCTCATTCAGTCCTTCAAACTCATCCACTTCCTCCAACTTTACTCTCTCACACTCTAACACTTTTCCTGTTACGCAGAACCTTTCATCCTTCCTCGCATTCTCTCTCTCTCTCTCTCTCTCTCTCTCTCTCTCAATTTCTTCCTCTTCATTAATTAGACCTTTCTTTCATCGCATCTTCTTTACCGTAGAGAAAATTAAAGATAACTCTAAAAGTGGGAAAATCAGATGACCAAATACTGAAATAGATCTATGCTGAGCCTGGATAAGTTTACCCCTTCAGTCCGAGGCGCCGCTTTTGATAATATTCTAGTAAGATTTTTTTTAAATCCTAAAATTATTTCGTAATGAATTTACAAACTTTTTTTTAACTTTAATTACAATGGGTGTTCGTCTCGTTTATTATGTTATTTCCCACATACTTTCTTTAAGCTTAGGAAAAGAGAGAGAGAGAGAGAGTTACGTAAAGCAAAGTCGCTGAATAAAAATAAGATATGAAGTAAAGGAGCTGCTCAAAAGAAGTCAAGGAAAGAACGTGAGAAAAACAGGTAAAAAAAATTGAGGGAAAAAACGACGATGCAACAGAAAACAAACACAATAAGTGAGAGAGAGAGAGAGAGAGAGAGAGAGAGAGAGAGAGAGAGAGAGAGAGAGAGAGAGAGAGAGAGAGAACCATGAAATATAATAATCTCGAAGAAATTGGATTAGATTTGAAAAGTCCAAAAATATAGGAGAAAAGTGAGGGAAGCTGGAGTGCGGTGAAAGTTGTGATTTATTTAGCCTCTCTCTCTCTCTCTCTCTCTCTCTCTCTCTCTCTCTCTCTCTCTCTCTCTCTCTCTCTCTACCCTACCCCCCTTTTTTCTCTTCCACTCTAACCCTTGTCCTCCACCTGCGTCCACCTGCTCCCAAGAAAGGTCGTGTCCTGTGTTAAGTAAAATCGCCTGGTAGTAGCGGGAATTAATATTATATCATTGGATTGAGGCTAAAGGGAACAACTATAATGTTTTTTTAATGACTGAGGCGGCTAAAGTGTATATCCTTAGCTGTATCATTTCAGGAAGTAAATATTCAACTCTTTTTACTTTAACGTGCTCTAAAATTGCCATCTCCCAATCTTACATACTGACCAAGATATTTCAGACTCGAATATGATGCTAGTCACGAAGAAGCTCAGTGGAAAGGAGGTAGAGCCACAGTATTATATTTTTCTGCCATTGAGCTACGTGAAATAAAGCCGGAAATGGGCGAAATATGGAGCAGTTTAAGATGAATGATTATGTGGGATTCGACGTGGCTCCCAAGGTAAAGAGCCTAACTCTTCTTCATTCTAAAATTGTGTGATCTTGCCTGGTGCTAAAATCATTACCTTACCCTACAGTAAATAGGCGGGGGAACTTTTACCAGATTATGATGGGATTCATCTTCCTAGTCCCCAAAATCCCATTAATTTTCTAGAGCCGCAGAGCGCACTAATTATTCATGAAAAATGGAAAGGAAGAATGAAATAGTAAGACTGCTTCCTTCCCCTGTTCCCGTCCTCCATTTTTCCCGTTAAGACTTTTTCCTGCTTTATTATGATGAGCTGTCGGCCTCCAGCACGGGGTGGGGGCCTTGTAATTGCCTGCGGGGATAATTAGTCTGGCGAAGGCGTGAGAAAAGGAGGGAGCGGTAATGAAGGTAAGTAGAGGCTCCTTAAGCGCGGCCGAGGATATTTAGTCTAGAGTACCTTGCTCGTATCCCTCTCTCGCACCAGCTAGTGTTAAAGCGATATATGGATCCAACTCAGTCAAGTGTCAAAGTGCCCTTGTAGCCTGAGTGATTTAGAGAATATTGAACACCTCTGTAATATAATGCATTACTCATGTTATTAATAAATATGTGGCCTAATTAACACTCTCAGCCTCATAAGAGTCAACACCAATTGAATCAAATCCTCTGGCAACAGAGGGAGTAATATAAAAGAAAAAAAGCGACCATATGAGGGTGACTGGTACCATTATTAAGTAAAAATTAATAACAGGAAGATACGCCTACCCATGGGTCACCTTGGCCTCTGTATACTTAACATGGCTGTGATTTATTGCTCCTCTCCGTTAATCGATAAATGTATATCCCACTTAACTATGAGAATGACCCTGGTCCCCTGGTGCTGGAGAGGGATGCCTTCACGTGGTAGCATCGACGTAACCGGGAGGCTCCTTTGTCCGGTTATACAAACGTCTCACAGTTCCCTCATATTTCCCGAAAGGAGGGTGGTGGACTGCAGATGAAGGACAACTTTAGTCTGCAGCCCACCGGGTCCACATCAAATGAACCTGGGGCCACAACAACAACAACGACTCGCTCGAATAAATGATAAACGTATACCCTAGTTGTGAAAGAGACAGTACCCATCTTCCCCTCACTAATAATACTGTATATGACAGGGACAAACGGAGGGGACACGAATAGGCAAATGACACTTGATCATTATATTTTTTTCACCTTAACTTAGCTCAGACTTCCCTGGTACTCATCCTCATGCAGCTTATGTCCCGTAGTTCAGTGGTAGAAAAAATGTTCTACGTCCTTTCATACACCCCTTCGTGACTAGCACTATATTCAGTTTTTAATCTCTTGCTACAGCTAAGCTTTCGAGATGGTAAGATGGTAATTTTAGTCCACGATACAGTGAAAGGGGTATACTACAAGAGGAATGTGTGTGGCTTTTGATAATTTGTGACATAGCAGTATTACGCACAGAATAACTCAATAGCCTTCTGTGCACCACTGATGTGAAGTGATGTTATTAAAACGGTATAAATAACACAAGGAAAATGATGATGTGTAAAATGCCAAAGAAACTGATAAGAAAGACGTGTTAAATAGCCTCCGAAGATGGTGAGAATACGACTTCAAAAGTGAATAAAATAGTCTAGTTGTAGCAAAATTTAATGCATCGGCTTTATTAATATCTAATTCACTTTAATCGTACTACCACAAAGCAATTTTTACTTTTAATTATCAAAGACTCTAAGGGTGAAGGGAGTTGTATAGAGCTATTGCCAGCTCCTCCAGCTCGAAAAGTCTTCCCTAAGCTGAATAAAGAGAAAAATAAGAAGAATAAAAATGAAAAGGAAAAGAGAGAAAGAAAATCAAAGAAAAAAACAAAAAGAAAAGTCTCCGGTTTCATGAAGTTAACCTCTTCGATTGGATGACTGATTTTTTTGTTTTTTAGTCTTTGCTTTCTCCAGACAGTTTTCTTCTGCATATTAGAGTCCTTTTATAGCGAATGGGTCAATGAATGCTATATCTATTCCTATCAGTTCAAAAAGTCTCCTGATCTAAATGAAATCGTCTGTGTTTAGCAAGAATAAAAAATACGACACAGGATCAGAGTTCAACATAGTCATAGTACTGAAATATTAATCTAGATATTAATATATGGTATCCTCATGTTTTATTTTTTTAAAGTTTGCAGCCTTTTCAAAGAACCAATCCTAAAAGTTCTAATCACAAAACTTTCCCTCAGACTGAATTTAACACTTTTCCTCACTCCAACTCTCAAATCCTTTACTTTCTTTTTCCTTCCCCTTCATCCTCGTTTCATATTCCCTTCTTGACTGCTTACTCTCCCAGTTTTACAGGTCTAGATTTCACATAACCAATCCAAACAAATTTTTATACTAAAAATTCGCCCTCAGACTGAAATATAACACCTTTCCTCTCGCCCTCCTCCTACTCCCGATAAATCTTTGAAGATCTCATCTCTCACGAACCTCCTCCTTCCCCCTCTCTTCCTCTCACCTTCTCCCAAACATTTTTACAGTTTTCTCACCCCAGTTCTCTTTCACCATCTTTTTCATCCTCCATCGTCATTTATTACTCCCTATCTGCTGTTCCTCGATCGCTCTTCATCCTTAAGATACACTTTTTCGATTTCTGTCATTACTTTGCCGATGTCTTCTTATGCTTAGTTCTCCTGTTCTTTTTTTTTTTTTCCTCTCAGTTTGTGTGTGTGTGTGTGTGTGTTTTTTTTTTTTTTAAAGTAGGTTGGGTCCAAACCTCGCGTGTTGTCCATATGGTGCTCGTGACCTTCCCCTGGACAATAGCTATATCCATGCAAATATTCCACATTTTAGCCTGACCTTGCAAACGAAACAAACATACACTGAATTTTTTTACAAATTATCACGACAGTAGGTCACTCTTAAAATGAATAAACTTTCTGTCGAAAAAAATAAAACCGCGTACATTTATGTCATGGAAAGAGGGTTAGTGAACATTATTTTTATTTACAGAACAACGAGAGACGAAAGGCCACATACGTAATAAATAGTTTGGCGGCAGCGAGAGGGTGTATTGGTAATGAGGTGTAGGGAGAGGGATGCAAATGGTGGGAAATGAAGAAGAGAATAAGACCATTAGAACCATCATAAAGCCACAATCTGACCTAACTTAAAGGGTTAAGTTTTATGGCATAGCATAGAATAATTTCACACACACACACACACACACACACACACACACACACACACACACACACACACACACACACACTAAACACGGCTGGGGTATAGAAATGGACTGCCTGGACAGAAAAGGGTAAGGACGTGTTATAGAGAGGGTTAAAGGCAATGACACAAGAAAGCTACCAGTACAGCTGATGGAAGAAAAAGAAGAAAAAAAAAGAATATATATAAAGATGATGATGATGATGATAATGATGAAGCAGAAGCAGAAGAAGAAGACCGAGAACTAAGGAATAGAGGAAGGTAGGAGGAATAGAATAATACATCAAATTTATTAGCTTGGATAGAGGGATAAGGAATGATGGTGAATTATAGAGCTTTCCTTTAATTGGTACAGGAGGCTTTAGAAGACTTTTACCTTAAGTATTTCTTTTTTAATGGGAGCCGTAAAGAGAGATAGAACGGTCACTGTTAGTACTTCCATGGTCGGGATAAGTCTAGTATATATTATTGTACCCAACGTCGGGCAGTTTTACTCAGCTGAGGATGCATTATAAAAACCTAAGAGAGCTAATTCTGTCATATGTTTCTCAATAATCGTAGGATATGTATACGAAATTATTAGAAACTGCGGGTTCATAAACAGTATAAGAATGATATACTGAAAAGGCAGAATCTTATCATAAAATCAGAAATATAATAAATATATCAAATATGAGAAAACAGTATAAGAACGATATACTGAAAAGGCAGAATCTTATCATAAAATCAGAAATATAATAAATATATCAAATATGAGAATTATGACATAAGGTGGCAGAAATCATAAATGTAATACTTAGACGAATAAGAGAATTATGAAAATACAGTAACACGAATCAGTAATTAAATAAATAAAGCAAATAAATTTATGGGGCAATAAAAAAAATCGTTGACTTCATGAATAAAGCAAGCAGGAGAATTACGATAATATTATAACAGGAACCATAAACACAATAAACAAGATAATTAAGATAAGGAAATAACAGAAATCAGAAATATAATAAGTAAAACAAACAAGGTAATCATGATGAGGCAATAGCAGGAAGCCAGTCCATCGGTCGGTATTATTAATTGTTGCCGTAATTAAAGTTCCGGTGAAAATATAGAGATGGATTTATGTTTTTCCATGTAAATAAGTTAGAAGCTGGTGTTGTCAAGGGCTGAGCTAAACGAACTATCATCATCATCACCATCATCATCATCGTCATCATCATCATCATCATCATCATCATCATCATCATCATCATCATCATCAAGACCATCATCATTATCATCATTATCATCATCATCATCATCATCATAACCATCATCATCATATTCATCATCATCATCATCAAAATAATATAATTCAACACCCTGAGACTTGTGTGACTACCTCTTAGCTGAATAAAATTGTGTATCATCAGGTGGAATGGCATACTAGAGTTGTTCCCATCATGAGACCTGGTATATTTACCTCTCTCTTGTCTCTACGGACTATTACTCTCTCTCTCTCTCTCTCTCTCTCTCTCTCAAACCTAGGAATATCAGCCAGCCAGAGAAAATGAGAAGCAGAAAGGGGTGCGCTATTTGGTTAACTTTTCTCCGCTGCTGCACCTTAAACGCTCGGATGCTAGAACATGCCTGAAGGTTGATGCCACGTGGGAAGCTCTTAGTTGGTGCTTAGGCCGAGTAGAGGTTAAATCGCCTTAGTTTCCCCACCGGAGTTGTTATGATGTGCTCAGCTATGTGGCAGAGAGGAGGGATATACGTGGAAAGGACTTTGAGCGGAGGCTTGTTTGCCTCTGTGGCCGCGCGAGATACACAGCACATTATCTTTATTCTCTCTCTCTCTCTCTCTCTCTCTCTCTCTCTCTCTCTCCAATTATATTTACATGAATGAATAAAGAAACTACATATGTGGGTTTAAACTGTTTGTCGATAAAGCTCCCCTGCTTATATAAGTTAATGATAAAAATATGGGTAAGTTTATGGAAAATATTAAGGAAGAGAATAAAAAAAAGAATTTGTCTGAATGCCTCCAAGCCACGGGATCCAAAAGTAGCGGTTCCTGGAATAAATCCATCTCGGTTTTTCAACGTAGGCCTAATGTTTTTGTCAGCTTAATCGTTGCTAATATGGACCATTGTCTTTAGGCGATACGTTTTAGTCTTTTGTATATACTGTATTTCCTTTTATATTTTATTCCTCCTGCCTCTGAGCGATTTTTACTGAACCAGGAAAAAAATCGTATTCAAGTGGGAGAAAAATCTATCCTGAGCTAAATAAAACTGGCGATAGTAAGACTCAATATAGAATACATCCTCGGAATGAAAGGGACGGATAAAAATAAGATAAAATAAATAGCACTGGGATGCTTAAAGGGAATAATCTCAAACGCACTGAGTATAGTAGGGTCTTTCCTAAACTAGAAAGAAATATATGTTAGTAGAAAGGAAAATAGCACAAGGTATAACACTACAGCAGAGGAATAAATGGAAGTAATTCTAACTTCATCAATATGAAAAGTCGTTCTAGTGTCAGATAACATCAAGTTGAAAAAATAAAAAAAAGTGAATAATAAAAAAAGGCTTCTCTATACTGAATGATAGAAAAACAGTCCTTCATCGGTGAATTAGGTTACGGATATTATAACTAACGTGTAAAATGGGAACAACGGGTGTGGCCTCACTATGAATTTGCATATAATTTACCCTGCCTATTAGCTACAGGATTTTTTTTTGTTGCGTGTGTTTCTGGAATGGTTTTGTTTTATATATATTACTGTCAAGGCTGGGTTGGATTATGAATGTAATGATGTTAACAGAGACACATCATAACTAGAAGCAGTGGCAGTGACATCAAAATGATGATGATGATGATGATGATGATGATGATGTTGATGATGATGATGTTGATGATGTTGATGATGATGATGATGATGATGGTGATGATACCTGAAAATAATAATACCACAAACACACTCCCTCCAAGAATACCTGCAACCTACACAAAGCAGGAGATAAACCCAGGCAGTAAGTGGACACTATACCAACTTCAGACCCGTTACTCACAAATAGAAACCTAGGTCGTGATAACAGTATTACAAAGCATCCTAAGTAATATTTTCAGTACCGTAACTTTTCTAACTATCTTGCTTGCTCTTAACGACTCTGTATAGCTTGGAAATGCTTATAACCATATGTTCTAGTCTTGCTACCGTTGTACAATGAATAGCTTAGAGACTTTAATCTGAGTAAGACTTAAAAAACGCCCACATCAGGACTCTCAGTGTGGTTACGATTCTGTTATTTGGTTCTTGTTACTACCATGCTATTTCATTCGCTAAAGGACATTTCGTAGTGTAAGGGCTACGAGTTTTCTTTCGTTAAGAGAGCATGTTGTGGGTTTCAAAATAAACAGTCATGTTCTTTTAGTATATGTCTTACTTGCGACACCCAGCACGCTTAAATGTTTTACTCTGTGCCTTTAAAAACTTTGAAGGGTATGAGAATCGCACATGGATATTTGGTATTTGTGATGTGTGTATCATCTCTTTGTCGCCTCCGTTCCAATATCCTGCCTACAGATTCTTACAGTCACGGGTACTCTCTCTCTCTCTCTCTCTCTCTCTCTCTCTCTCTCTCTCATATTTTCACATCGTCATCTCCCCACCCGTTCTCATTTTCTCTCTTCCTTTATTTCGAGGAACGCAGCTGAAAGAAGCTTATTGCGTGGGTCTGTTTGCTAGTCCCCAAATTTTCCAGGCTAGACTATTACTTTTTCGTTCCCGTCTCTGTTTTGTGTGTGTGTGTGTGTGTGTGTGTGTGTGTGTGTGTGTGTGTGTGTGTGTGGTTTACTATCTGTCTGTCTGTTTCATTGCATCATTCTCTGCTCTTATTCTCTCTCTCTCTCTCTCTCTCTCTCTCCATAAAATTGGGAAAATCAGATGACAAAATGCTGTAGTCTCGTCGCTTAAGTAGGCTTCGTAGCACCTCTTTCTAAGCGATTTATCTTTGAATATGCCTGGTTAATATCCTTTTGTACGTTGTTTATGCAGCCTATGACGTTATTAGATGGATATATGTAAAACAGATGAGGACAGTAAAGTATAAGAAACAGAATAAATTACTTATGAAAATGTCTTAGTGAGCCTCCTTACGCGACAATAATACGGGTTAATGTACGGGAATATGAAAGGACATACTACCAGGACCCAGTGTATAATGTCTGTCACGCCTTTAGTTTCAAAGCCGAGGCGCGGGGT
This sequence comes from Coenobita brevimanus, assembly GCF_032717465.1. Lineage (NCBI taxonomy): Eukaryota > Metazoa > Arthropoda > Malacostraca > Decapoda > Coenobitidae > Coenobita > Coenobita brevimanus. The sequence continues at coordinate 22,296,462 of NC_137027.1, read as the reverse complement.
ACATGTAGACTGCGAGCCGAACACGTTACCACTAGTCCACCAACGCTCCTTTACCTACCCATCCACCTACAAAATCCCCACAGCAACTCGTTATTCCTTCTTTCGATTGCCTATTAGCCTGTCTTTACCTTTCTTGCTGAAGTAATTAACTACCAAAGTATCAGAACCACGTGGTTCCTTCACTTACCCATTTAATTGCGTTTCTTAACATTGCAGTCTATTATCTTACCTGCGTACAGGAACATCGTATCTTCTGGTGTTATTCATTCCATTACTTATTTACTTACCTATCTAAATTTCTTCACCTGCCTAATTACCTTGCTATTTAATTAACGGCATCATAAAATTTCGTAAATTCCTTCCTTCCTCGTTATCTACGTACATTACTGTATTTCATTCACTACACCACCTACCTACTTAGAAAATCATTAAATCTCGTGATTTCCATCCTTCACTTACTACCTACCTGCCGCCGCCATCATGCCGGCAACAACCCATACGTAACTCTCCTTCACGTACCTTATATAACACTCCTACGTTGCCTGGGTCCCCTCGATGTCACCCTCACGACCACCGCAGGACACCGAGATCTTGATTCGACTCCTAATATTTCTCTTCCCGTCAAATGAGTAAAAAAAGCACAGAAAAAAATGTGAACAACTATCATGCAAACTACACGAGAGATGAGAAGCCGTTCTACCCCGCAACAGAGGACCATAAGCTGGCTCGTCTGTCCTGATGAGATTGCCATCAGTCGTTGTGCTGATTAAACAGGTAGTATGAAGCAATAGCATCGTCGTCTTTCCTGCCTCTCTTCTCATCTAATCTGATGCCCTCTACAGTAAACCTTTATTTAGTCTGAAGAAGTCAGGGATTAGTTAGACAATAATGTGCTTGGTTTTTACTGACGGTATCTGAGTACAGATTCCACGTGTCTCACCAGGTCCCCCACACCGCATGGCTAATCTAAGTTGCCAAGTCTCTATTTAGTGCTACGTGCTTGCAACGCTCCCATGGCACTTTCAGTGTCAATAACGACGTATAATTACATATTTAATTTCACTATTCCTTTCAATGAAAACAGGAGAAGTGACAGATTAAGCAGTACACTTGTGAGGAATGTTTAACAAGGACGTCTCCTCCCAGGCATACAGAGTTCACACATCTCGCCACAATCACCGCCATACCAGCCCAAACCTTCCTCCCTCCTACCCCCCGTCCCCTTCCTCCCCTCCTCCTCCTTCCACCCCACCCCCTCTCCTTGCCTCTCCCCCTCTTCTCTCTACCCCTCCAATCTCCAGCTACGTCCGCTTAGTAACTCGTCAGCATTTAAATCCCTATTGTGTTTAAATCCAAAGATGAAACAGCCAGCTACATGACAGTATCCAGCGACTGAATATGTCTACTATTTCTCATACATCTTTATCCTTCACCTTCCTCTCTTTCTCTTCTCCTCTACACTAACCCCCCTCCTCCCACTCCTTTTTTCTCGATCACCCTCCATCCCTCCTCTCTCTCTCTCTCTCTCTCTCTCTCTCTCTCTCTCTCTCTCTCACACACACACACACACACACACACACACACACACATATGCCACGTCAAACAGTGCTACACATCACACAGCCGCAACACACCCTAGAACAACATACCATACCACTCACAGCCATGCTACACACTGCCACTTCACACTGCTATACCAAACACTGACACCTAATACCACCGCCACATTGCGTCACTCACTGCCACGCCATACAACCCTGTGCACCACATCACCTTACACTGTCGCACTTCACACAACCACACCATTTCTCACAACTCACTGCCACACCACACCAAACTATGCATCATCACGTCAGTCTAAAGACCACCACACCACACACTAACACACACTACCTTCTTCTATCTATATCTATATACCTAGGCTGCTTCCCCCATGGAAAGAGAGGTAGCCGAGACAGGACGACACACTCCCCATTTACTCATCCATTCAAACACAGTCAATCGCATCTTAGCCCCAAAGGGGAGAAGGGACAGATCCTCACCTTCTTAGCTGAACTAAACTACCAGTGTATCAAAACCACATGGTTCCTTCGCTTACCCATTATTTAATAACGTTTCATAACATTGCAGTCTACTATCATAACTGTGTACAAGAATATCGTATTTTCTGGTGTTATTCTTTACCTTACTTATTTACTTACCTATCTACATTTCTTCACCTGCCTAATTACCTTGCTATTTAATGAACAATGGCATCTTGAAATTTCGTAAATTCTTTCCTTCCATGTTATCTACGTACATGACAATATTTCACTCATTATGCCACCTACCATCTTAGAAAATCATAAAATTCATAATTTCCGTTCTTCACGTACCTACCTACCTACCTACCTACCTGCAGTGATTTCCGTTCGTCACTTACCTACCTACCTAGCTACAGTACCTACCGACGCCATCATGCCGGCAACAACCCGCACGTAACTCTCCTTTACATACCTTATATAACACTCCTGCGTCGCCTGGGTCCCTTCGATGTCACCCTCACGACCATCGCAAGATACACAACTCTCGATTGGACTGCTGGTGCTCCTCTTAAAATCACAGAAAAAAAAAATGCAGATGACCAAACAAACTGTACGAGTGAAGAGATGCGGCAGCTCTACCCCGCAACAGAGGACCATAAGCCGGCACGTCTGTCCTGATGAGATTGCCATATGTCGCAGTGCTGATTAAATAGGTCGTAAGAAGCATTAGTATCGTCACATTTCTTGTCTCTCCTCCCATGTAATATTATACCCTCTACAGTCAACCTTAGTTTTGTCTGAAGAAGTCAGGGATTAGTTATTTTTTTTTTATTAGTTGGTAAATATTGTGCTTGATTTTTATTGACGGCATCTGAGTACATATTTTACGTGTCTCACCTGGACCCCCACACCGCATAGCTACTGTAAGTTGCCAGATCTCTATTTAGTGCTACGTATTTGCAACTCTCCAAAGACACTTTCACGGACAATTGCGACGCATAATTACATATTTTGTTTCATTAGTCCTTTAAATGACAACAGTAACGACAGACTAAGCAATACACTTGTGAGGAACGTTTAACAAGGACGTCTCCTCCCAGGCATCCAGAGTTCACACTTCTCGCCACGGCCACCGTCATACCAGCCCGTACCTTCCTCTCTCCAACCCCCTCCCCATCTCCCCCTCCACCTCCTTCCACCCCACCCCCTCCCCCTGCCTCGTCCACTCTTCCCTCTACCTCCCCATCCTCCAGCTACGTCCGCTTAGTAACTCGATTTATGAACTTAAAAATTTAAATCCCAATTGTGTTTAAATGGAAAGAGGATTATTTTCATGAAACAGCAAACTTAAACGGCTGAACATCTGTATTGTTTATCATATACCTCGGTTCTCCATCTTCCTCTCCCTCTCCTCTTCTTTTCCTCTACCCCACCCCTCCTCCCACATCTTTGTTCTCTCTCTCTCTCTCTCTCTCTCTCTCTCTCTCTCTCTCATGGAAACATCTTTTATCCATTTTGTTTTGTTTTGTCGCTATATGTTTCCTTTTTATTTTTCCGTGTATCAACAGTCCCTCTAACTTTTTACTCTTCCCTAGAACATCTTAGCACTCTTATTATTATTTCCTCGTAATCAGGAAGTAATCTGTGTCAGGTGTAAGTTTTTCTGGGCAAACAGAAGAACGTACGCAACAGTTAATAGAACATGCAGATATATTTTTAAGTCAGATATATTGTGCACCTGGTACTGTTTTTTCCAGGAAGTGAGAGATCAAAATGTAACACGGAAACACTATTTCTCTTATGAAATTCACTTGACTTGTTTCCCTGTGATTCTAATTTTCTGTATTTTTCTGTAGACCGGCATGAGTTTTTTCATGTATTCTATCACCTCACTTCATAAAACTCTTGATAGAAATGAAGCATACGAGTTAGTATAGAGTCAGAACTATTGCGTTTTTGTTCAGACTATCTTTTATTTCTCTTTTCTCTTTCGTACTCACTTTTTCTCTTCTTTCGGGTCCTGACAGTCCATCCAACTTATCTTATTTTCTACGACGCATCAAGAACTAAAGGTTGATCCCCAGACTTTGTTATTAGCGTGTGTCTCTGCTCTTACTGATGCTGTCAAACTGTCAGAGGAGCGACAGAGACATTCAGCATTTATTTCTCTTCATATTTTTTCTCTCGTCTGTTACTTTATTACTTTTTTTTTTTACTCTCTACGTGCCATTTTATTTAACTTCCCAGCACACGAGATTGAAACAGAACAAACAAGAAAGAAAATAAAGGGTATATGTATCCTGTGTCTGTTCTCGTTTCCTGACCATGAGGGAAAATAAAAACAGTCAATATTTCTCTTGTAATTAGTAGTTCCAATTTCTTCGTCTTCTGCCAGCTTAATTCGCCTTCTGAAAATCTTAACACTTCATCTTGATTAAGTCATAGCATCCAGAGTGAAAAAGGAAAAACATGATAATATTTTGAGTATCGTGTGTCTGTTTACATGAGAGAGAGAGAGAGAGAGAGAGAGAGAGAGAGAGAGAGAGAGAGAGAGAGAGAGCAGACAGTTGGAAGCAGAGAAGAAAGAGGAGAGAAAATATATGAAAATGAAAGAAAAGAGATGTGTGGAAAAGAAGACAAAAGGGAAGTGAGAAAAGATAAGAAAAAGAAGGGAGAAAAATAGCAAGAGGAGGAAGAAACGAAGAGGTGAAGAGTAAATAAAGAATAAAAGATTAAAGGGCAAAAGAAAGAAAGAAGTGGGACGCACCGAGGGCCATAAAAGACCCCCTCAAAAAAGACGTGTTCTTATTGTTACAAGAGGTAAGCTTATCTAATTATGTGATTACTCAGAAACCGAATAAAGACACAACCTTTATTATTTTCAAAGTTATGGGACACAGCAGTTTACTTGCAACGTGTTAAGAGTGTCCATCGCTTCGTGGGAAAAAATCGTGTTGATAAGTTCACATGATTTTTTGTCACTCTAGTTTTGTGTGGGGTGATTTTGTGCTATGGAAGCACTTGAAAAATTCTTACATTGTTAAGGAACCAGTAAATAATTCTTTTCCTAGTTAACTCATTGATTCTTTATAACACAGTCTAACATGTACCATAAGACAAGAGCAGTCTACTGTGAACCACCTTCCCTATTCTATTTGTCCTTTTTTTTAATAAGCTGACAATCTCTATCGCTCAACTGCTGACATATATTTTTCCTCACATATCTGCAAATAATAGCTGCCGAAGTAAATATAACAATTAAAGGTGAATTCACCATATACCGCAATCAGAATAAATGTTATAAATAAAATGTGACATCAGCATTCACCTTGACGAAAGGACTTCCAAAACCATAACTTTCCCTGACACCAATTCTCTCCCTTGCAGCATTTTTTTTTTTTTTTATTTAGGTTTGTGTTGCTGTTACCATAAACAACAGTCTCTCTCTCTCTCTCTCTCTCTCTCTCTCTCTCTCTCTCTCACACACACACACACACACACACACACACACACATACACACACACACAATGTCCCTGCCTATCTATCTGTCTCTCTATATATATCCATGTCTCTATCTATATATCAGTCTATCTGTATGTTTTTTCTCTCAGTCAGCCTACCAGTTTTTATAAATGTCCACCTATCAGTGTGTCTTATTCACTCATCCAGTCACCCACCCAGACACTCATCCACCCACCTACCCACCCACTCATTCAATCACTCACCCACTCACCTACTCACTCACTCACATTCTCCCTCCCTCACCATTTTTTAATATCCAGGTCACCACCGCTGTTGCCATGATCCACACCCTCTTTCTCGGCCTCCATCCCCGACCTGTCCACTAGGGAGTATTAGTTTCGCTATTCACAGGAAATTTATGTTTGGGAAATTAAAAAGGGTAGGGCGAGGTGATGAGCTGTGATTCTGTGGGGGTTAACAGAGAGAGAGAGAGAGAGAGAGAGAGAGAGAGGCAATCTGACAGACAAACAATGAGAAACATAGACAGACAGACTGACAAGCACACACACACACACACACACACACACACACACACACACACACACACACACACACACACACACACACACACACACACACACACACACAGAATAATGATGATGTTTTATGACGTGATTTTTTCACCCTGTCGTGTGAGGTGAAACAAGGGAATAAATTTGAGAACTGGGTTAATTTTGAGAATAATTTGGTGGCTATGATTTTCGTCTCAGTTTATTAATCCATTACTTTAAGCCGTCTGTCTGTCTGTGCATGTTTGTCGTAAATGAAAGCTATATATCTTGCCGAACTAACAGTTGCACTAATTCTTCTCTTCTCTTCTCTTCCCTCTCTCTCTCTCTCTCTCTCTCTCTCTCTCTCTCTCTCTCTCTCTCTCTCTCTCTCTCTCTCTCTCTCTCTCTCCCAGTTTTAAGATAATGATGCTTCATTTTGTTTTTTGTACATATAGACCTATACACAGAGTGCATACACATAGACCTATACATAGAATGCATACACACATACATTAAGTGACGCAAAGGAAGTACAGATTTACCAGTAATTGTTTTCTTAAGTTTGTTGAAGAGGTCAGAACCAGTCTCCAAATACTGGCCTTTTGGTTCCTTCCTCCTTGCAGAAAAAGAATCCTTCCCTCTGAAAGATTCTCCAAGAGCTAAATGAACAACGTCGAATTAAAATGGCCTTCCCCTAATTGTAACGACACGATAATTGAATACTGTGCTGGTTGATTCAGGTCACATACATAATAAATCGGCTCTTTTGACGCAGCTATCCCCGTCTCTTGCAACTGTTATACGGAGCGGAAGCTGACTAACAGGTGAGTGGAAAATTGGACTGCTTGATAAAGGTAGACAGGAGGGGGAAAAAAAAGGTAATTAGTACAGAAGCTCATGGACATCTGTTTTCAGTACAGTCTTGAATGTTATTGATTGAATTTGCACCGATTTTCAAACTGTAAAAATAACACAAGAGATTGCCAATGTGAAACGTGTAAAATAAATCGCTAAAGAAAAGGATCTACGAAACCTCCTGTGCCACGTAGAATAAGGCCGTTTATATAATGCTGTCAGTGGCATAGCTTGATTTCTTACCCTTAGATAATCTCTTTGTTTCTATTTATACAACTCTTCGATATTAATAAACCGCGTCCGTACTGAATACATACAAGACTGCTTTATATGGACCATCGTTGTCTAGCCTCGAGATCCTTCACCTCAGAGGGGTGAAATACGGGACACTGTGTTACCATTACCTGGATACACCAATAATCTGGCCTTCATGCGCGTAGGGCGAGGAGTCTGCTGATGTGCAGGCAGTACCTCATCATTTGGTAGGGGTCTGGCTGTCTGTATGTTTACCTTTATACCTGTGGTGGCTCCTGTACTGTACCTACCTGCCTCACACACACACACACACACACACACACACACACACACACACACACACACACACACACACACACACACACACACACACACACACACACACTTGTCCCTTCTTTCCTCTACTTCTCCCCATTTTATTCACCTCTTCTTCCTTTTCCTTTACGCACATAATACTTCCTGTCGCTTCCCTCCTTCCCTCATTCATCTTCCGTCCCTCTATCTTTTCTTCCCCCTGCCCGTTCCTTCCCCCTCCAGATCTATCCTCCTCCCTCTCTTCTTACCAAGATATCCTTCTCTCCTTCTTACCTACTCCTCACTTTCCTCTAAGCTGACTCACACGCTCTTTCTCCTCCTCACCCCCATTTCTCTTTCTTTCCCTATTACTCCCATCTTCCCTTTTCCTCGTTTCCTCCTTCTCCCTCCTACCTCCCTTCTTTTTTCTCCTTTCCTCCCATTCCCACCCCCCTTCCTTCCCCATCCCTCCCTTTCCTCTCCGCTGACTCACTTTCTCCTCCTCTCTCCCGCTGGACTTAACGATCTACTTAAAAATTTACAACCCCTTCAGCCTGCTTGCGGACAAGCACTTCGCTGTGTCGCCTTCCGCTTGCTTGAGGGTGCTGTCAGGCCGCCCATGGTGCTGCCTCGGCCGTCATGAGCGCAAAAACCACAGAAATGCAGCTTGAGGGTGACTGTTTTTACCGGTGCCCAAGTCGAAGGATATTTTGGATGGGGTGGTTGTTGGCTCCTTGGCTACCTGAACAAGATAGACCGCTAATGTCGGTTATAAAGAACGAGCAGATAATCACCTGGCTCAATTATCTAACCGCTAGCGCTTAGACATTCCAATGGATAATTTTTTAAATCACATTTGCACCAAATGTTCGCAGCACCGCAGCTGCGGTGGCTCTACTGGTAGCGTACTCTTCTTACAGTGCAATCACCAGAGTTTAGGCTCGAACACAATACCGTGGCGCACATATAAAGTGGGTGGTGGTATCACGTCATTTCATACACTTGTATATTATTACACCTTGTTTGTTTTACCGATGGTGTATTCGG
>NC_137027.1:22230473-22282973 GCF_032717465.1 Coenobita brevimanus | reverse complement strand
TTTATTTAAAAGAAAACCGCACAGTGAAAGTTTGAAAAAGTAAAATAAATATAAAAATTGAACTAAAAGAGGTCACGGTCATGATCCGCGCAAGATGAGATGCCGAAATGCATTAGGCCTACGCCTTAATAATAATAATAAGAAAAAAAAGGGGGGAGGCGGGATATAAGCAGTGGGAAAGACCGATTCAGAAAAGCAGCACAAGAGTACATCACTTATGTAAATCAAAGCCTAACAGCTCACCAGTACTTGCTTTACTTGTATTCTTTCACTAATTTACGTGACTTCTCTTCCCTGTCTTCTGACTTACTTGAGTTGTCAGCGTTTCTCGTCCATTGATGTCGTATTATCTTATTTATTTACCATACTCCCACTCATCTTTTATCATTATTACTTCACCTTTATTCCTTCGACTCATTTTCCTAATTCTTTGTCCATTATCTAACGTATATTTTTGTGAGATATTAATTTCCTAAATTTTACCCCATTTTATGGACCTGTCTTCCTTCTTCTCTTTTTCGTTATATTTTCGTGCGCACCTCTCTCTCTCTCTCTCTCTCTCTCTCTCATACCTTCTCGGCTCATTTCCCTATTCATTTTCTATCGTCCATCCTTTACTTATGCACGATAAACTGCTGAATGTCTCTCCATTTTCTGCCTCTTCTTTCTCTTCATCTTCCTTCATGTTATTCGTTTTAGCCTCTTTTTTTATTCTTAGTTTCTTCCCCTGCGTCTCTTCAGCCATCCAGCGTATATTTATGTGATATATTAAACGGCTGAATCCCTCCCCATTTTATGTCCCTCCTTCCCGAGCCGCCTTAACGCTGTATATTTTATGTCCCCCTCCGCCCTACATCTCCCTTTTTAGACCTTTTTCCTCTCTCCTTTCTTGTTGCCTGTCTAAATTACATCTTCCGCTGCTTCTTCTCCACGATTTTTGCCTCTCTATCTCTTTTTCTCGACTACTTTAAAGCTATTTCTTTTTCTCCTCCTTCTCCTTGCTCCTCACTTCCTTTCTCCTTCTCTTTCCTCCCAATCTGTCCTTTCCTACCACTGTTTTCAACCCTGTTTCCTGGTGCCCATCTCCTTTCCTACCTCTTCATTTTACATTATTCTGCTTCCTCTCTTTTCCCTCTCTCTTTTTCTGTCTTTACCTTCCTCTTCTTTCCCACTATTTTTTTTCTTTCTCTCATGTTACCTCCCCTCCCCTCTACCGTGCGGCTACACCGGAGATCTTATGTGAAATGGGAAACACTTTAATCTGTCCCATTTTACTCCTCTTTTCCCACTACCCACCTCAAGAATCTATTTTTTATTTTACCCTTGTGTTACATTTTCATTTTGACGTGTGCTTCTTTCTTGTCTTGATGTCTACATTACTTTCATCTTCCTCTATATCGTCTTTCGAATTTCATTTCTACTTCCTCTTCCTTATTTGTTCATATTTGCTTATCTTTTTGTCCACTACTTTCTTGTCATGCTGCCTACCTTGCTTTTATTTTCCTCTGCATCGTCTATCATAGGAACTGCTTTCTTCTTCTTCTCCGCTACGTCATCATTCATATCTGTTCTTCTTTGTTTCTTCTTTTATACCTCTTCTTCCCGTCCTTTCTTCATGCCAGACATTAAACTCTTCCATCTATCCCGTACTGTTCTTCTCTAGTTCCTCTCAGCTTCTTCTCTGCCTCTTCTTCCCTCCTCTCCTTCTCAGCCCTCTTTCCTCTATTTGTGTCAGATATAAAACTGTTCCATCTGTCCCATTTCACACCTCTTTCTTCCCAGCCACCTTGAATCTATACATTTTATGCCACCCACCACCCCCATAATATCGCTTTCTATATCTTTCTCTTTCATGTTCCCTCCCTTACGTATGTTTCCTCTCCTTTGCTACTTCTTTCCTCTTCCTTTTCTCCTAGTTCTTCTCCCTTCTTCCTTTCCCATTTCTCCCTCCTCTTCATTTTCCCCCTCCTTCTTACTTCAGTCGCTCTCTTCAGGTCACTCTGCTCAGACGTGCTAGTGTCATAAAGACTTTGTATCATAAAGCAGCGACTTTGTATTTGCTTGTAGAGGCAGGATATTTTAGACTTGTGGTCGAGCGGCTTTTATATCTTGTAGTAGTTTCCCCACCAGATGCCATGTAGTGACGGGAGAGGTAAAGAATAGTATGGGACTATTTTTATTTGTCTTGGAAATATTAAACAGGTATAATAGTATAAGTCCTGGGTAGCTACCTCCCTGTCTCGCTATCTCTCTCTCTCTCTCTGTTCTAAAGCTAATCTCCGTCTCGACCTCTCTCTAGGGTCGCTTGTCTCCTTCTCCACTCTCTTTCCTCACATCTCGTGTAGTAGGGTGTGTGTGTCACGTATCTTCCTCGTGGCAACAGAACTTTCTCACGAGAGGACTGCTGACAGCTAACTGAATCATCTCCTTACTGGCCGCTGTCGTCAGCTTTCCCCCGTGTAAGCGTTTAGCGCTGCTCGCTTCTCGCAAACACAACACCTTCTCATCATTTGACTTCCTGCTTCTATCTGTCTCTCTATCTATCTATTTATCTATCTATCTAGTATGATTTGCAATTATAATATGGAGACCTACCACATTGCTCTGCCGCGCAAAAATGGCGTACCATCGACATTTAATAGTTATAACATATTAATACATACTACATACACATTATAATGAACTTATAAGCTAATTAAGTGAAATACATAATATTGTAAAGTAACATAATTGTATGAATATTGTATACATATATTATTCATAGTAAATAGTGATTATTCAGTAATATTACATTTTAAATAAGTTGTATACATATTTGAATAAATGCAATATAATTGTGCAATGGTAATACTGCTAAGTTATACATTACATATTTGAGTTATCACTTTAGTAATGTCTAATATTTCATCTAACTTGTATGATGATACTGGTAATATAGAATTGTGCTATAATTGTATGACTTATAATATTGTACTAACATTGTGGTACTACATAATTGTAACATTTTATGAATTGTTACCAAATATTGTGTTAATGCATAATTGTGTTGGCCTTATAATTGTAGTTACATAAAAGTTACATCTTGTTAATGCAACTGTTTTGTCGTTACATAATTGTTACATATCGTTTGTAGGTACATAATTGTTGTTAAAGTTACATAAAAGTTACATCTTGTTAATGCAACTGTTACATAATTGGCAAAGTGTAACATAATGCAATCGTTTGTCGTTACATAATTGTTACATATCGTTTGTAGGTACATAATTGTAGTTAAAGTTACATAAAAGTTACATCTTGTTAATGCAACTGTTACATAATTGGCAAAGTGTAACATAATGCAATCGTTTGTCGTTACATAATTATAATATGGAGTAACATAATTGTAATAACTGCAGTCCTAACATATGCTGCGGTCGATGATAGTGATGATGTGTCGTGCCACTTGTATGTGGAGACAACAATTTGCTTTTTTGTTTGTAGTTTACGTGGTATTTTGACTTATGTAGTAACACTTACACTTATTTTCATTTGTTTGTTATGTGATCTTACTCTATTTCTCTTTTTTCTTTCTTCTTTTTTTTTTTTTTTTTTTTTCTATAGTTTGTTTTTCTTTGCTTGTGTACGCTTTTTTCCATGTTGTTCATGGTTACATAATTACTGGCTAATTTCCTTGGGATACTTTTTCAAAGTTTAGTTTATATTGCACAGATACTATAAAATGATATTATATAGTCCCATATTTTGTTATTTTATATAAAAAAAATATATATACATATATACAGTATTAACTATACACACTGACTTGTTCACCTGTACCTATCGTGAGTAATATGTGTGTCAGCACTGTGTGGAAATCATTGTCTTCACGATTGTGTTGAAGATGTTCACTCTTGCTAACGGCATTTGTGTTGGCCATTTTTTTCTTTTCTCTAGTTTACCTTGTAACTTAATTTATATGTTTCCACTAGGTAGCTTTAATTAATAAATGTTTAATACAGTTCTTTTAATCGCTCACTGAGTAACTGTGATGGTATATTTTCTTTATTATTTTGTAGATGTAATAATGTATAGTTGTATGTATGAAACACGTATTTTATGTAGGTATAAATGGTAACACTCGTTGGTAGTAAATAAATGTTATAATAAATGAATGAATATATACAGTGTAGAATATTTATTGTTGGTGATTATTTAGTGTTTGAGTTATGCAGATAACTGAAGTAAGTATGTGTATTTAAACTGTAACTATACAGCACGTTTTATATGTTTGTGCAGAAGCTTATTGTCTATCACTGTGTATTGTATAAATGAAGTAACTTTGTAACTCATTAATTTTTACCGTGGAGGAAAATGGTGTGAGTGGTGTTGCACGTGGTGATAGCGTTGTCCTTCGCGGGTTGATTGGCGTGTTGTCGTCTCAGCACATGGTGACGTCGGCTTCCCACACTGGTAGCTGTGGTGAGTGAATGAGTAGCGATGAGTAACTTGAGTGAAGACGAGTGAGTAAGATGAGTTGTAAATCGTGTCTCACTCTTCGTTTGTTTGTTCCCTTTATTCTATGTGGAAGTTTTCTCTGTCCTTTTCTCTAGTGATTTATTCGTTGTGGGATGAAGACTGCCGCTACTTGTAGGTGCGTGTAGAAGATTATACAGACGACGTAGAGTTGTTAATTGTAGTTGATTGTAGATGGCTGTAGTTGATTGTAGATGGCTGTAGACTTTGTAGAACTGAAGCTAACCTTGTAGTCTCGGTTGCTTTTGTAGAAATTTGCTTTTAATTCGGAGACGATGTCCGCAGATTTGCTGGTTTGTCGTTAAGCTACGTGCAAGGCGTCGAGTGATCTCTTGACCTCTGCATCAGCGTAATGATCTGGGAGACGGAGGGGGCAGGAGCTGATATTGTTGGTTGTTGTCAATCTTGATATTTTGTAGGAATTTAATGTTGATTCGTAGACGAGGTTCGTATACGTTCGCTGCTACCAAATGTCATAAAGACTTTGTATCATAAAGCAGCGACTTTGTATTTGCTTGTAGAGGCAGGATATTTTAGACTTGTGGTCGAGCGGCTTTTATATCTTGTAGTAGTTTCCCCACCAGATGCCATGTAGTGACGGGAGAGGTAAAGAATAGTATGGGACTATTTTTATTTGTCTTGGAAATATTAAACAGGTATAATAGTATAAGTCCTGGGTAGCTACCTCCCTGTCTCGCTATCTCTCTCTCTCTCTCTGTTCTAAAGCTAATCTCCGTCTCGACCTCTCTCTAGGGTCGCTTGTCTCCTTCTCCACTCTCTTTCCTCACATCTCGTGTAGTAGGGTGTGTGTGTCACGTATCTTCCTCGTGGCAACAGAACTTTCTCACGAGAGGACTGCTGACAGCTAACTGAATCATCTCCTTACTGGCCGCTGTCGTCAGCTTTCCCCCGTGTAAGCGTTTAGCGCTGCTCGCTTCTCGCAAACACAACACCTTCTCATCATTTGACTTCCTGCTTCTATCTGTCTCTCTATCTATCTATTTATCTATCTATCTAGTATGATTTGCAATTATAATATGGAGACCTACCACACTAGAGACCTGTGGTAGTGTCGTGCTAGTGTGTTTTAGTGATCTGTGTTAGTGTGTTGTAGTGATCAGCGATAGTGCTGTGCTAGTAATCCGTGAAAGTGTTGTGCAAGTGTGTTGTGGTGACCCGTAGTGACCCGTGATAGTGCTATGCTACCTTGTGTGAATTTGTGCTTAATGGCTTCCTCGGCAGAGAGCTGTGTCCCCACTGCAGGTATTGAAAAGGACTACCTTGAATTAAAGGAGGAACTTCTCGAACTGAAGCGGGAGGTACAAATTCTCAGGCAGGATAAGGCACAAATGAGGAAATTGTTGGAGGAGATGTTGGAGGAGAAAGGGAAAAAGGCTGAAGGTTGGACACTAGTTAACAAGGGTGGAACGAAGTTCACTCTTAAGAAGCAAATGGAAGTTAAGACCACTATTGCCTTCGACGCACTACGGGAGGAATGTGAAGGGATGGCAGAGAGGGAAGAAGAGGAGAAGGACGGTGAGAGAACTTCCAGTACAGGTAAGTATAATCAGAACAAGAAAGGTAAGAAAAATGTTGCTGTTGTTGGAGACTCCCAGGTGAGATATCTGAACAGGGCCATGTATACTCCACTCGCTAAACATGTGTCTTCCAGGGGCCAGGGTGGCTAATGTGATAGAAAAAATTTCAAATATCGTAAAGGATAGTGGTGACAAACTCACTGTGTGCCTCAGTGTAGGAGGCAATGATATCAGTAGCCGTAAGAGTGAGGTATTGTGGCAAAGGTACAAGGTGATGTTAGAAAAGGTTAGGGAGAGGGGAGGAACCCCTGTAGTGCTCGGTGTTTTACCCAGATGGCGGGTGGGAAGAGAGTGGTTGAGCAGGGCAATAGGGTTTAATTGCCGCCTTGAAAGGTATTGCAAAGATAATGCAATACCTTTCATAGACAGCTGGGACCGGTTTTATGGACGGAATGCCTTGTATAGTTGGGATGGGACTCATCTTAGCAGGCACGGAGTTACCGTTTTAGCTGGAATGATAGATAGGGAGTTGGAGGGATTTTCTCGAGGTTGAGAAGTAGGTCTACATGAAGTTGCAGCAACTCCAC
The DNA here is from genome assembly GCF_032717465.1 of Coenobita brevimanus. Lineage (NCBI taxonomy): Eukaryota > Metazoa > Arthropoda > Malacostraca > Decapoda > Coenobitidae > Coenobita > Coenobita brevimanus. The sequence continues at coordinate 22,276,336 of NC_137027.1, read as the reverse complement.
TCAGAAATCATTATTACCATGTTTGGATAGATGCATCAAGACTTGCAAAATTAAGAACAAAAGTTCAACCATTAGTGTAGATACATCCACTCAGGCACCTCAAATTGAGCAGGCGATGATAGATGATAGAACAAGCGATGATAGAAGGGCGATAAGCGATAGTACAAAAAAATGTTATATTAGTAAAGTAAAGAGTTTCCCAGTTAGTAATAAAATAAATAACAGAAAATGCCAAGGTAAAGGCATAACTACTAGTAATAATCTGAAAGTGTACTACACAAACAGCCGGAGTTTACGTAATAAAATGGATGAACTGAGGGCTTTAATTTGTACAGAGAAAATAGACATTGCCGTTATTAGTGAAACTTAGATGAATACAGACACTTGAGAATATTTAGCAGAATATCAGATAAAAGGCTATAATATTTTTGTGTCAAACTGTCAGGGAAGAAAGGGGGGAGGGGTAGCTATTTATGTAAAAGATTCATTAAACTGTTACAATAAAGCAGACATTGAAGTAAATAGGGACACAGAAAGTGTCTGGGTCGAAATTAGTAACAATAGAGAGAAATTAGTCTTAGGAGCAATTTACAGATCTCCTAAATTAAGTAGAGCTGATAGTAAATACCTTTGGGAGGAAATTAGGAAAGCATCGCAGTCCAGCTTAGTAATATTTGTAGGGGACCTTAATCTACCAAGGATAGATTGGAGAAATCAGACAGGGGATGCAGAGTCAGAGGAATTTCTAGAGGTAGTACAAGATAATTTTCTTTATCAGTATATCAGGGAGCCCACCAGAGGTAATAATATACTAGATTTGGTTTTAGCTAATAAAGAAAATATCATTAGTGACATAGAGGTTGGTGGATGATTTGGTAATAGCGATCATGAAGAAATTAAGTTAAAATTTATTTGGGATGTCTGTTCCACTGAAAATACCTCCACCGTTCCTACTTTTCGTCTAGGAGATTTCGATGGCTTAAGAGCTTATTTTCGAACGGTATTCCACAGGGAGATTAGCTATTTGAGGAAATGCCAGGTCAGTGGGGAACCCCAGGTCATAGCTGTGGGGCAGGAAACACGTGGGAATGTCCGTCAGGTGTCTGTGAGGGGGGAGGTGGTAGATAGGAATGTAGTCCAGGTGACGGGAATTAACTCAGCTCCAGTACCAAACAGACGTTTGACCAGTGAGAAGTATAACGAGTTAATAAATATAATACACGGAGGCCAAGATAGATATATCCCTTCAAAACCGTTTAGAACGAATAATTCGGAACCAAGATGGTTAAACACCAGATTAAAATCTCTCATAGGCCAAAGGAAAGGAATATATAGAAAAATAAAACGTGGAGAGCAACACTTACGTAACCGATACACGATTTTAAATAGAGAAGTAAAGAGGGAGATAAGAAAAGCAGAGAGAAGTTATGAAATTAAGGTTGCTAGTGAATCAAAAGAAAACCCCAAGGGTTTTTATCAAATGTACCGTACGAAAAATAAAGATAGGATAGGACCACTGAGAACAGAATCAGGTGACATTACCAGTGAAGATAAAGAAATGTGCTCCATCCTAAATAATTATTTCATATCAGTATTCACCAAGGAAAAACTAGACCTGGTCCCTCAAGTAGCAAATATTTACGATGAGAATACGGAAAATATTCTTAGTAAAATAACCATTATTAAGGAGGACGTATTGAAAGAAATTAATAAGTTAAAACCTCAAAAATCGCCAGGTCCGGATGATATATATGCAAAAATTATAAAAGAAACCAAAGAAGAATTATGTCAGTCACTTTTAACGCTATTTAATGACTCTTTAAGTTCAGGAGAAGTTCCCGAGGCGTGGAAGACCGCAAACGTAGTGCCCATCTTTAAAAAGGGTGATAAATCAGCTGCGTCGAATTATCGTCCGATAAGTCTAACGTCAATAGTAGGAAAAATGTTAGAGTCAGTTTTGGCAAATAAGATTAGAGAACACTTAGAAAGATTTAATCTTATAAACCAAAGTCAGCACGGATTCAGGCAAGGACGATCCTGCCTCACAAACTTGTCATTCTACTCGGAGGTCTATGAGGCAGTAGATAGCGATAAAGCTTACGATGTGATTTATCTGGACTTTAGTAAAGCTTTTGATAGGGTCCCACACGAAAGGTTAGTTAGAAAGGTTCGAGCACACGGTATAGACGGCGATATCTTAAAATGGATAGAATCCTGGCTGAAAGGACGAAAGCAGAGAGTATTAATAAATGGAACTAGGTCGAACTGGGGATTAGTAACTAGCGGTGTACCACAGGGTTCAGTACTTGGTCCCTTATTATTTATTATATATATAAATGATCTAGACTTAGGAGTCAATAGCAGCATCAGCAAATTTGCCGACGATACAAAAATAGGTCGTATCATTAACTCGACTGACGATTGCCATAACTTACAAAAAGACCTCGATACATTGTCCAAATGGTCTAAAACTTGGCAAATGGAATTTAACGTTGAAAAATGTAAAGTACTTAACGTAGGCAAGACCATTGGAGATACTAAATACAGCTTAGATAACAAAGAAATTAGCAAATCGGAATGCGAGAGAGATCTAGGAGTTATGATTAGTAACGACCTTAAACCAAGGCAACAGTGTATTAATGCGAGAAATAAAGCAAATTGGGTCCTAGGATTTATTTCGAGAAGCGTGAGCAGTAGATCATTTAAAGTAATGCTGAAACTTTATCTAGCATTAGTAAGGCCACATTTAGACTACGCAGTACAATTTTGGTGTCCTTACTATAGAATGGATATTAATTCATTAGAAAATGTACAGAGAAGAACGACAAAAATGATACATGACGTCCGGAACCTGTCATATGAAGACAGACTGAAAAGACTAAGTCTGCATTCGCTAGAGAGGCATAGAGTAAGGGGAGACTTAATTGAGGTGTTTAAGTGGATGAAGTGTATAAGGGAAATATTAGCAAGGTACTTAAAGTGAGCACACAGGATAGAACTAGAAATAATGGTTTCAAACTAGAAAAATTCCGTTTCAGTAAGGACATAGGTAGAAATTGGTTTGGTAATAGAGTAGTAGACGAATGGAATAAGCTACCTAGTAAAGTAGTTGCTGCCTCTTCCATTGAGAGTTTCAAGCATAGGCTAGATAAGCATGACTAATAAGGGGTGGATATAGAAAAAAGAAAATCTTATAACCAATACTAATTCATAATTTTTCCTTTTCAGGTTACACTATGATAGTCTCTATTCTCCTTTCACACTTTCCTGTAAAATGTCCACGCCAGTTTTTCTATACGGCGTGGTGTTCTTTCTGTATTTTCCTGCCGGCTTCGGCTGGAGGGTTTGGAGGGCGGGGGAGACCCTTCTTCTTTGCTATCCCTATCTCATTCTAGTAGTTCAGTTACTCTTCTAGGAGCTGCCTAGCATGGGCCAACCGGCCTACTGCAGTTATCCTCTCTTCTTATGTTCTTATGTTCTTTCCCTGTCTCTTCCTTCGCGACTCATTTTCACAATCTGTTCTCTCCTGTCTCCACTTTTCAATCTCTCTTTCTCATATATGTTCCCTCAATGCATCTGTCTATACCCAGATGCCTTCATCCCAGAGGGGGTGACCACAGACAAATTACTTCCATGTCACCCAGTTCTCCGCTATCAGGCTCCCCTCCATCCAGCCCACACCACCCTCACGATCGACACCCCATCCCTTCAACCTGTCCTCTCTCTCTCTCTCTCTCTCTGTCTCTCTCTCTCTCTCTCTCTCTCTCACACACACACACACACACACACACACACACACACACACACACACACACACACACACACACACACACACACACACACACACACACACACACACACACACACACACACACACACACACACACACACACACACCATTTGATAACATTCCACACATCCAGCCCGTATCTCCACTATTTCAATTCTTAGTCAACAGGTTCTCTTTTATGTCACCTGTACTGCACTAAAGCACAGGAGATTTGAATTTGGAACCACCAGCTTTTGTCTGTATAAATATTTGTATCAGTATGCTGTGGGTAAAACTGTAAAAATGGCACTTCATGTAAACCTAAAAAACGCGACGGCGCGAGATTGTCTCTAATTGCGACACTAGAAACTCACTTGGAGGTATATTATGTTTTGTAGGGACGGCTCAGTCTGCCGGCGTGGGCGTGGGTGTGGCAGTAAGACTAGGAAATGAATAAATGCTGGTAGGTAGGAAATTAATAAATACTCATAGGTAGGAAATGAATAAATGGAAAGTAGGAAATGAATAAATGGAGAGTAGATAATGCATAAAAGGAGAGTAGGAAATTAAATGTTGATAGGGAGGAAATGAATAAATGCTGGTAGGTAGGAAATGAATAAATGCTGGTAGGTAGATACTGATAACGCTGACAGCCGTCCCCGCAGCACACAAGAAAATGCTTGGTGGAGTGGAAGGAAAGCGTTATATATGGTCCAGCCTGTAGTTTTAATATACTGTACTGTGCAATAGTCTCTTATTCCGAGTCTTATATTCTGCTTCACATTTTTATTCAGGGCGGTATGACACAGGAGAATTCGTAACATCCTCTCCATAGCGATTTATTTAGTTTATTACACCTAGGCATTCTCCTGTATATTCCTTATATTGTTTTGATATGGACATAGTTTGCATCAGTAACATGCAAAAGGATACTGAGGTGCAATGTGTAGGATTAATTGCTAAGGAAGTGTTACGATGTCTCCACAACGGCTTAGAGTGTCGCCCTTAATTCCCTGCATCAGATTCCAACATTCAGCCACACGCTTATATTCCCTGCCTTTCCCCTCCCCACCTGAGGCCGTTTTAAGGGGAAGGTAACGAGAGATGGCGGGGGGACAGAGTGTATCTCAGGACGACTGTAATGGTGGTTCGGGGAGGTGTAAAAGGAAGGGGTTTCTTTAGTTTTATTACGGTAGGGCAGAGGGAGAATGACTATGAGTGCAGGGGTTGTGGGAGAATTGGATCATGGAGGAGAGACTGGGTGGGAGGGGTAAGGAGAGATTGTGAGTGGTATTTGGTGAGAAGATAGGAGGAATAATAAAGGGGATATGTAGGAGAAGAAGTAAATTAGAACAGAAGAGGTTGGCTGTGAATACATGGGTTAAAGGAAGCTTGGCTCGTGGATAAAAGGCAAGGGAAGACAGGAAGTGGTTTTTGGAGGGAATACATAGGTGGAAGTAAGGTGGATAGGTCAGAGAAGTAGCAATGGGGAGGACAAAGGTAATGACTATGAATGTATGGGTCAAATTAGGGTTGGTTTGTGGGTGAGTGAAGGCGTGGGAAAGGCAAGGAAAGATAGTGAGGGGTGAATGGAGAGAGGATAATGAGGGAATTAAGCTGGATATGTAAGAGGGGAAGTAGGTGAGGGTAGGGCAGAAGAGGGAGATGACTTTGAATGCAGGGTTAGAGGAGGCTGGGTTTGTGTGAAAAAGAAAATAGATATACAAAAAGAATATATAGAAAAAAGTTTGATTAATGAACAAAAACAAAGGTAAAGATAGTAAGAAGTATAAATGAAAAGGATAATGGACTACGGTACTGTTGGGGAGAAGAAAGAAGCCCTTAAAACCGTGTAATTAAATACAGTGGAGAACCAGCAATGAAAATGACTGAAGACAAAGATTGCTTGCTTGATCCAGGGAAAGAGAGATAAGAGAAAATTGAATAAAGGTGAATAATTCAGTGGAGTAATAAATTTTGCGGGGGGAGGCAGAGAAAGGTCATGTCAAGTATAAAGGGAAGGAGACAGAGATGGTGGGAGGAAACAGACAGAGGCATTGGGTAAATATAGAAATGGGAAAGAACTGATATTTTTCGAGAGAGCGAGAGAGAGAGAGAGAGAGAGAGAGAGAGAGAGAGAGAGAGAGAGAGAGAGAGAGAGAGAGAGAAGGACGGCAACGAGGCAAGAGACAGATGGCAAAGGAAGGAGAAAAACAAGAAGAGGGAAAGAAAAGGAGAGAGGAAAAAGATGACAGGTGGAGATGAGAGATGAGAGGGGATAAACAGAGAAGAGGATCCGAAGGAAGGAAAGGGGAAAGATGAGAATAAAGATGTTGAAAAAAGGGAATGGAAAACAAGATGAGGAAAGGTGACGATGAGGCTGAAGAGGTAGGGAAGGAGAGGGAAGAGGAGACTAGGGAGGAAAAGAAAGAGGAGGAGAAGACGATTACAGAGATCAAAAGGTGAGGTGGGACGGGAACAAGAGGGGGATAGAGAGGGAAGTAGAATAATATGATATGGTCAGGAAACGTCAACCATGTGGCGTATGATTGATATCGTTGGTTTGTCGGCTATCTCTTTAGCTGAGAGAGAGAGAGAGAGAGAGAGAGAGAGAGACGTAAGGGAGGTGTCTAGTTTTGTCTGCTTGTCTGCTTATAATTATATCTGTCTGTCTGTCCATTTATCTGCTCAGGTTCATGCCATCTTCACCTTAAAGCCTAATTTAAGCAGCCATCTCCTAATTAATTGAGACTGAAAGTTGTGGTGACAGTGTGTGTGTGTGTGTGTGTGTGTGTGTGTATGCGTGCTTGATTATCCAGGCGTATATCATCATCATCATCATCATCATATTTCCGTCTCTTACACGTGAGACGAACGGGACCAAGAAACAGAAAACAGATAACTCAGAAGCAGCACAAAGCACCGTTAACCGTGCCCTGTGAAATCGGCCATATAGATAGATAGATAGATAGATAGATAGATAGACAGAGAGATAGTTAGATAGATAGATATTCTCTCATCATTCAAGCCTTCCAATTTCTCATATTTTCCTCTGAGGCAATATCACTTTAATTACGAGGATTGTAATCTCCTTAAGTATTAATCTCATCTCCATACTCCAGTCTGTGTCTCTAAGCTAGGATCATCGTGGAAGATCTCTCTCTCTCTCTCTCTTTCTCTCTCTCTCGTTATCTATCTATCTATGTCTGTCTGTCTGTTTATCTGTTTCTAGCAGATTGAAAAGGAGAACTATTTGACATTGGAATACGACTGAGAGAGAGAGAGAGAGAGAGAGAGAGAGAGGAACACGTGTCAATTAATTTACCCGTCTGCTGGTGTTGGCTGGGCTTCACATTTCCTGAAATCAAGTGGGGAGTAGTGAGCATCTCCAGGTTACAACAGTCCTGATACCGTATGCAACAATATATAGTAATTTAATTTTCATCTGATGGAACCGTGCCACTTTCACAACTTGAATACTAAGTCGCGGATGTATGAAACTTGATGAGCCGTAGTTATGAAGTACGATCGAGTCTCCTTGGTTACTAATCAAATCAGCATTTCTCAGAAGTCTCTCCATCACAGGGTTGCATTTGAGGCTGAGCACCATCTTTCTTTTTCATCCATCCATCCATCCATCATCCAATCCTAAGTTGCCCCATGAGGAGCGTGGGAGCCCGGGGCTAGGCAGTTGGTCCTGACATTTAAGATGTGAGTGACCAACCTCACTCATCCCTGAGTGGCATTACTTGAGCAATAAACCCCAACCATCCCTTGGATATAAACACTCACCGGCTCAATCCAATTGGAGCACAATAATTACCCACTAAACCACCAGGCGCCAAAATTTGATTATATGGTTACCACCCAGCGTAGTAAATAGTTTCCTGGTGTACAGGAAACCATTTGGCTTGTCACTCAGTCTAAAGTCACCCATAGGCAGAAGGAAGAGGAAAGAATGAAGGAATGAAAGACAGAAGAGGGAGTGTAAAGTCACCCGTAGGCAGAAGGACGAGGAAAGAATGAAGGAAAGAAAGACAGAAGATGGAAGGAAAGAAAGATGGAGGAGAGGACAGGACAGACACCCGAGAGCAGCACTGCATTGAGTGAGTGGATGGTGAGCGCCCCCACCTACCACCACCTTTCTTTTTAAGACTAATTATGCATAGACACCTAGCTATGCTCTTAAATATTGCTCATGGGCTGTATTTTTTAATGATGATGGGTATGATGACTTGGACATAGATGATGGCAACAAAGTTGACGATGACAGTGATGATGACGATGAGAATGACGATGCTAACGATGACGAGGACAAAAACAATGGCGATGGTTACGATGACGATGATGACTATGACGATGACTGTAATAGTTAATAACGATAACAATAAGAAAAGCGACGATAATGAGGATAGTGATGATTGTGATATTGTTTACCCACTGAAAGAAGAGATATAATTATAAGAGGTTCATGTGGTCCATCCTATCCCGTGTCAGCTGAAGTGTCCAATAATTGCCAAGGACACCAGATAAAAACAGACTCAAGTGGTTTTCCCTAGGGACAGCTTACAACCTTGCTCTCACTTTTTTGTCGGCTTCATGTCAAGCAGTTCCGGGAACAGGGAAGAGAAGTGTGTAGCGACCTTCATGGTGGTGTGCTCAGGCGTGTGGCGACATCTGTTGCGCACAGAAGTGTTTACTGACGTTCAAGATGGCATGTGACTGTGGCATTGATTACGCCTACGTTGTTATTGTTTTTGTTCTTGTTGATGCTTAACCCTAGTCTGCCTGGCCTAGCAGACCCGTCAACGGCCTCTGTGGGGTCATCCTACATGCACAGAACAGTATGTACAGTCGTCAGCACAAATTCGCTGCAAGCCTGCTCGTGTGATGTGGTTGTTTTGTCTGGCAACAGTGAATGGGAACTAGTTGCCACACAGGCTTTTATACACTTTAAAGACGTGTTTGTAAGAATTAGTGTTATAAATCGCCTAGAATGCAATAGTCTTTATATCTGATTAGCATAAAAATAAGCAAAAGACGACAGAAGAATGTTGTAGAGTGATAAAACTTCTGCTCTCTCCCTCGTACCCACCCCATGTCCCTCCCCACCCTACCTCCCCCCCCCCATGCTCCTTCATTTCCACTCCCCGCTCTCCGCACCCTGTCTACCTTAACCACGGCGCAGATCTACGTAATGAACTGCACTCTTCTCCATTTCTTGTCTATTCCTGTAACCTTTTAGCTCCTTACATTCGAGAGTATCTTGCCATGCCTCAGTCTTTTTCACCCACTCTTTACTCCAAACGTGATACAGTAGTTCGAAACATGATGGGTTCTGATCCTGCTTCATGAATCAGTGAACAGTATGAGCAGGATGGGAACATTTTCCTTGGAACGAGAGAGAGAGAGAGAGAGAGAGAGAGAGAGAGAGAGAGAGACAGAGAGAGACAGAGAGAGAGAGAGAGAGAGAGAGAGAGACAGAGGGAGAGAGAGAGAGAGAGAGAGAGAGAGAGAGAGAGAGAGAGACAGAGAGACAGAGGCTGAGAGAGAGAGAGACAGAGGCTGAGAGAGAGAGAGAGAGAGAGAGAGAGAGAGAGAGAGAGAGAGAGAGAGAGAGAGAGAGAGAGACAGACAGACAGACAGACAGACAGAGGCTGAGACAGAGAGAGAGAGAGAGAGAGAGAGGAAGTAGGAGGAATGGGCACAAATGTTTGTTTAATTTCGCCTACTGAAATAATAGCCACCAACTGCCAGGCTCACTAAACACACACACACACACACACACACACACACACACACACACACACACAGTAAGGAATAATACATCACAAGAACGAGACCTCAAACGTTTCTGTATCTAGCGGCTGTTGGTAGTGACAAGGGATGGAGAAAAGAATGACAACTGGAATAAAAAGAGTGGGAATCAGACAGGGAGGGTGAGAATGGGATTAGAACAGGAAGGAATATTGGTAATTAGCCTTGGATACATTTTATTAAAGCATTTCAAGCAATTGAGAACAGGACAATATTGGTTTAGTAAACAGTCAAGAGAGAATTGTAATGCACCAGTCGGGTTAGTGCCGTGGATAAACGAATGAAGGTAGAGAGAGTGGGGAGAGGAGAAAGTGGAGAGGCATGAACGTGAGTGGGGAGTAGGAGGGGGAAGGAGGGGTGGGAGGACATCAGGAGGAGAAAGGGGGAGAGAGGGAAGGGAGTTTAGACACGGTTATGAGGAATGTCAGAGTATTATGCTCGTACGTCGTTTCATAACATTCTGTCAGCTCTTGCACTTTTTTTTTACACTAAATACGGTATACATAATATTGTACTCTAGCAAGCCTCTAGTACCATTTTTAAAAACACGTCGTGAAAGTATATAAAAGGCTACGTGGCAACTAGTCCCCTTACACTGTTGCCAGACAAAAGGACTCACATCACACGAGTAGACTTGCAGCGAATTTATGCTGACGACTGTACACAGTGCTGGGAACCTCACCCCATTGTGTTAGACAGCGCCTTGCCAGGATCGCACCAGGGTCCTTCCTCAAGGTGAGCTGAAGGGATATGTTATGAGGAGGTTTGGCTCCCGGATGGACACCGCAGCCGCTTAACTCCACTTAGGGTGCCCGTGCCACCATTTGCTTGAAAATTGAACGAGCCATATGTGGAAATAAAGATGTAAGAAAAAGGTGCTACGAAGCCTCCTAAGCCCACGAGGATCTGCCCTTAAGTGGGCTGTACCAGACTTAACCCTTCGAGTAGCTGGGATTTCCTTCAGTTGAAATTACTGGCATCTGCTTTCATGGGTCTAGTGGGTTAAGGTGCTTCAGACGCGTTAAGTCCGAGGGTTGGTTGGGGTTTATCGCTCACACGAAGCCACTTAGGGCAGGTTACCTTCGCCTCAAATGTCGGAACTGAGTAGTCTAGCTCAGGGTTCCTACGTACCTGATGTTGTAGAAAGACTGGTTGATAGATAGATAGATAGATAGATAGATAGATAGGTAGATAGATAGATGGAAAGCTATATATATATATATATATATATATATATATATATATATATATATATATATATATATATATATATATATATATATATATATATATATAGATAGATAGATAGATAGATAGATAGATAGATGGATAGATAGTTTGCAAGGGAAGGTGGTGTATCGTGGGAAGAGGTGTCGTTACTAGATAATGAACCTATTCATCACCATCATCCTCATCACCATCATCATCATCATCATCATCATCATCATCATCATCATTATCATTATCATCATCATCATCATCATCACCATCATCATTATCTTCATCACCATCAACATCATCATCAACAACAACTGCTACAATATTGTCAGGTATTCTTTCACGTATCGCCATAACGCTTTAATTCAAACACTGGTCACATATAAATATTTATTGTTATTAAGACGGACCTCCTCCCGAGTTCATTTGTATTCTGAGTTTAGATTGATGGTTCCTTTGTTTCTCATGCTGTTGTTTTAATTAATTCTGATACCATTTGTTCAGGAACTTTTTTGGTTAGGGCGAGCTAGTTTATTTGTTTTTATCCTTTCAGATCAAGGACGTAATTTTGTTTCATCCTTGTTGATATTATTGCAATGGTCTCATATTCATCCGAACGTGAATTTAATGGACTACAGGCCGCCCTTATCCTGCAGTCCACCATCCTATTATGTGGCAGTAGGGAGGGGGCTGGGGACGTACATATAACCAGGCATCACGGCAGCTCAGCTATATCAGTGCCACAGCATGAAGGCGGCTCTCTCTCTCTCTCTCTCTTTCTCTCTCTCTCTCTCTCTCTCTCTCTCTCTCTCTCTCTCTCTCTCTCTCCAAAAACCTATTTCAACCTTGCTACCTCTGGCCTCTCTTATCTTACCCTGGGAATCCTCCTGCAGCGAAAGGAATAGGAAAAATCTTAGTCACACTCCTCAGTTCAGACAAGTACTCCTCCGCAACTAAAATATCAATCAGTTGATAGAAAAAATGAAAAGAAAAATACGCCCTCTGACTGAAGGGGTTTGTAAATTGGACGCGAAGGTCATCGATGATTGTATATTCATATGTGACATTTTATTGTAATCCCGAGGCCACGGCAACAGCAGCAATTACTTTGTTCCCCTAAGTCTTTCATCCGCAAGACTTATTTTTTCTCTTGCTATCACATGTTGAACTTAATTATCTTTGGGAGGACGTTTCATAGCGAAGGAGATTAATGGATATTGTTTGTACCATTTTTACCGTGAGAGGTTGCACAAAACTAAATGAAATCACCCGGAGAAATGATGTATAAAATGAAAAGACACCACAGTGGTGAAAAAGTTTAATATTGAAAATTGAGGTTACATCCATTCCATTTATCCCCAAGCAGACAGGACAAACAGCACTAACTACTTATCTTTCTCTGTATTACAGCTAGAATGATAGGGTTAAGAAGGGTCGAAGCGTCACTCCTCATCTAATAATCGTGATCCCACTGTTAAGCATTTATATGAATTCATCCTCGAGTCTCTCACAAGAAGAAAGAGCTTGTAATTTGACCTTTTCTGGGGTATAGACCTCCCTCGGCAGAATATGATCATCTGCCTGTAGCCCGAATGAAAAGTCTAAATGAAGGGTTCTATACATTCAGTATAACCTTCCTTTCTCCATGACTTAGTGACCCAAGTACTGTCACTGAACTTTGCTCTACATTTCCCGAGAATCTCTCATTGGGGTAAAGCTGGTTAATTATACCGATGTAATTGATGATGGTTGATAGACTAACGTGAAGCAGGTCAGAGGGAAAATACATGAGCAAACCGCTGAGAGGCAAATTTATGTCCATCCTTCCCGGCACAATGAGGTCATCACACTGGCGTTGGCTGCTGCTAACGATGATGCCGGTGATGGTGCGTGGTGCCGGAGATGCGATGCTAGGCGAATGAGTAGGAAACCTTGAGAGGAAAGGGCGATGACGACCTTTGAAGGGATATTTGATGAGGCAGGGGACGAGGTGGTGAGATGGAAGTGTGAGGTGTAGAGGAGAAAAAGAGAGTATGAAAGAGAGGCAACCCGGAAAAGGAAGAGGGAAAGATAGGAGAGAGCAATGCGCTGAAAGAGGAAGAGGGAAGAGAAAAGAATGCATGGAGAGGGGAAGAGATGGATAAAACGCAGAGGGTGGCGAAATGGTTGTGTTAATGGGAATTGAAATAAGGGAAGGCGATGTGGGTGACGAAGAAAGGAGAATATGGGATTAGATCCTAAAAACCAGGTGGTGAAACGCTATCAGATGTGTCTAGTTACCTGTCTACCAACCTACCTGTCTTTCTGTCTATCTGTCTATCTATCTATATACATATAACACAAAGACACCCACACAACCAGCACTTAAACCGCCACCCCCACCTTCACCACGGCGCACCACCACCACCACCACCACCCTTCTTCATTTATTTTCCTGGGCGCAAAATTCAATGTATGTTTTCAATGTATGTTTGGTTTATGCAGGAAGAGTGGGACTCCATTCTGGCTATATATCTTCCTGCTTTATGAATATTTTCTGGGAAGGAAAGTAGTGGCGTTGTATTAGGTGTGTGTGTGTGTGTGTGTGTGTGTGTGTGTGTGTGTGTGTGTGTGTGTGTGTGTGTGTGTGTGTGTGTGTGTTTGTGTTTGTGCGTGTGTGTGTGTGTGTGTGTGTGTGTGTGTGTGTATGTGTGTGTTTGTGTGTGTGTGTGTGTGTGTGTGTGTGTGTGTGTGTGTGTGTGTGTAGTTCATTAGCTGGGTTATGTAATATTGAGGAGGTGGATGAGAGAGAGAGAGAGAGAGAGAGAGAGAGAGAGAGAGAGAGAGAGAGAGAGAGAGAGAGAGAGAGAGAGAGAGAGAGAGAGAGAGAGAGAGAGAGACAGACAGACAGACAGACAGACAGACAGACAGACAGACAGAGAATGATGATGATGATGAGAAAATGGCAATAAATTGTTCTCTCCTATTAGCCTGTGCATTTTAGAATATGAATTGTACTTTCCACATATTTTTCCCGTCATGCCAAAATGTAAAATATATCAGCATACTGTATATATTTTTATCTGTATTCTCCAGTCCTGCAAACACGTGAATCTTTGCACATTTATTTTGTTTGCAATTATCTGTCTTCCTAGCCTACTTTCGTATTTATATTTCCTCGCACTGCTAACATATCAATTTCAGCATGTGTATATTGTCTGCATTTTTCCTGCTGACTCACTTTGCATGTTATAGCGTAGAAAGACAAGTGGATGAAGAGTTGGGAAGGAAGGAGAAGGACAAAGGAACGGGAGGTGGATGATGATGATGATGATGATGATGATTGTTATTGTTATTATTATTATTATTATTATTATTATTATTATTATTATTATTATGCGGTAGGGAGGGCGCCCATCATCCACCCATTTAGTGTAGTGGTACTCTCTTTTTAGAGTAGCTTTACACTGAGTGCCAAGCCAATTGATTCTCTGTAAACAGGGAAAGCATTTACAACGCTGGGTGGTAACCTTATAAACCAACACGTGTTCCCTACGTAACAACAAATGGGTTGGCAGAGGGTTAGTACCCCTCTCCGGAAAACATCTAACTAAAAATACGAACAAGAAGCCTCGGACCAGGACTGACCAAAAGGTGACGACTAAGGACCAAACAAAGGACGTGGTACGGATGGCTACATGGAATGTAATGGGTGCGAATGATGAGGTGAAAGAAAGAGAGATTGTCCAGGTGCTTGAGGGTGCGAAAGTGGATGTATGTGGATTAACTGAAACTAAATGAGGAGATGAGAATGGGAGAGAATGGGAGTATGGATGGGGTATATGCGCGCGAGTAGGTGAGAATGAGAGGGCAAAAGAAGAAGTGTGTATTGTTATGAGTAACAGATGGAAGGATAGTATAAGAGAGTATGGATCAGTTGGCTCAAGGATTGTGTGGGTAAGATTGAAAGCTGGACTGCAAATCTGGGTGTGTATGCGCCAGTGCAAGATAGTGCAAGAAGAGTGAGAGAAGTGTTGTGGAGAAATGTGGAAGCGTGCATGAAAAGTTTGAAACGAATGAGAGAGTTTTTGATTTGAGATATGAATGGAAAAGTAGGGAATACGAAGGTGGATGGAGTAGTTGGTGAGAGGCGTGTGCCTGCAGAGATTGATGACAATGGCAGTGCTTTACTGGACATTTGTGCCGGGAGGGGGTTGGTGATAGCCAATACCCTCTTGAGGCACATGATGATACATAGGTATATGTGGCAAGTGATAGCCAATACCCTCTTGAGGCACATGATGATCCATAGGTATATGTGACAAGTGATAGCCAATACCCTCTTCAGGCACATGATGATCCATGGGTATGTGTGGCGAGTGATGAGAAGGGTGGGTGATGAACTGAATGAATGGAAGCCAATGATTGATTATGTGTGTGTGGATGAAAGGATGAGAAGGTGTGTAATGGATGCAAGAGTATACAGAGGTTGGGGAAGTGGACTTTCTGACCACCACAGAATAAGAGCCCAAATGAAATGGAGAAATAGAAGAAGGGAAGGACAGGGGGAAGTACTTCATACAAATAGTATGGAAAAGTTACAAGAGAATGGAAAAAAGTGCAGAATGTAAGAGAGACGTGGAGGAACGATTAGGTAAATATGGATTGGACCAAATGGGGGATGTGGAAGGTGTGTGCAAGATATTCACAGAAGTCTGTACAGCATATGAGGTGGCGTGTGGGGTGAAGAGAAGACGATAGGGGGTGCAGGGAAGAGCATGGTGGAAGGAAGAGGTGAGAGAGGCTGTGGCACAAAAGAAGAAAGCATATAGTGGGTGGATGAGAAACGGGCGTGGAAGAAGTTGAGAGACGGAAGAGAGAGTTATATGTAGAGAGGAAGAGAGAGGTGAAAAGATTAGTAAGAGGGAGTAAGGAGTGAGTGGATGAGGAATTTGGAAGGAATTTGATTGTAAAGTGGAGGAAATGTAAAAAAATGTTCTGGAAAGAGGTAAAAACAGTTAGTCCGTGGATTTTGCAATTACCGTTTTTTTCCAACGCCGTGGTGCGCAAAAAAAAAAAAAAAAGGAAGGAAAATAAATTTGTAATTAGTTTTTTTTATTATAAACTTGAAGACAAACATCCAGGGCATCATCTGGTGAAAAGAAAAAATCTCTCTCTCTCCGTCATTGACTAGCGCCATGCGTAAGTTTGCATAGTGGTGTTGTTTACGGTGATGCACGGCCACCACAGCCACAGCTGTGGCTCGCAACCCACGGCTTAGACAGGGTGCCAAAGAAGTTAGTTGGGAAGAGAAAGATAAAAATAGTGGCTTACTGGTTAGGAAGGGAGAAAAAGTGTGCAGATGGAGAGTTTACTTTAAGGAAATGTTGAGCATAGAGAATGAAAGTAATGCAAGTATAAGTGGCTGTGGAATGGCTGGGGGAAGGAGGGATGTGAGAAGAAAGGAAGAAATCAGTAGGATGGAAGATGTGGAAGCAATGAAGAAAGTTAAAATAGGGAAATCCCCAGGTATTGATGTAGTGTGTGGTGAAATGCTGAAGCATGGGAGAAAGATAGTAGTTGAATGGATGTGGAAGATGTGCAGATTGGCGTGGGAGGAAGGTAGAGTCCTGGAGGATTGGAAGTCAGGTATAATTATTCCCTTGTACAAAGGAAAAGGGGAAAAAGAAGTGTGTGGTAATCATAGGGGCATTTGTCTTCTTAGTGTAAAAACAATAGAATATTGTAGGATACTTACTGACAGAGCTAGGGAAATATCAGAGGAATTATTTGGAGAAGAACAGAGAGGTTTTAGGAAGGGAAGAGGTTGTGTAGATCAGATATTCATTCCTAAATCTTTGGTGGAAAAGTTTCTATAGAAGGGAAAGAAGTGTTTGCTGCCTTCGTGGATTTGGAGAAAGCATATGGCAGGGTGGATAGACAAGGATTGTGGAAAGTATTAAGAATAAATGGAGTAGATGGGAAGTTGTTGAAAGCTATGAAGAGTATGTATGAGGATGCCAAGGCTGCAGTGCGTGTGGGTAGTGAACTGAGTGACTTTTTCTATTTCAAGGTTGGATTGAAGTAAGGATGTGTCATGTCTCCATGGTTGTTCAGTCTGCATATGGATGGGGTTTTAAAAGAGCTTCAAGGTAGGTCAGTGGATATTGGAGCGTCCCTAGTGAGAGAGGGCAGTGTTTGGAAAATCCCTGCCCTGTTGTTTGCAGATGATGCTGTATTGTTAAGTGAAGACGAAGGGGAGCTGCAAGGCTTAGTGGATGAGTCTGGGAGAGTGGGTAAGAAACGGAATCTAAAGGTGAATGTGGGGAGGAGTAATATTATGGTCTTCTAGAGAAGTGAAGTCAGTGAATGTACAGTGAGGTTGGATGAGGAGGAAATGGAAAATATGAGTGCGTGTAAGTATTTGGGTTGTGTGATGTGTAAGGATGGAAGTTTAGTGGGTGAAGTGCTTGAAAGGGTACAACAAGGAAGAAAGGTTGCTGGTTCCTTGAAAGCAGTGATAAGAAATAGGGATGTGAGCATGGAAGTGAAAAAGCTACTGCATGACAGTATTGTGATACCATCTCTAGCGTATGGAAGTGAAGCTTGGACTTTGTTGGAGGGACAGAAGTCAAGAGTGAGAGCAATGGAAATGAGTTATTTGAGAGGAGCATGTGAAGTCACATGGAGAGACAGACTGACAAATGAGGAAGTGAAGGAGTGTTATTGTGTGGATGTGGATGTGATAGGAAGCATTAGGAGAAACACACTGAGATGGTTTGGCTATGTGGAGAGGATGGAGAGTGAGAGACTGACGAAGAGAGTGTATGTGAGTGAGGTGGAGGGGGAGAGAGGGAGGGGGAGGCCATGGATGAGATGGAGGGATGGAGTGGAGAGGTAAATGAGAGAGGGGAGTGTGAGCTGGGAGCAGGGAAATGAAATGGCGGGGGACAGGTCGACATGGAGGCGATTTGTTAGTGGCCACCCCTTATGGGATTAAGGCGTATGGCAATAGATAGATATTATTATTATTATTATTATTATTATTATTATTATTAATGCTGAGCTACTTGTCTTCTCCAGCCGTCAGCGTGTTCAGGAGAGCATCGTTTATTGCATTCCAAGGTAACCGTTATTCTTGATGGGCGGTGCTGGGGCGATGATGGAGCACATGGGGGGTGGGACTTGGGAGGAGAGATGAGGAGCGGAGGTGGAAAGAAGGGGGAGGAGGCGAGAACGGAGCGATGAGGAGAGGAGGGAGAAGGAGGAAAGAAGGGCGCAAGGGAGATGAATGCGGGAGGAGAGAAGGGGAGGGACGGTTATGTTAGGATTACACAGGATTACACAGGAAAGCAAACAGCAACAGACCTTATGGTCCTTTTGAGGCTGCTTGTTAGAGAAAACTATGACTACAAGATCTAACTCTACATGTTGAAGGATAAGGATAGGAAAGCAAGAAGGCTCCCCCCACCACCAAACCCTCCAGGAAAAAGTGAGAAAAACCACCAAGCAGCATGGAAAAACACTGGAAAGGAAGAGTCACATTCTATAATACTTTATCTATAAGCTACCCGATAGAGTAACCTGAAAGAGAAAGTAAACAAATAAAATAATAGTTACGGCATGACATTATAAACCGGTTACATTGAGTTAATGGGAAGTCTGTGGACATAACGTGGAAGCTACACACTGCACAGTGTGGATGTTTAGGGGTGGTGCAGCAGCCTTGCCTGGCGCTTTTAAGGTAGGCAGCAGTCAATCAGGCCCTAGCTCCGTTTGCTCCACTGAGACAAGGAACTCTCCCATGTGGGACAAGTACACAAGTTTCATCCTGAAGCAGTGACCCCTGGTACATTAAAAAAATCCCGATGGTGGTCACTTGACTAACAGGGACCCTCAGTGATCCACAGCCCATCACAGGTCGAAAGTAAGAGTAGTGACCGTTAACTCAGGGTTATCTGTGCAGCTCCTAATCTGTGCTTATATTGCTTTCTTTGCCCTGGGGAGACTGAAAAGTATATAGGACGGGTGTCTTAGATAAAAGGGGACTGCACAGTGCACAGTGTGGATGTGCAATGCACAGAGTGGATGTTTAGGGGTGGGGCGGCACCCTTTCCTGGCGCTTTTTAGGTAGGCAGCAGTCAATCAGGCAATAGCTCCGTTCACTCCACTGAGACAAGGAACTCTCCCATGTGGGACAGTACACAAGTTTCATCCTGAAGCAGTGACCCCTGGTACATTAAAAAATCCCGATGGTGGTCGCTTGACTAACAGGGACCCTCAGTGATCCACAGCCCATCACAGGTCGAAAGTAAGAGTAGTGACCGTTAACTCAGGGTTATCTGTGCAGATCCTAATCTGTGCTTATATTGCTTTGTTTGCACCGAATAAATTGAAAATGTATAATATCATGACGCAACACTATGTACGGGTACATTGTTTACGGGGTGTCTTGTAGACTAAGGGGGCATGAACTTACATGTACCGTAGCTATAAAAGCAAGTTATTCGGACAGAAAAAGAGTCAACTGAGGATTTTCGTGCAAATACTTGTCTAATTTGTTTTTGAATGTCTCAATTGAGATACTGTTCACGGTATCTGAGGGTAATCTGTTCCAGATATTTACAACTCTGTTAAAGAAGAAGTATTTTGCTTCGTGGGATTGGAATCGTTTTCCCATGATTTTGCAGCCATTACCTCTGGTTTGACTCGACCTGTCTATATCAAAATATTTATTCATGTCTAAGTTGTCATATCCCTTCATGATTTTGAAAACTTCAATAAGGTCCCCTCTTAACCTGCGCTTCGTTAGGCTAAATAATTTAAGTTCTTCAAGGCGTTCCTCATATGGTTTGTTTCTAAGTCGTGGTACCATTTTTGTGATTCTTCGCTGAATTTTCTCTAATTTTTCAATGTCCTTTCTGTAGTACGGAGACCAGGGTGAATTGCACACAATACTCAAGATGGGGGCGCACTAGCGAGTTGTACAAGGCAAGTATGACTTTTTCCGATTTAAACTCGAAAGTTCTTCCAATAAAACCCACTAGCTTGTTTGCAATTTTTACTGCATCGGTACACTGCTTGCTTGGTTTTAGGTCATTTGATATTATCACACCAAGATCCTTTTCACTATCTGTACTTGATAACTGAATATTGTTCATTTTGTAATTTGCATGGACATTGTTACTTCCAATATGAAGTACTTTACATTTTTCTGTGTTGAATTTCATTTGCCATTTTTCTGCCCAGCTTGCTAAAGTATTAAGGTCATTTTGTAACTGCTGCCACTGTAATTTTGAAGTGACTTTACTGGTTATTTTAGTATCATCTGCAAATTTGGATACTTTACAATTTAGACCCTCATCAATGTCATTTATATAGATAATAAAAAGTATCGGACCAAGTACTGAGCCTTGGGGAACGCCGCTGATCACATTACGCCATTTGGATTCCTTTCCGTTTATCACAACTCGCTGTTTTCGGTCTGACAGCCAGTCTTTAACCATTTTAGCGTCTTTCCTTTTATTCCATGTGCTTCTATTTTTCTCATGAGACGCTTGTGAGGGACAGTGTCAAATGCTTTCTGAAAGTCGAGGTAAATTATATCTACTGCTCTTGAGTCATCGTATGATTTGTAAACATCATGGAAGAAGTCCAGTAAGTTAGTTAAGCATGAACGACGATGTCTGAATCCATGTTGCGAGTCTTTAATTATATTATTTTCTTCTAGATAATTAACTATTTTATCTCTTATGATTTTTTCCATTAACTTGCACACTACTGATGTTAAGCTGATTGGTCTGTAATTTCCTGGGTGCGACTCATTTCCTTTTTTGAAAATTGGTGTTACATTTGCTAGTTTCCATTCGCGTGGAACTTTCCCAGTACTTAATGATTTATTGAATAAGACAGAGAGTGGCAGCAGTAACTCATGTTTTGCTTCTTTGAGAATTCTCGGTGATATTTTATCGGGGCCAGGGGTTTTGTTTATGTCCGTACTATTTATGGCTGAAAGGATATCGTTATTATGGATAGCATAGTTACTAAGGACTGTGCTATTTGCTTGGTTTGTGGGTAACAGTAGGTTTCTGGTGGTGTTTTCTACTGTAAAAACAGACGCAAAGTAATCGTTAAGAATGTTTGCCATTTCGACCTCATTTTCAGTGTGTCTGCCATTGTTTGTTTCTAGAGGACCTATTGATGTAGTCATAACCTTTTTCTTTCTAATGTAACTGTAAAATTCTTTAGGATTTGATTTGCACGTATTAGCAATGTGGATCTCCAGTGCTCTTTTGCTTTGTTTAATAAGTCTTTCGATGTGCGGCGTAGATTATCGTATTGTAATTTATCATCATTATTTTGTGTAGCTTTATATTTATGGTATGCCTGTTTTTTGGCTATTAAGTTACTTTTTATTTCACTGGACCACCACTTTGATTTACTATTTCCAGCTGGACGTCTGTTACGTAGTGGCACACATGACTTTACCACCTCATTAAATTTTTCGGTGAATATTTCCCATGCTTGGTTTATGTCATCGGTTTCAGACATTTGATTCCAATCTGCAGTTGCAAGTAGCGCTCTGAGCCTGTTGAAATTAGCTCTACGATAATCTGGGACCTTTTCTTTGCTCTCCGTTTCTTTTACTTTTTCAGTAGTAATATTAAACTGTATAGTTCGATGATCACTGGAACTAAACTCAGGTCCTATTTCAACGTTGTTGACTAGGTTATCATTTGTAGTCAAGATGATGTCTAGGATATTGTTTCCTCTCGTTGGGTATTCTACGTGTTGGGAAAGGGCGCTTTCCTGAAGATTCGTATAAAGCTCTTGTCCTGAGTGTGCCGTCAGTGGTTCACCCCACTTTGTTACCGGTAGATTAAAGTCTCCAAAAATTACGCTATCCTCTTGACAACAAATTTCCGCAATTTGATCATAAAGTTTTTCATCTGTCTCAGCTGACTGTGCTGGAGGACGATAGATGAGACATATATTTATTTTGTGTGAATTAATACTTAGCTGAACATAACTGGCATCAATGTTGGTAATACTGGGTTTGGATAGCACAAGGGGATGGAGACTAGTTTTCACATATAGTAAAACACCGCCACCAGCTCGATGTGGTCGCTCACAGCTGAAAATATTGTACCCTGTTAGTGAGTATTCCGCTAGAAAGTCACGGTCAGATGTGTTAATCCAGGACTCTGTGATGCCAATGATGTCATAATTTTCTAGGTAAATTAGAGATTCTAAATCCTCAAACTTGTTACGTAGACTACGTGCGTTAGCATAGCAGACTCTAATTCCGTTCCGAACAGTTGGTGATCTGACTTTGTGAAGGAGGGGGAGGGAGAATGTAATGGGGTGTAAGAGGAGGACTAGAGAAGGAGAGAGGGAGATGGGGTGAACTGGGAGGAGAGATGAGGAGACGAGTTGGTGAGGAAGGAGAGACAGATGAGGAAAGAAGTAACTAGTGGAGGAGGCAAGGGAGTGGGAGAGAGAGTAAAGATGGAGGCAGGGAAGGAAAGATAAGGGGAACGGTAACAAATAAAGGAACTGGTAGGTAAGGGACGATGTTTGGAACAACCTGGGAAGAGAGGGGCAGAGAAAAAAGAGGCAAGGGAGGGGAAGAAATATGGAGAGAGAGAGAGAGAGAGAGAGAGAGAGAGAGAGAGAGAGAGAGAGAGAGATCAGTACGAAGGTAGCGAGTGATACAGAAGGGGAGGGTAAAGGAGGAGACTGATAAATGGAAATAGAAGTGTAGGACAGACTATGTATTTTGAGCAAAGTATTCAAGTTTTGCAACAAACTAACACCATATTCATAACAAAGCCGTCAACATCTCTTTAATGGTCGAGAAAATTTACTAATTTATTCCAGCTGTCACCAGATGCTTTTATTTGGCTAAGAGGCTTCACAAGAATCTGGGAGTGATGATGCCGCCTCCACGAACTACCTCGTGGCCGAAAAACTCTAGTAATTATTCCAGGTAACACCAGACAATTTCATTCAGCTGAAGGTGAGGCACAGAAACTAGGAATAGTAATGAAGTCAGCATTAAGGCTGTCATTGTCGGCATAGCTCTTGATATTCTCTTCTAGCTAAACAAGACGATTTTATTCATCTTACAG
Organism: Coenobita brevimanus; assembly: GCF_032717465.1. NCBI lineage: Eukaryota > Metazoa > Arthropoda > Malacostraca > Decapoda > Coenobitidae > Coenobita > Coenobita brevimanus. The sequence goes on along the minus strand of NC_137027.1, from coordinate 22,253,422 downwards.
TGAGTCATTGGAGCCTGGGAGAAGCAACTGAGATCCGCTGAGAAATTGTTTAGGTCAGGTTAATCAGCTATAAAAAGAAACTTCCCTCCCATTCCCTTAGTGATGAAATCAACGAGAGGCGACGGCTGCCAAATCCCGCTAACAAAGAGGAACTCACAAACTCTTTACAAAGTAAATTTAGGAAGGCCGTCCCATTGTCTCACCCACCGCTTATCTATCCTAACAGCCAAAAATGACACAGGTAGTTGTTTTTTTGTCACTTTCAGGCTCCTATGATTCACTCTCAGCTCAGTATTGTACCGTACTCATTTGGAGTTACCTGGAATAAAATTGTAGAATTGCACTGATCATGAGAGAGTAAATGGCGTCAGTTTTAACGTTCTCACGTTCCCATGACTTACTCTCAGCAGGAAAAATAAAAATAACGCAAGGGAGAGATGAAGCATAATAATGTGGGTGATTCAACTAAACTATGGCAGTAAAATATGGTATCAGTGTGTGTGTGTGTGTGTGTGTGTGTGTGTGTGTGTGTGTGTGTGTGTGTGTGTGAAGAATAAGAGCCCGTGCGTCTTACCTACGACAGATCAGATCTTTTTTTTCTTGACAATATTTCTATGTGCCTGTCCTGGAGTTCGTCTGCTGCGATCTGTATCAGGCCAGGCACCAGTCACGGAGGTAAAGCTCAGCAAATTGAGCACCGACGTGATCTGGCCCGGAGATTGCTTCATCTGAGGCACAACCAAGAAATTCGGTATTCCTCTCGCTCTGTGAAAGTATTAGACCAGTACTGTGCAACGTAACTCGTTAACTTAACTAAACTCTTAAAACGATACTCTTTAGAATCTATCTGGGCCTAAAATTAACATCTCTCCATCTTGAATACTGAGGTGTAGTAATAGATTAACTTTTGATCAAGAGTCCAGTGACAAAAGTGCCAAAAAAGTGATGTAGAGTCGTAGCTCTACCTTATTCCATCCCTCTGCTACGTAAAATTGGCCGCAAAAGGACGAAAATCTAGGCTAAATTATGGTGAAGGATCTGTAGTAATGAGACCAAAAGACCATGAGTAAATGATTATGTGGCTTTATTTCATTTGATACCGTACTCTGTGTTCGGTTTTCCTGCTTTTCTGCTTTCGTACTCCTCTCTGGATCCATCCACCCCATGTATTAATGGGACGTATTGTAGGATCTGGACGACGACAACGGTGGTGATGATGATGATGATGATGACCGTATTCATGCTCTCATTAAATTATGTATATAGCTAGGAATACACCCCACGTATTGAAAGGGTTAAGACTAATTTCCCTTTCACTCCTTCATAAAAGAGATGCGGTCAAAAAAGGACTGCTACCCACACGCTCCATAAACTGAAGTTGAGCAAATGTTTTCGTTCAGTGAAAGAAATAGACAAATTGGATACTTCTAAAAGCTAGCCAAAAATACCTTATTCCTCATGGAGATTTACACAACTCAGAAAATGAGTAAATATAATTCCTCTTATGAAAAATAATTGTTTTTCTTAAGCCAAAAATCATGTTTTTTTTTTTTCAGTCTAAAAGGAAGTGTAATTGTCCTTTTCTTCAGCTAAAATATGTATAGTTGTTATTTCTTAGGGCAAAAAATAATTTTCATTGTTTTTTTTTTTAATACCTAAAACATGTTTTTTTTTTTCTTTAAGCTGAAAAAGGGTGTTTATACCTAAGCCAAAAAAATATTTGAACCTTTTTCCTTCAGCCAAAATATAAGTTGATTTTTTTTCGTTTACTTATTTTTCTGCCGAATTCAATATACCCCAGACACGAGAAAAATCCACTAGACAGACGAGGCGACGCTTCTGTTCCCAATTCAATAACTAACCCATTCAGAGGTCGCGTGTCTCTGCCAGCACTGGAATAAAACCACTTACCATAGGCGAGGTCCGTGGTGGTTCAGTGACTGGGTGCTAGTCTCCAATTTTGCATGTGTTCTGAGTCTGGGATTTTAACTTCGAGTTGCGGGAAACATTCAAAGTGGGTAGTTGTAGTTTGTCCTTGCATTTATTTGTATATAGTCACACTTCCTAGTGATGGAGAGGGATGCCTTCATGCAATGGCACTATATAACCAGGCGGCTCCACGGCCTGGTTATACAAACGTCCCTCAACTTACTCCCCATCTCCCGAAAGGATGATAGTTGACTGCAGAAGGGCATCTAAAGCCCACAGTCCGTCGAGCTTAGGTTTCAGTTGAGCCTCGGGCCACAACAAAACCAATCCATGAAAGTCCACAGGAGTCAACTTTTGTGCTGGTGAATCAAATTCCCACTCCCCCTCCCTCAAGACACAAGCGTCTGCACTGTTCGTGTGGGTGTTTTTTCCACATGACCAGAATCCCGTCAACCAAGAAGGGGACGCAAGTTGGAATCTCCCACACTCACCCACACCCCATTGATCTTTCCTAAATGACAGTACCCGCAAGATCGATAGTTTGTTTTTATATATAAGGTTCAAACACACGAGATATAGGATGTCTCGCAAGATACATTCAGGATCAATATTTTCTTTTAATATCAGAGGTTCCGATCGCACGGAACATAGGCTGCTTCTCAGGTTTGAAACTGTCACTGTCGGTGTTTTTTAAAGCGATTCAAGATTTGTCTTTATTCTCTCTATTTCTAGACTATTTCATTCGGCTTAGGAGAGATTAGGAGTGATCAGGCATAGCCTTCATTAACCTCTTCAGTACGAGAGGTTTAAGTTAAAATACTCGTACTTGGATGTTGCAAAAATAAAATACATATCCCGTCAACGGAATGAACTTTTTTTTTTTTTTTTTTTTTCCGACTCTGGGCAAAGGCTTCATGGCCTATATCTCGGGGGCAGTAGCCTATCCCAAGGCCCAGTAGTCCTCCTACACCTCCACATGTCACCACTTCGGCGCTAACACCCACCGTCCATATTGAATACATGCTAGGGCTGTCTCATACAGGACTGGTGTATTGGTATTAGCGGGGGTACTTTTATGACATGTCGGCGGGTCATCTGGTAGATCAGGAAAGTGTGCTTTTATGAAATTCAAATCCTTAAACTGTTCCCTGCCCCAGGCGGGATTCGAACCTGGGTCCATCAGGACTGCAGGCCGCCTCTCTACCGATTCAGCCACCGCCTCCCCCAACATGCCTAAGATTCCATACTGAGGAAACGAGACTCCAACCATCAAGATTATAGCTGGTTAGTTAAGCAAGATCCCTCTAGTTCTGAGACAGTATAAATGGATTTATCGACCGCGACGCGAGGACTCCAAAGTAGCCAGTGCCACCAGTTCATTCAAGTGTATTACAGGATATTTAATAGGAAGGAAGATAAGGACAAAAGAGAAGGGAATACAGAGCTACATAAAAGAACAAAGGGGGGAGGTAGAACCACATAAGATAAGGGGAATACAGAGCCACAGAGCAGAATACGATGGAATATCGAGTCACATAGCAAAGCAGGAGAGAAAATAGAGACACACAAAAGCTCAAAAAGATGTCTAAGCCTGAGTGAGGGTGAAGCTCTTGTGTATGTGGGATGCAAAGTGAGGTGGATGACTGGGGACGGGAGGAGGGATATAATAAAACCTCGGATGGAGACACGTGGGATAGGGGAAAATTGTGGTAGCTGGATGGTTTGAAGTGCTGAAGGCTCTTTTTTACTCGTGTGGCTCTTGCTCTTAAACACCTGACTATGTGTACGTTTCTCAGTGATGAGTGAAATGGCTCAGTGCTACAGTAGCTGTAGGACAATGCTAAGTTTTATGTTCCTTCGAGTGGTATACTGTGTGCATAAGTAAGAGGCATTTCGTGAGTGTGTGTTTATTTCTTGCCCCAAACCCTTGCACTGCGTAGGACTTGTAAATGATGATGAAAGTTAATTGGTGTTAGCGAGAATAAAATGTTAAGTTCATCGAAAAGGAAAACTTACATTTCTTTAGTGTATGGTTCTAACTTTTTTGTTTTACTATGCAGGGTTCTTCCATGATGAATAAAATCGTTGATAATTGTTGGAATAAATTACCAAGCTCCAAGCAGATGAAGTTCACCGTCTGGCTGCAGTTAGATTATTATTAAAGAAAGACTTTTCCATATCCTCAACATCCAGTTTCCTCTTTCATCCTCCTGTGTGCCTCTGTCATCATTCTCCCTCTCTCTCTCTCTCTCTCTCTCTCTCTGTATCCATCTATCTATCTCATGCTCCTCTCTCCACCATGGCTTTCATCCCCACCTGCCTGAGAGCGCCCACCATTAAAAAAACAGAGACACGACACACTTCCTTTCCTTTCTCCTTTTTTTTTTTTCTTTTTTCCCCTTATCCTCGACACTTTCCTACAAGTTTTCACCTCAGTCCCCTCTAGCTCAAGCCTCTTCTTGAAGTTTGGCTCAAGGCTGTACTTCGTAATTACATTCTTCTTGGGAGAATTTTTCGAGTTGGAGATGTGAAGGTAAATCGCTAAATATGCATCTCTTGGGGGGATGCTGATTTTCGTGTGTCATATTTACCATTTTCTTGTCCAGAAAAGTCTAGGTATGACTTTTTATTTTTCGTTTTTTATTTTTTAGTATTAGATTAGGTTAGGTAGAGCAAAAAAATAAAAAAAGAAATAATGGAACGATGATAATCCTGGGAAAATCAAAATAAGAATGTAGTGCAACAAAGGAATACGAAAGTGATGTCCGCGATCGCTTATTATTATTATTATTATTATTATTATTATTATTATTACTACTACTGTTATTATTATCATCACTCCCTGGCTTCTCGTCGCCCCCTTTCCAGTCTTGTCCTTTCTCTCTCCAGTATTTTAACAATTTCTTCAGCGCAGTTTTTACAGCAACTCCTCAGCATTTTTCTCCTCTTTTTCTTGTTGTCTTATATTTTTTTCACCGCAGGTCCCAGACACATTCCCTCCCCTTGTCGCATTCTTTATATTTTTTTTTTACCCTTTTTTCTGCCAGAACATTTTCATCCTCTTCGTCCTCTCTCCGTTTCAACATTTTTACCAAGGATCTTCCGGTTCAAGAAACAGCTATATTCCCACGTTTTAGAACAAGTCGCGGCATCTGAAGCAAGTTTCAGCCAGGATAAAGTTCTTTTGTATTTTTCGCCACTTTTTTTTTTTTTTTTTTTTTTATGTGTCCGACTCTGGGCAAAGGCTTCAGGGCCTATATCTTGGGGGCAGTAGCCTATCCCAAGGCCCAGTAGTCCTCCTACACCTCCACATGTCACCACTTCGGCGCTAACACCCACCGTCCATATTGAATACATGCTAGGGCTGTCTCATACAGGACTGGTGTATTGGTATTAGCGGGGGTATTTTTACGACATGTCGGCGGGTCATCTGGTAGATCAGGAAAGTCTGCTTTTTAAGAAATTCAAATCCTTAAACTGTCCCCTGCCCCAGCCAGGATTCGAACCTGGGTCCATCAGGACTGCAAGCCTCCTCTCTACCGATTCAGCCACCGCCAGAAAAAAAAAAAAAAGTCAGCCTTTTCCTGACTCCCATATCCCCACCTCCCTTGCCCCCTCCTCCCACCCACCCCTCACTTCTGTCAATAACCCTGTCCTTTTGCTATTTTACATCCATAATTTTTAAAAAATCTATTTGCGTCACTGAAGCAGAGCAATTACACCTTTTTTACATGTACCGGGGAGTATTTTATCAATGCGGTTCAAGGACTTCCGCTTTGAGGCCCATTAAATATTAGGCATTCTTTTTACTGAGGCATCTCTTTAATTTCCGCATGCAAAAGCTTTTTATTCCTCCAGGCCATTTTTTATTTTAAATCTAAATCACTCTTCCGCCAGACGATTTTATTCAACACTTTTTATTGAGCCGTAGCAGAGAAAGGCTTATTTAAGACTGTAATTGACCCCTTTATTTCAAGAAGTCTGCCCAAAGTTAAGCAAAGTCGTGTCAAGATACCAAGACTAAAATAAACGAGAAACGCTGAAGAGGTTTATACGTGTACCGAATTCATATAAAAAATGTGTGATGGTTAGGCTTGAGAGGGGCAGCCAGGATTCCGAGGGCTTGAATCGTGTGCAAATGACTGTGAGGCCCATTTCCTTGCGTTATATTCCTCGTACATGTTTCTCTCCGTCATTCCATCTTTAGGTGGGAATAAGTTCTCGATGATGATGATGATGATAATGATGATGATGATGATGATGACGATGATGATAATGATGATGATGATGATGATGATGATGATGATGATGATGATGATGATGAAGAAATAGAGACCGACAACGAGGTGAAGAGGTCCGAGGGCATGTAAGGGAGATAGGTGTGTCGTTGGACGTGGGGGTCGTTATTGAATAGGGACAGAAACACCTGGATTTTGTAGAAGTAGCCTCTCACAGGTTTCGGCGTCAGGCAACAGATAGATGAATAGGCTAACACATGCATTAGTATATCTTGTCATCACTTCGAATCTGGTCTGCCAGTTAATTTATGGGTCGTGTTGTAAGTCGGTTTCGAGATACCATAACATCTCTTCCTTAGTGACTTATTCTACATATTAAACCTCCATATCCTCTTATAAACTACTGATGGACACTATGTTTACTAAAAAATTACCTAAGCAAAAAGCAAGACAATGCTAAGGTGTAACATGCAATATTAACCTCTAAGGAAGAGGTGCAACGGAGCCTCGTATCCCACCTACAGTACGGAGCTGCTAGTGTCTACCAGGCAATAGATAGATGGATAGATAGATAAATTGATAGATCAATAGATGCGTCAGTGTACACAGTAGTTAGTTCGAAACTGGAGTTGGATTCTGAGTGACATTGTAGGTTTCGCAACATCTTTCATTCAGCGACCTTTTATGCCTGTTGTCTTCAAATTCTCTTATATGTAGTTTATTTGTTTTAAACGCTGACGTAGTTTGCCTCAGTAACGCATACGTACATATAGAAGGGTGTAAAAACTAAAATAAATCGCTAATGAAAAAGTGCTCTTGTACCAGAAATTCGGCCATAGGTGTGCCAGGTCGTCTCGTCAGGTTCTTTGACAGAATGAGGCGCTGCGTGACTCCGCCTAATCACATTACCTGATTAAATTCGAAGCTGTTTATCGCCAAGCGCACAATTTCTCACGCCAGACGTAGGTGTACGCTGACGTTAAATATGATTTCGCCGGCGGTAAAGGGTCAAAGGAAGGTAGGTTGAATTAGACTGCTCAGGTATGCAAAAATAATGTTGTTCTGGTATGCAGAAATAAGATTCCTCTGGTAAGCAAAGTTGCTCTGGTATACAGAAATAAAACTGTTCAGGTATGCAGAAATAAAGTTGCTCAGGTATACAAAAATAAAGTCGTTGAGGTATGCAAAAATCAACTTGCTCAGATGTGCAAAAAAAGAAAAAAAACTGCACAGGTATGCTAAAATAGGGCTGCTCAGGTATGCAGAGAAAAAGCTGCTCAGGTATGCAGAGGTAAATCTGCTCAGGTATGCCAAAATAAAGAGTACTATCGAGGTAGGTTAATTCAGAGTTCTCAGGTCTGCAAAAATAAGGAGCTAAATCAAGATCGGTTCAGTACGACTATCAGGTACTCAAAAATAAAAAGTTGATCAAGGAAGTTATGAAAGACTGCTCAGGTATGCAAAATTTAGTGTTAAATCAAGGTGTGTTAAATAATGCAGGGTGTCCATAAAAAGAGTTCCACTAGAAATTCACCTGGCGGTATATTACTGTACGTGTTGTAAGGACGGCTCAGTCTGCTGAAGTGGGCGTGACTGTAGCACTGGGAGCAGTGTTTTTCTTGTCACATTCAATCACTCAAGTGGAGATTGTGATGTGAAGAACCAGAGTATTATTAAAGCAACACACTGTATTGAACGTCCTCTCTAACTGGTTTCCTCTATCATTTCAAAACTCACTGTTTAATTGGTATCAGTCAGACATCAAAGTGCTGGTAGTTACTGCTGGTAAAGTTGGATTTTTTTTTTTTATATAACAATGTATTTATTATCATTACTACTACTACTACTACTACTACTACTGCTGCTGCTGCTGCTGCTCTTACTACTACTACTACTACTACTGCTGCTGCTGCTGCTGCTGCTGCTCTTACTACTACTACTACTACTACTACTGCTACTACTACTACTACATCTCTTACTATTTTGTTATTATTATTATTATTATTATTATTATTGTCAATTATTATTACTTTTGCAGCTAAGGACCTGTACCTATAACCATTTCAACACGATGATGTCATTTGCAGTTTTTCTCACCATCTCCAAACGATTTTTTTCAGCTTAAGCGCCACTGGTCGAGGTAAAGGGTTAGATACAGCCTTCAATAAATCCATTAGTGCTACAGATGTTCCTTTAATAAAACAGTATTGAGGTAACAAAAGTAACAAAAGGATGTATAGGGACACAACTGAATGGCTACTTCTCCATGTTAGTTCACTTTAAATTAGAGTTACTGTGGTTCCCTTGAAAAGCAATGTTCGTGTTGTCAGTGAAAGGCTGGATGAGAAAAACTGCGTCTCTTCAGGCACTTAGCAGTGAAAAACTGTGTACCCGTCAGCAAAGGATAATTTGAAGTTAACGGGACATTACCTGACTCCCTTTATCTTCCCATTTTAAGTCTCAGTAAACACGCATATGTACAGTCCACACACACACAGACACACCCACACACCCACACACCATGCACATGTTCCATTCTGTCAAAGGAGGTCAATATTAACAGGAACAGTCCCAACAGAGGGTCTAATTTCGCCCCATAAAGATGCAGCTTTGATGCTCTGAAGTGTTTTTGGTAGATCCAGTATCAAAGGAGCCTCGGAGCTTAATCTGGCAAAATAATCGTGGGTGATTCGCGGACCTCTGTTCTGTGTGAGTCAAATGCCCACATTATACCCTATTCACATTAACTTGGCTAAAACTTTGGTCATTTTGTACCTTAATTCACGGAGCCCAGTAGCAGAATGCAGTACTACAGCTCACATCCCTTGCGTAACACTACTTCGTGATAATTACCACATTCTGGTGTTGCATCTCATCATTCTACACGCTATATACTCTTTCCATCTTAACTTGGCCCAAACTTTCATCTCTCAGCATTTTTTTTTTTTTTTTCACGAAGATTAATGGCAGGAGTAGGCAGTTCTTAGGCTGTACATCCTTTCCATTGCACTTCTTTGTTACTAGCATCGTATTCTAGAATTATTTTGTGATTACAGTTCCTTATTCAAGATGCCCTACATGTCAGTTTTAGGCAGAATTAACGTGAATCGAATGTGAGTGCATTCAAAAACTTGGGTAGTGTGATGAGTAAGGATGGAACTTTGGGGGATGAAGTACGTGAAAGGGTACAGCAGGGAAGGAAGGTTGTTAGTACACTGAAATAAGTGATGAGAAATAGGGAGGTGAGTATGGAAGTTAAGAAGTCACTGCATGATGGTATTGTGATCCCTACCCTGACGTATGGAAGCGAGGCGTGGACCTTGCAAGAGGGGAACAAGTCAAGAGTGAGAGCAGTGGAAATGAGTTACTTGAGAGGAGCATGTGGAGTGACGTGGAGGGACAGGTTGACGAAAGAAGAAGTGAAGGAACGTTGTGGGGTAGATGTGGATGTGGTTGAGAAGATTAGGAGAAATACACTGAGGTGGTTTGGACATGTGGAGAGAATGGAATGGAGAATGAAAGACTGACTAAGAGGGTGTATGTAGGTGAGGTGGAGGGAGGGAGAGGGAGGGGTAGACCGAGAATGAGGTGGAGGGATGGAGTTGAGAGGTATATGAGGGAGGGAGGAGTGAGTTGGGGGGAGGGTAGTCAAATGGTGGGTGACAGGGTGACTTGGAGGCGTTTTGTCTGCGGCCACCCTTTGCGGGATTAGGGCGTCGGGCTATAGATAGATAGATAGATAGATAGACTATAGTACCGGGTATGTGTGACTTTTTCTATTTTGTGAGTAGACACAATATAACAGGTCTATAGTATAGTCATTTTCATGCCTGACAGAATTATCTTACCCCACTTTAAAGCCACATCTCAGTTGCAGTAAATGTTTACGAGCCAGCGTGTCTTGGCATGCTTGTCTGTCTCTGCTAGCAACGACATTATGAGAATAAATGTTGGATATAATTGTATAGAAATTTTGAAAAATGACATAAGACCAGTAGAAGAATGAGTTATTAAATTTTGTGGAAAATGTCAGACCAAGGTCAAGGTCTTGATAAACATGAAAGAGGGCAATGGTGCTGCAAGTGCGGACGAATGATCTTTCTGAGTGCTCTTGTTCTCCCTCGAATTGGCCATTCAGAGGGTGGTGGGGTAGTTATTGTCGGCATTCTCACATATACAGTAATGAACGTCATGTGATGTTACGTTATCACTGTGTGTGTGTGTGTGTGTGTGTGTGTGTGTGTGTGTGTGTGTGTGTGTGGAGGGGGTAAATTCGACGTAATGACCAGACAGGACGTGTGAAAAGTGTATAGTTGTGGTAGCCTGTAGTGTGGTGTGATAGTGCATAGTTTGGCGTGGTATGGTAGGGTGTGAAGTATGGTGTGGTTGTGTGAGGTGTGGCAGTGTGAGGTGATGTAGTGTGTAGGGTGGTATGGTGTTGCGGTGCGTGGTGTAGTGCGGTGGTGGTATCAAGTATGCCAGTGTTTAGTGTAGCAGTGTGAGGTACGTCATTATATTGTGTGGCAGTGAGTGGTGTGGAATGATACTGGTGTGTGTATTGTGTCTGTGTGATGTGTAGCACGGAGACATGGCATGTGTGGTGCAACAGAGAGAGAGAGAGAGAGAGAGAGAGAGGATGGAGAGTGATCGAGGTGGTGGTGGTGGGGGGGAGCTAAGCGACAAGGCGAGGAGAGGGAGAGACAATGAAAGTATGGAGATGAAACCGTATCCGAACTTAATGATATACAGCAAACATTGTCAGCAGCTGTATACTGTTATTTAGTGGGCTGTCTCATTAAAATAAACTTCGTTCCATTTTAACACTTGCGTTTAAATTTTCTGATTCATAAAACGAGTTACTGGGCAGACACAGCTAGAGGACGAGGCGCACAGGGAGGTGGAGAGGGTAGAAGGAGGAGGAGGGGAGGATGGGGAGGGGGTTAGAGGGAAGCAGGTAGGAGCAGGTGTGGCGGTGGTGAGAAGCATGATATCTGGATGCCTGGGAGGATCCGTCCTTATTAAAAGTTCCTCACAAATATACTGCTTAATCTGCCACTTCTTCTGCTGCCAGTTAAAGAACTAGTGAAACATAATACCGGTAAGAATTTTTATGTCTCAGTTGACACTGGGAGTGTCTTTTCATGAATGCAAGTAGCTAAAACGAAATAGAGATTTGGCAACTTACAGCAGCTATGCGGCGTGGGGGTCCAGATGAGACGCGTGAAATCTGTACTCAGATGCCGTCCATGAAAATCAAGCACATTATTTACTAACTAATTGCTGATTTCTTCTAACAAACCCAAGGTTGATTGTAGAGTGCTTCAGATTATTTGAGAAGAGAGACAAGAAGAATGACAATGCCTTTGCTTCTTATTGTTTCTTGAGAGCAGTGTAATCAGCTCGGCGACTGATAGCAATCCCATCAGGAGAGCAAGCAGCCTTATGGTCCTCTGTTGCGGGGTAGAGCGACCGCTCCTCTTCCGGCGTGGAGTCTCTGCTTGATGGCCGTCCGCATATACTTCTGTGTTTTTTGCGCTTGTGACGGGAAGAAGGGGAACACCAGGAGTCGAATCAGGAGCTGTGTGTCCTGCGGTGGTCGTGTGGTTGACATCAAAGCGATCCAAGCGGCATAAGAGTGTTATATAAGGTATGTAAAGGAGAGTTACATGCGAGTTGTTGCCGGCGTGATGGCGTCGGCAGGTAGGTAGGTAGAGAGGTAGATAAGTGAAGGACTAAATATACGAGACTATTTTCTCCGTAGGCAGGTGGCGTAGTGAATGAAATATAGTTTAGCAAATAATGAGAAAGGAAAGAATTCGATTTTTTTTGATGCCGTTGTTAATTAGATAGCACGGTAATTAGGTAGGTGAAGAAATGTAGTTGGGTTTGTAGATTGGTGAAGGAATGAATAACACCTTCTTCCTCGCGTTAAAAAAAAAAAATACGATGTTCCTGTACATAGGTAGAATAGTAGACTGTAATGTTAAGAAACGTAATTAAATAGGTAAGTGAAGGAACCACGTGGTTTTGATACTCCGGTAGTTAATTTAGTTCAGCAAAAGGGTATAAATGGGCAAATAGGTAGCTGAAATAAGGATTATCGTGAGGATTATCGAGTTGTGAGGAGTGGTGTGGTTGTGTGATGTGTGACAGTGTGAGGTGATTTGGTGCACTGGGCTGTATGGTGTGGCAGTGAGTGGCGCAGTGCGGTGGTGGTATTAGGTGTCAGTGTTCGGTGTAGCAGTGTGTAGCATGGAAGAGTGTGGTATGGTATGCTGTTCTAGTGTGCACTGTGGCTGTGTGATCTGTAGCACACTTAGACGCGGAGAGAGAGAGAGAGAGAGAGAGAGAGAGAGAGAGAGAGAGAGAGAGAGAGAGAGAGTGGAAGGTGATAGAGAACAAAGAGGTGGGATGAGTGGGGGGGTAGCGAAGAGGAGAGGAGATGGAGGTTTAGGACACAGATATAATGATAAAAAACAGACCTGTTCAGCCGCTGCATACTGTAGTTATTTAGTTGGCTGTTTCATCAAAATAATCCTCCCTGCATTTAAACAAGAATTGGGATTTAAACTTTTGAAGTTCATAAAACTAGTTACTGAGCAGACGTAGCTGGAGGATGGGGAGTAGAGGGTTTTGGGGGAGAGGGGGTTGGTGGATGGAGGAGGAGAGGAGGAAGGGGAGGTGGGGTAGGAGGGTGGAAGGTAGGGGCTGGTATGGCTGTGGAGGTGGTGAGATGTGTGAAATCTGGATACCTGTTCCTCAAAATTGTACTGCCTAATCTGTCAATTCTTCTGTCGTCTTTCGAAGGACAAGTGAAACAAAATATGTAATTATACGTCGTTATTGACGCAGAAAATGCCATTGAATGGATGCAAAAATGTAGCACTAATTGAGACTTGGCAACTTAGCTTAGGCATGCGGCGTGGGGGTCCAGGGCCCGTACTTATAAAAACTACATCATAGTTAGGTGAAAGTCATAAATGTGAGACTTAAGGAGCACCTCATCATAACTAAGTCGAGACTTTGTTAGGTCGAAGTCACAAGCTGCTGAGTTAGCGGTTGGCGCTGCGTAGCACTTGAGAGTTTCGAAAAATGAAGAAAAATCTAAGAAAACAACAGAGAAAAGATGCTACAAAAAATCAGAAATTACTACGATATTTTCTTAAACGTTTTCAGGGTAAACAGATTAATGTCATTTTTGAGGAATTATTAATTTACCACTTTGTGTTGTGGACGAGGACATGTTGCCTCTCCTCACCACCCTGTAAACAAACACCACCACCGCCACCCAAGCATGGAGAACTCCAACAGTGTAACAAGCAAACGTTCCAGAAAGCAAAATTGGACCCCCGATGCCACATATAAGCTGGCACAGTTGTATTTTAAGAACATACACGTGCTGAAGGAGGTTAAAGCCTTGTTTCTTGCCGTTGGTCTTGTTAGTGTCTCCCGCACCAAATCGGTCACAAAAATTATGCCTGCACGGTCCAAACGATATCTCTTGACCAGTTCTGCATCACTTAGCTCGTTAAGCACATCTTTCCTTTCACGAAAACGTCTTGGTTGGCGCTGGCGAATTTGTTGTTGTTGTGGTGCGGCGGCCATCTTTACTGTTATGATCGAGTCATAAGCCGCGTCCGAAGCGCTATAACCACTCGGGAGGGGTCTTAAGCTATGACTCAGTTTAAGTCGAACATAAGGACTTATGACTCGCTCCTATGAATTTAGGACAGACTTTCGCCTTATGACTCAGTCTTAGTGTTTTATAAGTACGGGCCCAGGTGAGACGCGTGGAATATGTACTCAGGTGCCGTCGATAAATATCAGACACAATATTTACTAACTAATCCATGATTTCTTTAGATAAACTTGAAATTGATTCTAAAGAGTAAAAGATTATGTGAGAGTAGAGACAGGAAAGGCGACAATACTATTGATTCTTATAGACTAGTCCTGTTTAATCAGCTTAGCAACTGATGGCAATCCCATCAGGAGAGGCGAGCCGGCTTATGATCCTCTGTTGCGAGTTTGCTTGATGGCTGTCCGTATTCTTTTCTGTGTTTTTACGCGTGTGGAAGGGAACAAGGCCTAAAGAGGCCTAAAGAATACCACCAGGTCAAACCGCGGCCGGATGAAAATGCGTCCATCTTCGCGCATGACGTCACGCGGCCAGCAGTGGTGCTTGCTTGCTCAGTTTTCTTCAGGTCACCGTGCTGTTCACAGCTATACAATGCCAACTAACTGTACAGTATTCGGGTGTTTTGAAGATTCTAGGAAGAAGATTAAGGGTGTCAGCTTCTTTAGATTCCCCCAAAATAAAAAAGTTCGTCAAAAGTGGATATTTTTATGTAAAAGAAAAAGACATCTTTAACCCAGACGTAGCACGAGTATGCAGTCGTCATTTTGAGCAGAGTGCATTTAAGAGGTTACTCAAATATGAACTGCTGGACATACCAATACCCCCAAATCAAAGAAGACTAGAGGATGATGCACTTCCAACACTGAATTTACCAAACTCTGAAGGTAAGAATGTCACCCACAACTAAGAAAAAGAAACACGAAGGGAGATATTTTTCAAGTTACCCCTGAAAATATCAAAGAGGCAGAAGTATTGACTACATTTTTCGTGCAGTAACTCTTCCATACAAGTCTATCTATCTTTCTGTTTACCTATACAGTATATCCCTCTAAAATTTGTAATATATACAGATTTTATATTGCATGAGGTTCGAAGAAACACCTCAGTTACATCATGTCTCTCTCTCTCTCTCTCTCTCTCTCTCTCTCTCTCTCTCTCTCATTACATATTGACATTTATATAATGTTGTGTAGATATATATGTTGATATACAACATAAAAAAATCGTATATACAAAGGTGGCTAACAAATATGCACTACATTTTTCTTGCAATAACTATCCTATACAAGCCTATCTATCTATCTGTCTATCAATGTAATATATACTGATTTTATATTTCAAATAAATAATGAGAGAGAGAGAGAGAGAGAGAGAGAGAGAGAGAGAGAGAGAGAGAGAGAGAGAGAGAGAGAGAGAGACTAACAGGCCTAGATATATGGGTGTCAAAAGACACTGGGGAATTGCATCAGGTCAGAAGGAACAGCTCACTTTCTCTCCCTCTCTCTCTCTCTCTGCAGTAATGTATTTATATGTACATAGTATACAGCTATATATATAGATAGATAGATAGATAAAGATATAGATACAGATAGATAGACATAGATAGAGATATATAAGAATATAGAATATACAGTAAAATAAGTAGATCAAAACAGATAAATAGGCTGTATAGAAAACTTATTGCAAGAAATATACACATTTTTATATTATATTTCGATATGTTGCTACATAAAATATATACATACAAATATAGGAGAGAGAGAGAGAGAGAGAGAGAGAGAGAGAGAGAGAGAGAGAGAGAGACTGAACAGGCCTATATATGGGAGTATTAAAGGACACTGGGGAATTGCATCATGTCAGAAGGAACACCTCACTTATATTCTCTCTCTCTCTCTCTCTCTCTCTCTCTCTCTCTCTCTCTCTTTATATATATATATATAATTTTTTTTTTTTAGGGACACAACCTGATAGTAGTCATGAGATTCGAGCTGAGAAAAAGGGGCAAAAACGATTAGTGAAAGAAAATGAGGTGACTGCAGACCAGGAGCCAGAGGAGGAGTGTGAAGCAGAAGTGGAACATGCTTCTGCTATTGAGGAACTTCAACGTCAGATTCAAGTTACGCAAGTGGAAAGAGATGCACTCCTGACTCAAAAAGAGGAATGGGAAAAAGAGAGAGAGGGTCTGCTTAAGCACCTGGAGTGCCACTGCAACAGCTACTACATCTGTTAAAGAAAGACTTCTAAGATTTTTTTTCCTCTTCTCAGGTTGATTACTTTTTATATGATAAGGCTATAATTAAGTGGTCTGATGATGACATAAGCAAGGCTCTGACTTTGTGAAGTGTCAGCCCAAAGGTTTATCGATACTTGCGCAAAAAGTGTTCCCTTCCACTGCCTTCCATTACAACACTGAATCGTTGGGGATCAAAACTTCTTGTTGAACCTGGTACCTTGCAACCTGTTTTCAACCTACTGCAGCACAAAGCCGGGTCGATGCCTGATCATGATCGTCTTTGCGTTTTATTATTTGATGAAACAAGCATGGCAAGAGAGTGGTGCTATGACAAGGCAACAGATACAATCTACTCACCTATAAGTAAAGTTCAGTGTGCAATGATAAGGGGCTTAGTAGGATCCTGGAAACAATTAATACTGTGATTATGACTCTGATATGACTAAAGAAATTCTCATGGATCTGATCCTCAAAATAGAAAATACTGGCTTTTATTTGATGCAATGGTTAATGATCTATGCCCAACAAATGTGAGCCTCTGGAGCAGCCTGGGCATTTCTTTGGAAAACACAGGCTTTACCAATCCAGCTGCTTCAGATAGGGATATATATGTCTTTGCAGATGCACCACACTTAATTAAGCTGATAAGAAACAACTTTATTGATAATGGGTTTGGCCTTCCAAATGGAAAATTGATACTCAGTGGATGTGTAAGGGAAATAATTCTAAGGAGCGTAAGTGACTTGAAAACAGCACATAAGTTGTCACTTAAGCATATCAGTGTACAAAGTTTACAACGTATGAATGTTAAGCTGGCTGCACAACTTCTTTCCGAAACAACAGCAAAAACACTGCAGTATTTTGGAAATATGGTGCTTCTTGTAAGCAAGGATTGGGAGGCAACTAGTATGTTCATTGAGCTGGTCGACTCATGGTTTGATTTATTTACCTCCATAACACCAAATAGTGCCAAATTCTCTCGCAAGGCTTATGGGCTTTCTTTGGAGCAACAGGATCATATATTAACTAATATGATTAACACAGCAAGCACAATGATGGTAGTTGGAAGGAATAGCTTGCTTCAGTTTCAGAAGGGGCTCATTATATCGTCGAAATCATTACCTAAACTATTTTGCATGGAGAAGGAAAAGTTTGATATATCCTATCTCCTGACTTATAGGTTATCACAGGATGGCTTAGAACACTTTTTTGCTAGTATGAGACAAATGGGAGCTGCTTATGATCATCCTTCCCCTGTTAGTGTGAAGAAACTTATACGAACAGATCTCTTGGGTAAGGATATTACCTTTGTGGGTGAAAAGTATAATTCTGAAAGAGAATGCACTGACATAAGCATATCTCAGGGCTCATTTCCTGAGAAGGGGGATGCAGCTGACAACGAACAAGTAGAATCCCTTGACCATGAGCTGTGTTTGTCTGCCATGATATTTTCCACTTTAGAAATGGAAGAAACAACAGAAAATGAAGTAGATGAACCAGAAACTGTGGATTTTGAGCATGAGGTAGAAAATGAAGGCTTGATGTACTTTGGTGGCTACATAGCAAGTTCCCCTAGTATGAGTTCTTGAGAGCAGATGTTGAAGGAGGTAATGACAGTAGCTGGGTAGAATTTATAAGCAGACAGGCAGGAAAATTAATAGTACCCAGTGAAGGTTTCCGAAACAATTAAGAATGATAGAAAATTTGTTTCATTGTTACCATGGGAACCAGTTAAAGGCAGGAAAGGGAGCCATGAAAGTTCTTACAAAAGATATTGGTAAATTTGTTGCTTTGCCTTCAGATATTGTTCAGTACTTTGTTCGTTGCCGTGTATTTTTTAGAATGCGCATTCTAAACAATTGTAAAAACTCAAGCCATTATAACAAAAAAAATGAAAAAGCCAGTAAAGTAGAGGGCAATAGTAAACATTTTCTTTTAACCTATATAATATTAAGAAAACGGAGCTGCCAATGAAAGCTTGGAAAAGTGTACACCACAGAAAATGGAGCAGACAGGGTAGGGGAGAGAGGGGGAGAGGGACAGGTAGGCCGCATGACGTCAGTCGCCTGCGTGCGGTGTGACCTGGTACTCTTTATTCTTTAGGCCTTGGAAGGGAAGAAGAGAAATATTAGGACTCGAGTCAAAAGGTGTGTGTCCTGCGGCCGTCGTGAGGTACATCGAAGGGATCCAGGCGGCATAAGAGTGTTATAAAAGGTACGTAGAGTTACACGCGGTTGTTGCCGGGATGATAGCGTCGGTAGGGAGATAGGTAGGTAAGTGAAGCATGGAATTTACGAGAAGTTATCCTTTGGTTGGTAGGTCGGGAGTTAAGTAGGTAATGATGAAGCAAGAAGTGTGCGAGATTTTATGATTCCCTTGTAGTTAGGTAAATAAGTAGCTAAGTGAAGTGTGTACATAAGTAAGCAGATAAGTGAAGGAATGAATTACACTGTTTACAATGTTTGTATATCGATAGGATGTAGTAATCAATGTTAAGAAAAATAGTTATGTGAAGGAAGAACTACGTGGTTGATACTCTGGTAGTTAGGTAGTTGGGAGAAATTATAGGTAGGGATGTAGGTAACGAAAGGAGGAATTACGAGAGGATTTTGTTAGTAGATAGGTAGGTAGTGGAGCCACGGTGGACTGTTGGTAGCGTATTCGACTCGCGACCTAAGTGAGCCTCGCGTTTAAGGTCAAAAGGCATGCCGATTATTTAAAGTAGGGTCATGTAGTATGTCCCTTCATTATGTTCTCATCCTGTCAATTGTACACGTGCGACATTTAGACTCTGACGCAAACTTAGTCACGTAATATGCAGTACATACAGACGGCGGATTAAGAATTTGTTGTTTTGTGCATCACACACACACACACACACACACACACACACACACACACACACTTTAGAAACCGTGCAGAAGCCGCCTACACCCCGGCTGCCTCATCCACAACACCTCCCCGTACCCCGGCTCCTCCTATTTACATGTATATTAAACCTCGCAGCTGCACTGGCGGAAATAAGGTCATTTTCCTGGCTAATTACATAAATAGTTACAGCTGTGTGCAGTTTGGTTCGCCCGTCGCGGTTATGCAGCTTTGTACTCCAGCGGTGCTTTGTGGGGCCACTCGTTTGTCCCTTGCTAATATTACCTTTAACATTTTCACTTCAAGGACGTTTTTGGTATTCATCCACCCTTTAGTCGACATAGATTAGAGAGCCCCTGGTAGTCTCTGTCGGTAGATTATATTTAATTTAAGTAGCATCTCTCGTACTCCACAGGTTAATTAATTCTATACCTAACCCCGGTTCAAAATGACCCTTCTAAACTAAAAGCGCTTACTCGCAACAACCTTTTAAAAAATGACATCCTCAATATTTAGTTAACTAAAAGGCCGTGCTGAACAGTTAATAAAGGCTTTATATTACTCCTTTCAAATAGTCTTCCCAAAGCTGAATTAAATCATTTTTCATTCATTCATTGCCAGACGCAATGTATCCCAGACGGGGTGGCCAAGGGCTTAGAGTTAATTGTTTTACAGGGAGGGGCACTAATCCTCCACCAACCCCACTTGACACGTAGGGATGCCAACAGCATCTGGTGTTCCCAGGCGGTCACCCATCCAAGTACTAAACAGACCCAACGTTGCTTAACTTCGCTGATCGGACGGGAAGCGGTGTACTCAACGTGGTATGGCCATCTGGTAGCAAATAAAATAAAGTCGAATAGCACTCCAGGGTTTAAGGGGTTAACATCTACCCTCCTATGATGTATATTCACCAGAATAAAATCTGGTGATTGCTGGCTTAGAAATATACACTAGATCTGTCCCCGAACATAAGAGGGTTATAGGTTATAGGACCAGCCATATTTTTTTACGTACTAGGAATGAAGGATGTATTGTTCCATATTCTTTACCCAGAAAAAACACTTTGTTATAAGTACCTCTTATTGTTGAGACCCCAGTCAATATTATTCAGCTTAGGATATTTTAAGAACTGGATGGGTTAGACACAGCCATCACTCACTCACATACACGAGGGTCTGTTCAGATTATAAAAATGTAGAATCGTTCGTTGGCAATATATTAAAAGTTATCGTACAGTAAGAGTAGAGGGGCCTTGTACTCCTGATTACGAAATTAACAACATGCACCTCCACCATACGTTGTTAAGATGAAATATTACTCCTCGTACTGGCAACCCGAACACGTGGATAATTATACCACTGTTCTGTTCCACTTTACACAGAATTCCATGTTACTCTGAAGTAAGGACAAGCATTTGTATATTACGCAGAACATTAGCCAGTTCACTACAGCGACCCATCTCTCTCTCTCTCTCTCTCTCTCTCTCTCTCTCTCTCTCTCTCTCTCTCTCAGGTTCCAGCCCTTACTCTTATCCGTCCATTATATTTCCCCACAGAGTGTGTTAGTGCCAAAATTGTCAAGTAAGTTGCACGTTTTATGTCTCTTTATTAAACTGAAGAAAACGAAAAGCACGATAGATGTAAGACCAAAAAAAATTATTCATCGACATGGGTTAGGACGTTTCTGTGTGTGTGTGTGTGTGTGTGTGTGTGTGTGTGTGTGTGTGTGTGTGTGTGTGTGTGTGTGTGTGTGTGTGTGTGTGTGTGTGTGTGTGTGTGTGTGTGTGTGTGTGTGTGTGTGATAGTGTTTGTACTTGCATTTTTTTCCTATTTTGGTTTGTGTGTATGTTTTGTTTATCAGTTACACAATGTGTGTGTGTGTGTGTGTGTGTGTGTGTGTGTGTGTGTGTGTGTGTGTGTGTGTGTTTGAGTGTGATAGTGTTTGTACTTGCATTTTTTTCCTATTCTGGTTTGTGTGTATGTTTTGTTTATCAGTTACACAATGTGTGTGTGTATGTGTGTGTGTGTGTGTGTGTGTGTGTGTGTGTGTGTGTGTGTGTGTGTGTGTGTGTGGACTGGGCATGCATTTGTAAAGCCCAGTGTGACCCAAGTGTGGATAAATAAAGGATGTCTGAAGTAAAATCAGTGCATGGAAACTGGAAGTATTGCATTGGCTGTATTTGTGTGTCACAGTCTGGATATATAAGTGTGAGTCAACAGGGGGAAACATACAACAAGGTAGCAAATGATAGGACATACTCTCAGGAAACACTTTAAAACGTCGCCACAATCTGAACTTTGAATACAACTCGGCTTAGACACAAGTAGGAAGGCGAACACTACCGCCACCAGGCCACCGCGGCTCCTGCATTAACGGTATTGGAGGTTAATTTTGCTGATGAGTGGTATTTGATGGGAAAAAGAAAATCATTGTTGAGCTAGTTTAGGTGACAGTGGAGTCAATGTGTCCGTAGCGTAATTATTGGTAATTCCACCCCCCTATTTCTCTCTCTCTCTCTCTCTCTCTCTCTCTCTCTCTCTCTCTCTCTCTCTCTCTCTTAATTCTTAGTTGTTTTTCCCTTCCTGGCGGCAGCAGAAATAAAAAATAAAATCATGTTACCTTCCTCCACAACGGGGGGTCCCTCTAGAGTTGAATAACAGTGCCTACCGGTAACAAGGAATGTTTGATATATTACGTCATTGTCTAAAAGGGGTTAATAGTTAATCATCATCATCACCATCATCGTCATCATCATCATAGAACTCTTTCCCATTGAGGAGCTCTCTGAAGTACCCTAATCCGGCATTTTCTTGTCACCTCCAAGTGATCTTCTCTAACTTGGGCAACAACTTATAGCAGGAGTGTAAATGAAGGCCATATCTTACTCCTTTAATCTGAAAAGTTTGTCCTCAGCAAAACAATGTCGCCTCGAGTAATGAAAAATGGTGTCTAGGAGTGAATCATAAAACTATACAAGATTAGCTGTTGAAAAAATATACATAAGAAATCATCACCGTTTACTTATCAGGAAAAAATCTTCAGAACCTCATCTAATCGACCATTATGATGTACTTGATCTCTGTTCTTAGTGATTTTTAAATTGTAGTTTTGTACAGAGGGAACTTGTGTGAGGACAATGGTATATCGGTGCTTTAGATTTGTCGCTCTTGCAAATTGTTTAATCTTCGGAGGATGGGAAAAAAGTCTATAGTGTATTAGAGAAGGAAGAGGCCAGGTAGAAGGAAACGCAAGCATAAATGATATATTTCTATTTGGTATTTTAGGTCTCTCAGTTCTTATTGAACCGGGAGGAAAAAAGAGGAATTAATTTTTTCAGTTGCTTCTTACTCGCTCAGCAGCTGTTACTTATACTGATTTTACCCATATAAGAAAATAATAAATACATTCTAGTATAAAGACTACCTAATCCTGTAATATCTCATGTTGCCTGGAGCGTAAGCTGACTGTAATTATGCATGAGTACTCTAATATCCTCTAACACTGTAAACATCTCGTTCTGAAGGAGACAGTTTATTTCTATAGCAATAGTGAATATGTGAAGAGATATAAGTGGATGTTGGAAAGTATAGCTTTTCTGTAGCATTCTAAATATCAAGGGGAAATACAGTTCATGTTTAATGAAGACTTATATTAATTTGCAAGTCTGTCTACCTTTCCTTTAACAAACACCGTAATGCCGGATGGGATTAAGTAAAAAAGAGACTGGATTAAAACTTTGCCGGCCTGTAATTGGTCAGGCCGCTCGACATTGGCTACGTGTAACCTTGAGTTTTGTATAGCTGGTTCAAAAACACCTGAAATATGAGTGAAAAATGTTTAGGTATTTACTAGCATAATAGTAGGCAATCAGTTTAATGGTCGTTGTAAGCTTTGCTTCCATTTTTGAGCGCATTGATCTGGATGCTAATGAACGCGCATTCATATTACACAAGCTATAATGCAGTTTTTCATTTTCGACGGATTAATTTTCAGTGAACGAACATTCATCAGGTTAATGGGTCAGGTTAACAAAACGGCT